>NW_016107648.1:1722917-1764672 GCF_001604975.1 Cebus imitator
CAGAACAGTGAGATTGTGTGTATAGCTTTATTAACCCTAGTTTTGCATTTGTCTTTTTTCCTTCCATAGGGTAACCTCAAACCTTGATTAGTTATTTAAAAATCAATATCTTATAAACAGAAAATTGCTTTTATATTTTACTCTATGGTGTTTTGCTACACATAGCATTATTGGTTTAAACAAAGAAATGTTAACTGTTTAAATCAAAGGCAAACATTATACATGGCTTATGTACGGCAGGCTCAGCTGGCATAGCCTATGGTGTGGCAAAGGAAAACATGTTACTAAAATAGTTGATCGTCTACTGCTTCTTCAAAATTCATTTAAAATCCGGATGAACTCTGCCAAGTCCACTTATTGTGTTCTCCATTTGTTTTTGTGTCTATTTTTTATGACACATGATTTAAAGGGGTTGGTTTTCAAAAACCTTGAACTTTCCAATCAGAAATTACTGATTCCATGATTTTATTAGAGGTTGAAAATGTCCTTCAGATGCACTTCGTTTTAGGAAGAAGGTGGAGCCATTTCACAGTCAGCGTGCCCCTGTATATAATATGCTCATTGATTAGCAAGATGCTGAATCTCAGGAAGAACTTATTTATCCTTAAAAATACCAACAAATTGGACATTGGAATGGCATTGAAGCATATCATTTGATGATATTCAGGAAAACATGCAGAATATAATCGAATGAGGTTAATGGATGTAAACAACATCTGTTAAAAGAAAGTAACTTTTAGGCCAGACGTGGTGGCTCATGCCTGTAATCTCAACACTTTGAGAGACCGAGGTGGGAGAGTCACTTGAGGGCAGGAAATTGAAAACAGCCTGGGAAACACAGTGAGACCCTCATCTCTAAAAAAAAAAAGTTTTTAAAAATTAGCCAAGCATGGTAATGCATGCCTGCGTTCCCAGCTACTTGGGAGGCTGAAATGGGAGGATTAGGGAAGATTGCTGGAGGCTAGGAATTTGAGTCTACAGTCAGTTATCAAACCATTGCACGCCAGTCTGGGTGACAAAGTGAGACTCTAAAAACAAAAAAATTTAAAACGGTGACCAGAAATGTCTTGTTTTCCCTGAACTGAACATATTTTAAAGTGTGATGTTTTTTTCCTGACTCTTTAAATTTAATTTTATTTATTTTTTAAAATTATGCTTTAAGTTCTGGGATACATGTGCAGAGCATGCAGGTTTGTGACATAGGTATACACATACCACAGTGGTTTTCTGTCCCCATCAATCCGTCACCTACATTAGGTATTTCCACTGATGTTCTCCCTCTCCTTACTCCTCACCCCCAGACAGGTCCTGGTGTGTGATATTTCCCACCCTGTGTCCATGTGTTCTCATTTTTTAGCCCCCACTTACGAGTCAGAACATGCAGTGATTGGTTTTTCTGTTCCTGTGTTAATTTGCTGAGAATGATGGTTTCCTGCTTCATCGTGTATTGCTTCCTGAATTAAAGCATGAAAGAACTGCTTGCTGTTCTTTCTGTGAAACAATTTATAATTATCCTGCTAAATGGTGTAATTTTGTAATTACATGTAAGTAGTGCTGGTTATTTTTTTAACTTAATGTAGAATATGGTTCCAAGCAGTTGTTTTTTTGTTTTGTTTTGTTTTGTTTTGTTTTGGACAGAGTCTCTCTCTGTCCCGCAGCCTGCAGTGCAGTGGTGAAATCTTGGCTCACTGCAACCTCTACCTCCCAGGTTCAAGCGATTCTCCTGACTCAGTCTCCCAAGTAGCTGGGATTACAGGCATTCACTGCCACGCCCAGCTGGTTTTTGTATATTTAGTAGAGACAGGGTTTCGCCATGTTAGCCAGGTTGCTCTCAAGTTCCTGGTCTCAAGTGATCTTCCTGCCTTGGCCTCCCAAAGTGCTGGGATTACAGGTGTGAGCCATCAGGATTACAGGCATAAGCCACCAAACCCAGCCCAAGCACTATTAATAAGACCTTTGGGTTTAGATTTAGGCTTAGGTTTATAACTCAGCTTTAACACTTAATCAGCTGCGTGAGCCTGAGCTGAAAAGAAATTAACTTCTTCTATTCTGTTACTGTGAGGATTTACAGAACACGGATTCATGTTAGGAACCTGACATTGCATTTCTGTCCTCTTCTCTATTAAAAAATGCATGTGATTTGCTTTTTCAGGATGAATCGAGAACAGCTGAGCTATAACTGGAATAAACCTGATGGTTGACAGATGTCACTACTCTGGACAGAAGGCACTGGCCCACTGGAAAGGGCTTAAATAAAGCAAAAACTGTCTGCAGTGAAACACCAAGAAATCACAGCCATTCAAAAAGTAGTAATGTTTAAACACTTAGTAAATTTCAAAATAATATCAACATGGGATTTAAATATAGTGAAGCCGATAGCTAAGAACAGCTGAGAAAGAGGGACTAAAATGAGTGTTAATACAGTCAAGATATAAGGAAAGATCTGTGTTGATTTTTAATATTTAAAGGATTTTTTTTCTCTCTCTATTTACTATCTAATAGGAGGTAAATTATTTATGGCTGAAAGGTGAATATATTTTAATGCTTTGGGAGTCTAATATTTGGTTGGTTATTTTAAAATAAGCTTTATGTGATGGTTATTTTGGGTACCTAGAATTTTTATGGGTTTTCCAGGCTCTTGTAATAAGAAGCAGTACATGAATTAAAAATAAAAGCATCGTACAAATAAAAATTAAAAAAAATATGATCACAAAGTAAAAACTACTTTCTAACAGTAATGGTGATAATGTAATACTTTTCCATAATAATAATTCTGTAATATAATATTATGATTATCACACTTTACAAGAGAAAAGGCATTAAGGATGTTGAAAACCTGAGTGAGCAGCTGTGTGTAAAATGTGCAGCAGTCTGACCCATAAAATGCTGCAGAAACAGGAACAACTATGAGAGACATTTGTATTAGAATAGAGAAAAAATGAACTTGAAAACTCTAGACCATTTTTTCAATCTTAAATAAATAGGAAAAAGACTTGAAAAGTCAACTCTCCAAGGCGATATATATATGGTCAAGATGTACATGAAATGATGTCCAACATAACTAATCATTGGGGAGATGCAAGTCAAAACACAGTGAGATGCTAGTTCATGCCTATTAGAATGGCTATTATCAAACAACAAAAAGATAACCAGTGTTGATGAAAGTGTGGACAAATTAGAACGCTTGTACACTCTTTGTGGGAATGTAAAACGAGGCAACTGCTATAGAAAACAGTATGGAGGCTCCTTACAATGTTAAAAATAGAGTTTCCATATAATCTAGCAATCTTACTTTTGGGTATTTATCCAAAGGAATTGAAATCAGAATCTTGAATAGGTATGTACGCTCTGATATTCATTGTAGCATTATTCACAATAGTCAAAATCTGTAAAAAAATGTCCATTGATGGATGAATGAAAAAAGAACATGTAAAATATATGTAGTGAAATATTATACAGTCTTAAAAAGAAGAACCCCGCTATATGAGAAAACATGAATGAACTTTGAGGATATTATGCTAAGGTAGATAAGGCAATCAAAAAAGGATAAATAGTGCATGATTCCACTTACAGAGGTATCTAAAATAGTCAAACTTTTAGAAGCAGAGAGTAGAAAGGTGATTGTTGTGGGCTGGCAGGGAGAGAAAACGGAACGCTGCTGTTCAAAGGGTGTAGTTTCAGTTACGCAAGATGAAAAATTTTAGGTAACAATTTTTTTGAGAGGATGTCGGGCCGGCGTGCAGTGATCTCAGCTCACTGCAACTTCTGACTCCCTTGTTCAAGTGAATCTCCTGTCTCAGCCTCTCGAGTAGCTGGGATTACAGGCACATGCCACCATGCCCAGCTTCTTTTGTATGTTTAGTAGAGATGGGGGTTTCACCATGTTGATCAGGATGGTTTCAATCTCCTGATCTTATGATCTGTCTGCCTCAGCCTCCCAAAGGTGCTGGGATTACAAGGTGTGAGCCACCGCACCAGCCTTCTAGATAATTTTTGTACAGCTTGTTTCTATGGTAAACAACACTCCATTATACACTTCAAAATTTAAAAGGGTAGATCTTATGTCAAGCGTTCTTGTCACAATAAAAAACACTTTATATACATATATACACTCACATATATATACACACATATATATATGTGTGTGTATATATATATGTGTGTGTGTGTATACATATATATATATATATGTATATATGTATTTGAATTGGCCTGAATCAGTTTAAGTGTTTCAGGAATTTTATTAATGTTTCTACATAAATTTGTAGAAATTATAATGCATTTATATATTTGCTTAAACTTTTAAAAATTATAGTAATAACATGTGTTCAATGTAGAAAATTTGGAAACTACATGTGAGCATATATAAAGAAGAAAATAAAAATCAGTGATAATTCTACATTAAAGATGTAGCCAGTGCTGGCATTTTGGTGCTTTCAATCTTGATATGTATTTGTGAATGCATGAACAAAAGTAGAATCATATTGTGTACATTTAATACTATAATCTTCTCATTATTATTATATCATGAGCAATTCCTATGTTATTAAATGCCACTTGAAAGCATTTTTAGTGGTTGTACAAAAATTTTCTGTATGTACCAACCATAATGTATTAAACAATTTCCCAATTATTGGATATTTGGTTATTTTCTCTCCCCCTATCCATTATAAATAACTGTAATGGAAATCCTTAAGCAAATTTGTAAAACTGTAAAACTTGGATATAACATTACTATCTTATAGGGCTGGAGTAAGGATTGAATAGCTTAATACATTAAAACATTAGCAGTCAAAAAAAAAAAAAAAATTAAGCAAATTTGTAAAACCCAAAGTAAAACTGTTAAGTCAAAAGGTATATAAAAATTTAAGGACACTTAATAAAAATTATAAAATTGCTTTCAAGAAACTTGTCTTAACTCTACTATTATTATTATTATTGTTGTTGTTGTTGTTGTTATTATTATTGAGATGGAGTCTCCCTCTGTTGCCTAGGCTAGAGTTCAGTGGTGTGATCTTGGCTCACCACAACCTCTGCCTCCCCGGTTCAAGAGACTCTCCTGCCTCAGCCTCCTGAGTAGTTGGTACTACAAGCATGCGCCAGCATGCCCAGCTAATTTTTGTATTTTTAGTAGAGATAGGTTTTCACTATGTTGACCAGCCTGGTCTCGAACTCCTGACCCTGTGAACCTCCTGCCTCAGCCTCCCAAAGTGCAGGGATTGCGGGGCTGAGCCAACACACCTGGCCATCTCATTACTTTTAATGACAGAAATAGCAATTATTTTTGTACCAACTTAACACAGACTCATGCAGTTTCTCGGTTCTCAGAGCTTCCACAACTATAAGCAGCAGCATAAAAATACATGTTTTATTTTATGACTCCCATATTAAGTGGTATCACTGGTATCAGACTTCATTCTCTCTTCAACAACTATAAAACTGGGCATTGTAACTGTTCACGCATATTGAACAACCAGAGATATTGTCGTGATCTCAGAGAGAAGAAAAACACATGAATTCCACCCTTGGCTTGTTCTGGGTGCACCGTCCGGATGTGCGTGCAGAGTGGTGAGGGTGAAACAAAAGGCAAGAGTACAGCTGTGTTGAGAAAGCAGAATTCTGAGTTTGGGCTGCTTCACTATCTGGAATTTGCAGGGCATAGTTCTAGAGAGGATGAGCAGCAAAGATGGCCATGTGAGAAGGTTGAGTTGCGGTTCCCCACATGAACCTTAGTCCTTGGCTAACAGCTGGACTGCACATGCATGAGGCAAAACATATGAGGCCCAGTGAAAAGACGCTACTGCAGGACTGGGAGATGGACAAGAATGTCTAAGGTCATGCAGTGCTAGAAGAAGGTGGACGTCTGGCCCAGCAAAACTGGAAGAAATCACTGAAAACTTTAGGTGTTCACTGAGAACGCCAATTATAGAAATTGACTTTTGGTATAGAGTCCTGTGATTTTATTTTTTATTTACTTTTTCTTTTAGAGATGACATCATGCTCTGTCACCTAGGCTAGAGTTCAGAGGTGTCATCATAGCTCACTGCAGCCTTGAACTCCTGGGTTCAAGTGATCCTGCCACCTCAGCCTCCTACGTAGCTAGGATTACGGTGCGTGTCGCCATGCCCAGTTAATTTTTAATATATATATTTAGAGATGGGGCCTTCTATATAATAAAATTCCCATGCATGTAACACACTGCTGGCCTCAAGCGATCAACCTCCCAAGTAGCTGGGATTACAGGTATGAGCTATGCCATCTGGCTAGAGACCTGCGATTTTAACACATGAAGATACATGATCCACCACCACAACTGGAATACAGAAAATTATATAATCATTCATAATAATATATATGAATGATTATATAATAATAAAACAGATAAAACAAAAAAAGCATGTATATATTCCAGTTCTTGAAGAAAAAATGTGCATAATACAAAGGCAGATATGAATTCTCGGTGGAGAAATAAAAAATTTTTAAAAAATTAAATGAAGATTTCTAGTATAATATTGAAAATTTAAAAATAGTGAATGGGCTTTATAGCAGATTTAATACTGCAAAAGAAAGGGTTGGTGTTCTTGAAGTTAGATTAATATTAATCCAAATGGAAAAAAATGGGAGAAATATTGAAAAAATGGGAGAAATATTGCCAACCCTCAGCTTCCTGTGGAATCATATCAGGCAATGTAACATACATATATTACAGTCCTAGAGAAAAGGGACAGGGAGGGAAGGAGAGAGAGTAAGAGAGAGAGATTGAGAGAGACAAAAAATGTTTAAAGAAAAAATGGTCAAAAATTTCCTAAATTTGGTAAAAACATTAGAATTTCAAAAAAAAATCAGTGAAGGATAAACAGGATAAATAAAAAGAAAACCAACATATGGTGAAAGTGCTGAAAATCAATGATAAAGAAAATATCTTATCAGCTCCTGCAAAAGGAAGAATAAAAGAATTACAAATTTCAACTCATCAGAAGCGGTGAAAGTCAGAAGTCAGTGAGATTACATAATATTTGATGTGCTAAAAGAAAAAAACAAACATTCTAAATTGAAAGTGAAATAAATATATTTTCACATACACAAAACCTGAGACTTTTTTTGTCAGCCAATCTGAATTATAAGAAGTAATTAAGTTTTATGCTAAAAATCAGAAAGAAATATGATACAATAAAAAGAAATAAAGAACACTAGAAAGTTAATATGTGTGTAAATTAATGACAATAATTTTTCCTCTTAGTTTCTTTAAAAGACAAATAATTGCTTAATAAAAGATAAATGGTTGGGAGGACTTTATAGCATGAACAGCAGTAAAATGTAGCATAATATAAACAATAGCAAAAGGAGGCAGAGGTTAAAAATTATACCATTCTTGCATTTACACATTTTTCATGAACTGGTACATTAGCTTTAAGTAGACTGTCAGAGTTAAGAAGATATATTAAAATATAAAAACAACCAATAAAATTATACAAAGAATAATTGCTAAACAACAATCAATAAATTAAAAAGAATGCTAAAATGAAGGTAAGAAAGGAAAAGCAGAGAAACAAAAATAGTTGAAGTAGGGAAATACTAGCTAAATGGTGTATTTTAACCAACTGCATTGATAGTGTGAGACAAAGTAACATTTAAGAAACATGTTTGCTTATTTTTGCTCATCAGCATGCTTTCACCAAGCCCGTGACTCCAGAAGGATGCTTTGAAGACCACACAGGATAGAGCACACGGCCCCCCACCTCTCTTGCCTACATCACTGTGTTTCCTAAATGACCCAAGTCTTTACCTTTACGTACACATAAAATAACCTCTGATGGAGATAGTGATTATGCTTCTGTAATATACAATAAAAATATACTCTTTAAAAATAAAAACCAGCAGGGTCTTCCTATGTCACCCAGGCTGGAGTTCAGTGGTGGACCTTGGCTCACTGCAACCTGTCTCTGGGTTCAAGTAATTCTCCTGCTTCAGCCTCCCTAATCACTGGGATTCCAGGTGCCCATCACTGCACCTGGCTAATTTTGTATTTTTAGTAGAGACACAGTTTCTCCATGTTGGCCAGTCTGGTCTCGAACTCCTGACCTCAGGCGATCCGCCTGCCTCAACCTCCCAAAGTGCTGGGATTACTGGCTTGCGGCACTGTGCTCAGCCTAAAATGTACTTTTACACACAAACTTTGATGTGATTCTGCTTCACTATAGCAATAAAGTTTGATGTGATTTTGCACATGATGAACTTCCACAACCAATATGTAAACTGTGACCTAAAGCACTATACTAGAGCAGTTTGAAAGAAACTCTCTCTCTAAAGGGTTGTTCCCAGGCCCTAGGCCTCAGTCTACAATCTTCAGTAAGACTTCTGAATACAATTAACTTTAATTCCTTAAAAGTTGGATGTTTTTCTTTAGTTGACAATAGTAATATTAATGTAATACTAAATAGAGGGTAGAAAATTTTAGACTGGATATAAATGTACCTTCTTTTGTGTTTAAGAAAGATGTACCTTCTATATAAAGACACAAATAATATAAAACATTTGCAAAAAAGGTATGTTCTATAAACAGTAACCTAAAAAGTGTTTAACATCAAAGTGTACTTCAAGACAAGAAACATTACCCAGAGACAAGGATATTTAATAATGTAACAAATGGCAACTCATCAGCCATACATGACACTTCTAAATGCATGTGCCTGTAGTAACAGAGCTTTCAAATCTGTGTAGCAATGACTGATAAAACTAAAAGAAGATCTATGGGAATCCACAATCGTTGCTGAATATTCTTAGATACTTCTCCCAGTAATTTACATTAAAGTAGAATTAAGAATAGAGAAAATATATGAGTTCTATCAATCAAGTTTACCCAACTATTGTTTCTTGAAATTTATACCTTGAAAGTATAAAGTACATATTTTTCAAATACACATGGGATATTCACAAAACAAGTATTCCCTGAGCCTTAAAATTACTCTTTTATAGTAAGCCTTAGTATAAGTAAATTTAAAATATTTCAATCTTACAGAGTAAGTAAAATTTAAGTTAAATAAGTGGAATAAATTTGAAATACATAGCAATGAGATATCCAAAAAATCACCAAGTATTTATAAATTAAACAACACACATGTAAACAATAGTGAATCAAATAAAAATCAGGATAAAAAACAGAAAATATTTGGAACCAAAAGTAATGAGAACACAATATATCAAAACTTTAGGGTTGCAGCAATAGCACGGCATAGACATGGATACATAGATTTAAGTTCTTCATTTGAAAATAACATAGGTTTAAAACTAATAATCTAAGTTCAACTTAATGGACTAGGGGAAAAAAAGCAAATTAAACCCAAAGTAAGTTGATGAAAGGAAATAATATGAATAGGAGCAGAAATCTATAATATAAAATACAAAGATCAGTAGAAAAAATTAACATGGCTAAGAGAAGATTCTTTGAAAAAATTTAAAAAATTAATAAATACCTAGCAAAACTGAACAAGAAAGAGGGATAGGAAACAAATTATCAATTAAAAAATAAAATATTGGCTCTCATTTCAGAATCTACAGATATAAATACGAAACTACATTTTGATTGAAATGACTAAAATAGAGTTCCAGAGCAGCAAAAAAGCAGCAGAAATCCTGTAGAACACAGAGACCCCGAACTGTCACACAGAGAAGAGAAGGAAACATTTTGCCTCTGCCACTCCATCAGCCTAGTGAGCTCAAAACCAGGAGGGAATTATGTCTGCAGGGAAAAGGCCAAATAGGCACAGCCCCTCACCTACCTGGACTAAACAAGCCCCAGGCAGTCTGAGCTGTCATAATTGCTGCACTGCTTTCCACTCCCTGGGGCAGAAGGCACAGTGGCATCTTGCCATTCCTGGCTTTTTGCTGCCACTGCACCTGAACTTAGAGTCTGGGCTGTTGCTATGTCCCACCATCCCATTGTCCAGAGTCATCATTGCATGGTACTTCATTCCTTGCAGCTCCAGCTGCCGCTATGACTTGTTGGTTCCAGGTCCAAACTTGTAGCTGTGTTCTCCCTGGGGCCCACGCCTCTGTTGCACCCCTTGTTTTCCAGAGCCATGCCAGTTTTGCATTCTGTCCCTGGGGGTCAGAACCACAGATACTTCTCAGCCCTCTGGGCCTGAGCTGCTCAGATGTACCTCAGAGCAGCAGACCCAAGCTTATTGAAAAAACTGCTTCCATTTCAATTGTGTCTTGGAAACTGAACCTGCCGCTCATGTCCCAGGTTCTACAATAGTTTTACAAGGCTCTAAGACAAGAAACCCAGCTCCACAGCTACCCCACGCACCTATGAACTTGTTCCTGGTGCTGCTGCAGTTGCCTGAGGGTGGTGTCAGACCTGACATCCAAAAAGACTCCTTCAGCTGAGTCTCCCACTGAGAGAAAGACAAGAACAGAAAGATCCCTATAGCCTTTGTCCTAATAACCCACACAGCAACCATCAGGGCCAAATACCTTCAGTCTAGACCACTGAGGCAGCTGTAGTGATTGCTAACTTTTATCACAGCTGAAGAAGCTGCATGGTGCTACACCACTGCATGAACATGGAGCCAATGTCATTAATCATCAGGGAAATGCAAGTAAAATTACTATGAGAGGGCAACCCATTAGGATGGCTATTAGCAGCAATTCAAGAGATAACAAATGTTGATGAAGGTGTAAAGGGAACTTGTATACCCTGTTGGTGGGAATGTAGATTGGTGCAGCTGTTATGGAAAACAATATGGATGTTTCTAACAAAATAGAAAGTAGAACTACCATATGACCCAGCAGTCCCTTTTCTGGACATATACATATGCAAAGGAAATGAAATCACCCTCTCGTATAGACATATGTATACCCAAGTTCATTGCAGCATTATTCACACTAGCCAAGATATAGAAAAAATCTAAGTGTCTGTCAGTGGACAAATAGATTTAAAAACTGGTAGATATACATACAAAGGAATATCATTCAACCCTAAAAATATTAAAGTCTTGCCCCTTGCCACAGTGTGAATAAATGTGGAGGATATTATGCTAGGTGAAATAAGCTAGACATTAAATTATTGAAATTTTATAATACTGCACAATTTTAAATTCTTTATATGAAAGAACTTGTTTAATAGGATAAGTGCAGTGATTCTATGTTGCAAGTGAGAAAATTTATAAATATAGTTTAGAAAATCAAAGAGAGTGAATAAAGTTCAAATCATCTAATAAATGGCAAGGCACCTGGCAGAACAAGTATGCTGCAATTTCTGACTTTTTAATTTAGTTTTGTTGCTTCGGCCCATCAATTAGGCAGATACTCTTGTAAGATGTGTTTTCATTGCAGCCTCCCTATAAGAATTTAATAAAACCACAGCTGAATACCGTAGTGACAAAGAATGAGGAGGCAACAGTTACGTAACAGAAAAAGAAGCTGATGTGTAAAGGTACTGGTGAATTTCCCATGCATGGGAGATACTTGGAGAGGTATTCACTGAAATTTTAAAGACCTCCTTTATGAGTACTAGGATTAGAAAACAAAACAAAACTCTAAATTGCTTTTATTTTTGCTTCTTAGCTGCACAGTTTTGTTTCTAGTAGGGCATTGCTATGTCTTATTAATCTCAGACACTGATATTGTCATTTCTGTGAAACATTTGTTTCGCATCTCTCCAGGCATACTTGTTGCCAGGTGTTTTTGGAAAGCCAAGGGAAATATTATGCTATAATTAGTAGCCATTTAAAAATTTTTTTTTCCAGAAAATAGTGTTTACAAATAGAATTCAGAATTTCATCTTTGCTCAATATATATTTCTGATAAAGTAAACCTCTGTTATCGCAGAATTCAGATCTCTCAAGACAGAAGACTTCTAAAACCAGCTTTCCTTCGAACTTTTTGCCTTGGTTTTATAGTTATTATTAAAATCAGCATATAATGTTATATTCTTGGTGTCTGGAATAGAAGTATTGATGGTGTATGCAAAAATTATATTATTTTATTTTATTCTGAATTGAATCTGTTTCCAGGCCGCTGGGAAAACTACTAACTTGTGTCCCTAATTAGTCTTCTTATGTCAGTAGTTTCATTTTTTCCCTGATAAATATAAGATAGTTTAAACAAATGGAGAGTTTTAACAAATGGAAAGATACACCATGTTTTTGGAAAGGTAGATGGCATCAGAAAGAGGTCAATTATCTCTCTTTTTTTTTTGGTAAGTTGAACATTATTTTAGTAAACTTAACAGCAGCATGTTTTATTTCCAGAGCTATAAAATTTGATTATGAAGTGCATATGGAAAAACATGCAAAGAAGTAGATGATGGGAGTGATGTTTAAAGTTGGACAACGGGGTGGCGGATTAGCCCTACTAGATATTCAAATATTTTACAGAGGCTACATAAGTAGAAATCCACATGGGAAAATATGCAAAGAAGTAGCTGATGGGGATGGTGTCTAAAGTGGGACAATGAGACAATGGGGTGGGGGACTAGCCCGCCCCATTCAAGCATTTTACAGAGGCTACATAAGTAGAAGAACGCTATATTAGGATGTGAGTAGACAGAAAGCAGAATGGAATTCATTAGAATTTAGAAAGATATTCAAGTATATTTAAAAATTAGTACTTGATACAGGTTGCACCTCAAATTCAGAAAAAGGTAGATTTTTTTTTTTAATGGTGCTGGAACAACAGAATTACCATTTGAAAAATTAAAACTAGATTTATAGTTCACATAGTGTTCACTAGGATAAATACCAAATGGATCAAACATATAAAATATGAAACTAAGTTTTAGAAAATATTATTAGTCAGTTCATAACCTTGGATTAGGAAAAATCTTCCCAACTGTATTCCAAATTCTGGGGAAATAAAAACAATGAGAAATTCATTCATTTAAGCAAGAATGACAGCAACAGCAACACCTTTTCATGGTTTGAGAAAAATAACAGAAGTAAAGTCAACAGACGTAACATGAAATGGAAAAATAATATTTGTAACTTATCATAGGCCAAGAACTAATATGTCAAAAATATAAAGAATTCCTAAGTATGAAAAAGAAAAACTCCAACAAAGTGAATGCGATAAGTGGAAAAAGTAATCATGGATTTTACATGTAGCAGAACTTTGAATGACTCTTAGCTATACATAAATCACTCATCCTGATTCACGAAAAGAAAAATGCAAATTAATCTTCATTGAGACATAATTTCTCAATTATTAGATTGTCACTAATTAAAAAGTTTAATAAATCTTCATTGAGACATAATTTCTCAATTATTAGATTGTCACTAATTAAAAAGTTTAATAAATACTCTGTCGGCAAGACTATGTGGAACCAAAAAGGTGGAAATGAAAAAAAAATTGTATACCACCTTTGGAGAGGAATTTGAGAATATTTGGTTAAATTACTTATCTTTGGCCCAGGATTCTACTTCAAGGAAACTGTCTCAAAGTTGCACTCGAAAAAATATTAAATAACTTCACAAAGCTATACATTAAGACAGCTTACTAGCAAAAAGACCAGAAGTGGTCTAAATCTATATTAAAAGAGAATCACTGAATCACCGCACAGTGAACTATGCAGTTGCAAAAGGAAAGGGTTAGAACTTATTCTTTGATATGGAAATTATTAGAATTTTATACTTTGGCCGAGCAGAATCTCTAGAATACATCATTCAATTAAAAAAAGGAAACTAGAGAAAGCATGAATATTGTGGGTTTTTGGTTTGTTTTATTGTCTGTTTGTTTTTTAAAAGCCAGTGAGTATATGTTTACATTTGCAGATAGAAACAATTTGAATCACCCAAATTTGGCTATCAACATCATTCTGGAAGACCAATATCATGCAATCCTCACACTTCCCAAAATACTCCATTGGCCAGAGGTATTGATCTCCTCACTAACTTGTCTTTGAAATCTGGGCCCAGTCATGGCATCCCAGGACATCTCCAGTAGCACGAGTCCTGGAGTAATTTGGGGCATATGATCAACCCCACAGGGGTGTAGAGAGTCAGAGAACATCAGAAAGAAGAGCAATGGGAATCATGATATTGCCGGGACGCAGTCCCCGTCAACAGAGGAATCAGGAAATCTCAAGGAAGACATTTCAAAGTACAGTGCCCCCTGAAAAATATATGTATCAGGTTATGGTATACAATGTAAATGTTATGGTTAAAAACATGAAACATCACAACATCAAATATGCTTGAAATCACTAACAAGCTCTACGCAGAATCATACTAATAGAGACTCCTGAACATCTTGTTCCTGTTACTTGAGCTCTGTCACAAGGGCTGGAGAATTCCTACCTTTCTTAAATATCAGTAACTCCAAACCAATAAACCTGAACTGTGAAAGGCTGTCTCTTTCCCTGCTCTGAACTACTTTTCCTGACCAGCCTTTATAAAACAAAGTCCTCCCCAACACTGACCCGCTGACATTCCTTATTCCACCACCTCCTTTAGTACTTGCTATCCCTTTTCAAATCATGAAATATAATACACGATGAATCTGGGTAAAATATATGTATAATATGATAAATTATTACAAAGCAAAGAATTATGCAATCACCCCCGAAACTTACCTTTCACTACAGCCCTTATTACCATGTAACTTTAGTATTTTCTTCATTTACATTCAGTCTCTTTCCTCCACTGTTACTGTAAAAAGCCATGAGAGTTTTTTTTTGTTGGGCAGAAACATAATACAGATATATTAGAGTAGATTTTATTTAATTCTGCAGCTTTCACTCAGCTTTCATGAAAAACATAGCTGTTAAAGTAGAGTTGCTAATGTGTGGGGTTCTGTATTAATCAGAGCTCAACCAAAGAGGCAGAATCAGAACATTTGATAGATCGAGAATGAGAAGGAGAGAGAGAAAGAAAAGGAGGAAGAAAGAGGAGAAGGAGGAGAAAATATTAAGAGATTTATTAAAAGGAATCAGAGAACCTACGTGGCTGTGTTGAAGCTGTTTTCTGGCCACAAGCATTCAGAAGAGAAGATGTATAGATTCAGCTGCTATTTGAAGTCTCATTTGCCAGGAAAAATCCAGTCCTTTTAAAAGGCTTGCCTGATTAGGTCAGGCTCATCAAGGACGCTCTTCTTAGCTTAAAAAGTCAACTGACTAGGGAGTTCTGTTACATCTGCCAGGTCCCATTACAGCAGCATCTAGATAAGCGCTTGATTGAGTAAGTGAAACGGGGTGTGCAAATGTGGCAAAATGCCTGCTGGTTGTTCACTCCATCCCCAAAGTTTAGCTCGTCTGCTGAGTTGACATATTACAAGCCATTACAGAGTCAGAAAATTTTTGTAAGTGAAAAATTAATAATCACCATTTCATGCCAATCTGGTAATGGCTCATTGAGTTTCTCCTGAATATGGGAGTTTTGAGTTTACACTGACAGTTTTAGCTAAAGCTATGGCAGAATTTCCCATCCTGGGTTCCTATGAAGCAATTTTGCAAGCATGCATTGCTACTGAGGTTTAATTGCTAGAATAAAAGTAATGAAGAAGCCATTTTTAGGCTTCAATATGTACTGTAAGGTGCCAAGCACTACAGAGTTTAAAGGGAGACCATTGACCAGTCTAAATTAGATTGATACTATTACTGCTAAACTATTTAAAAATTATTCATAGAATCAAGGTTTTTCAGTTTGATAACAAAGTACTATGAACTTGAAGCTAACAGAATCCTTAAAAACAAAAAACAGAGATAAACCACATTTCATACACATACTATTCTTAGTCTTTCTTCTGATATTGCCACCCATAGTGACAATGTCAACTGAAATCTGACAGGACAGTTAAATGTCAAGTATATGCTTTTGATACTAAATTTCCATAAAGCTTTGGTTGCTGAATTGCATACTGTACTTGCACCGGTTTTCTGAAAGCTAAGCATTGCTGGCTTTTCTAAAATAACTTACAGTCAGTTGACCAATTAAAGAGATACCCGATGCGATGATTGCATGTAATGATGGTTTCATTGAAAACTCGATGGCTTAAGGAAGTTTGAGCAGAATGAAATTACCTTCCTTGCTCAGTAACTTAGACAATTTTAGAAATTTGGTCATAAGAATTACCCAAATGAGAGAAAAGTTGCTATCTGGATTTTGTGACTCCTTTACAGGATACGTTGCAAGTAAGTTCTAAAAAGTAGTTATTTAGAGTCTGACTTTCAGAGGAATTCTTTTATTAGTGAATTCCTATTTACCTAGCTTTCAGCTGAAAATGTCATTATTTTCAAAGGCGTACATAGCATTGCATGCTTATCCTTTATCAGTGGTGATCTTCAGGGTGACTATACATTCTATTACATAGCCAAGGATCCATGACTGCAAGGCACTTACAATGCTTAGTCAATCAGATTGTAAGATTTCAAGCACATATGTTCTCTATGGTACAAAGGCATATTTTTTTCTTTTTTGCACTACTTGGGAAATACAAGCGGTCTTCAAAAGTTTATGGAAAATGGAATTAAAACATGAGAATAAAAACGTAAACTTTATTTCTCAACATAAATTTTACCAAGGTCAAGTCACTTTAGTAAGTGATGAGATTAGCCATTTAGTCCATCCCTAAAAAAAATGGGGTCCTTGGAATTTAGCCATGTAAATACAATCTTTTATACATTATTAACTAAAGAAAACTAGGTGTCTTTTAAATGCCTTTTAAGATTGGGGAGCAAAAAAGTGTCAGAAAGAGCCAAATCAGGCCTGCAATGTGAATGACTAATGATTTCCCATTGAAATTCTGGGAACGTTACTTTTGTTTGATGAAAAGAATGAGAACCTTCATTGTTGTGGTGGAGAAGGACCCTGGTGAAGGTTTTCTGGGTGTTTTCTTGCTAAAGCTTTGGCTAACTCTCACAATAAGCAGATGTTACCATTCTTTGGCCCTCTAGAAAGTCAACAAGCAAAGTGCCTTGAGCAACCCCAAAAACTGTTGCCATGACGCTTACTCATGACTGGTTAATGTTTCCTTTGACTGGACCACTTCCATCTCTTGGTAGCCATTGTTTTGATTGTGCTTTGTCTTTAGAATCATACTGGTAAAGACATGTTTCATATATTGTTAAAATTCTTTGCAGAAATGAGATTAGCCATTTAGTCCATCCCTAAAAAAAATGGGGTCCTTGGAATTTTACCATGTTAATACAATCTTTTATACATTATTAACTAAAGAAAACTAGGTGCCTTTTAAATGCCTTTTAAGATTGGGGAGCAAAAAAGAGTCAGGAAGAGCCAAATCAGACCTGCAATGTGAATGACTAATGATTCCTCAGGACCTTGATCCCACTTGTTTAAAATTCCTCTTGAAACTCTCCTCTTGTCTGCAGCTAATCTAGGTGCAACAGCTTTGGCATCTATTGAGTGGAAAGTTCACTTTGCTTAGCTTTAATTTTTCAGTCAGAATTGTGCAAGCTGAATCATTTTTTTTTTTTTTTGAGAAATTGACTCATTCTTTCACCCAGGCTAGAGTGCAGTGGTGTGATCAAGTCTCATTGCAGCCTTGACTTCTGGGGTTCACGTGATCCTCCCACCTTGACTTACCTCCTGAGTAGCTGGGACTCAGTGCAAGTACCATGCCTGGCTACGTTTTAATCTGTTTTTTTTTTTTTTTTTTTTTCTTCAAAACAAAGTTGAGGGGGCAGGACCTAGAAGCAGCAGTGACTGGAGACTCCCATCACAAAGAACCGTAATCAGCATGTGAATCCTGCACCAGCAAGCAAGATATCCAGATTCTCTCATCAGAACTGACTAGGCAGCTGGCGTGATCCATGGAAAAGAAGGAAGAGCAGTGTGGTGCAGCAGCCCACCTGAGAGTCACAAGGGGCAGGGGAGCCCAACTCCCCACCCAAGGAAGATAGTGAGTGAGTGGGCTACCCATCTGGGGAAACTGCTTTTGCCACAGAACTGTGCAACCCATGGATCAGAATATCCCTTTTGCGAACCCACGCCACCAGGGCCTAGGGTCTCAGCCCCAGAGCTGCGCATATTATCAACAGCTTCTCAGCTAGAATCCACTTAACTCTGCCAAGGAGGAGTATCAGAACCACAGCTGTGGCTGTCAGTCTTCTAAGCCCTTTGAACTCCTTGGGGGAGGGTGAGCAACCAGGACTGGGACTCATAACTGCTTAATATGCTAATCTCCCTGAGCAGGGGAAAGGTGGCATCCATCTCTATAGCTCCAGGCCATGCTTTTCCCCTGCTGGAGCCAAGGAGGTAGGACAGCCTTGTCTCAGGAGGTGCTCCTCACAGCCCAACACATTGGCTATGCAGACTGTGGCCAGAGGGTCCCTTCAAGCCTGACCCTGACCCATCCTTCCTCACTGGGCGGGTTCTTCCTTCAGGAACCCCAACAACTCCATCCAGAGGCTCAGGGACAGAATCCTGATCTCCCTGAGCCTGTGGATCAGCAGACTTAACCTTTCCTTCTGGTAGTTCTGAGGAATCCAGGCAGCCCAGATGAGTGGGTTTCTCCACAGTGAAGCACACCCCCTACACCAAGGGAAAGTCAAAGTGCTTCATTAAATGGGTCCCTTTTCCTGTGCCACCCAACTGTGTGAGACCCTCCAACAGGGGTTGTCAGACACCGTATACAGATGCAGTTCTACTAGCATCAGGTTGGTGTCCCTCAAGGAAAGGGATCCCAGAATAAGGAGCAGACACCCATCTTTGCTGTTCTCCAGCCACCTTGAGTGACATCTCCAGGTGCGGGATCAAACCAGATGAATAGAGCCTGACATGAACCCCAGCAAACTGCAGCAGCCCCATAGAAGAGGAACCTGATCACTGACATAAATAAATAAATAAATAAACAGAAAGCAACAACAAAAACATTAACAACAATGAAACAGTTCCTAACCAAACCCCATCCAAAGATCAGCAGCCTCAAAGGCTGAAATTAGACAAACTCACAAAGATAAGAAAGAACCAAAGAAAAAAATGCTGAAAACCCAAAAGTCCAGAGTTCCTCTTCTCCCCAAAATGATTGTAACGCCCCTGGAGCAAGGGCACAGAAGTAAAGCAAAGATAATATGGACAAATTGACAGAAGTAGTCTTCAGAAGATGAATAATAAGAAATTCTGCTGAACTAAAGGAGCATGTTCTAACCCAATGCAAAGAAGCTAAGAACACTGATAAGAGGTTAGAGGAGCTGCTAACTAGAATAACCAGTTTAGAAAGGAATATAAATGACCTGATGGAGCTTAGCAATACAACACAACTTTGTTAAGCATACAAAAATATCAATAGCTGAACTGAACAATCTGAAGAAAGGATATCAGAATTTGAATACTATCTTGCTGAAATAAGGCATGCAGTCAAGATTAGAGAAAAAAAGAATGAAACAGAATGAACAAAGCCTCCAAGAAATATGGGATTAGATAAAAGACCAAACCTATGATTGATTGAAGTACTTGAAAGAGATGGGGAGAATGGAAACTAACTGGAAAACACATTTCAGGATATTACCCAGGAGAACTTCCCCAACCTAGCAAGACAGACCATCATTTAAATTCAGAAAATACAGAGAATACCACTAAGATACTCCATGAGAAGATCAATCCCAAGATACATAATCATCAGACTGTCCAAGGTTGAAATGGAGAAAAAAATGTTAATGGCAGCCAGAGAGAAAGGCCAGGTCACCTACAAAGGGAAGTCCATCAGACTAATAGTGGACCGCTTAACAGAAATCCTACAAGCCTTAAGAGTTTTGGGGCCAATATTTAATATTTTTAAATAAAAGAATTTTCAACCCAGAATTTCATATCCAGTCAAACTAAGCTTCATAGGTGAAGGAGATATATAATCCTTTCCAGAGAAGCAAATGCTAAGAGGTTTCATCACCACCAGGCCTGCCTTGCAAGAAAGGATGCACTAAATATGGAAAGAAAAACTGTTACCAGCCACTGCAAAAATACATTAACTAAATGTTTTAGTTAACATAAAGACCAACGACACTATGAAGACACTGCATCAACTAGTGTGCAAAATAAACAGATAGCATCATGATGATGGGACGAAGTTCACACATAACAAGGCTAACCTTAAATGTAAATGGGCTAAATGTCCCAAATAAAAGACACAGACTGGCAAATTGGATAAAGAGTCAAGATCCCATCAAGCTACCAATGACCTTCATAGAACTAGAAAAAAAACAGTTTAAACTTCATATGGAATCACAAAAGGCCCCGCATAGCCAAGACAATCCTAAGCAAAAAGAACAAAGCCAGATGCATCACACTGCCAGACTTCAAACTATACTACAAGGCTACAGTAATCAAAACAGCATGGTACTATACCAAAACAGAGACATAGACCAATGGAATAGAACAGAGACCCCAGAAGAAACACCACACATCTACAACCATCTGATCTTTGACAAACCCGGTAAAAACAAGCAATGAGGAAAAGACCCATGTTTAATAAATGGTGTTTGGAAAACTGGCTAACATTGTGCAGAAAGCAGAAACTGGATCCCTACCTGTCACCTTACACTAAAATTAACTCCAGATGGATCAAAGATTTAAACATAAAACCTAATACCATAAAAACACTAGAAGAAAACATAGGCAAGCCCTCCAGGACATAGGCATAGACAAGGACTTCATGACTAAAACATCAAAAACAATGGCAATAAAAGCCAAGATAGACAAATAGGATAGAATTAAACTCCAGAGCTTCTGTACAGCAAAAGAAACCATCGTTAGAGTGAAATTGGCAACAAACAGAATGGGAAAAAATTTTTGCAATCTACCCATCTGACAAAGGACTAATGTCCAGAATCTACAAAGAACTAAAACAGATTTGCAAGAAAAAAACAAACAGCCCTATTCAAAAGTGGGCAAAGGATGTGATCAGACACTTTTCAAAAGAAGACATACATGAGGCCAACAAACATGAAAAAATGCTCATCATCACTGGTCATTAGAGAAATGCAAATCAATACCACACTGAGCTATCATCTCATGCCAGTTAGAATGGCAATCATTAAAAAATCTGGAGACAACAGATGTTGGAGAGGATGTGGAGAAATAGGAACCCTCTTACACAGTTGGTGGGAGTGTAAATTAGTTCAACCATTGTGGAAGACAGTGTGATGATTGCTCAAGGATCTAGAAATAGAAATTCCATTTGACCCAGCAATCCTATTACTAGGTATATACCCAAAGAACTATAAATTGTTCTACTCTAAAGACGCATGCAAACGTATGTTCACTGCAGCCTTTGTACAATAGCAAAGACCTGGAACCAACCCAAATTCCCATCAATGATAGGCTGGACAAAGAAAATGTGGTATGTATACACCATGGAATACTACACAGCCATAAAAAAACGATGAGTTTGTGTCCTTTGTAGGGGCTTGGATGAATCTGGAAACCATTATTCTCAGCAAACTGACACAAGAACAGAAAGCCAAACATCATATGTTCTCGCTCATAGGTGGATGTTGAACAACGAGAACACGTGGACTCAGGGAGAGAGCATCACACACTGGGAGCAGTTGGGGGGCAGGTGGGGAGGGATAACATGGGGAGAAATGTCAGATATAGTATGCACCTATAGTAAAACAAATAAATTAAAAAAAAAAAAGGAATCATTACCCATCAGTGTGCTGTATTCAGGAGACCCAACCATCTTACTTGCAAAGACTAATATAGACTCAAAATAAAGGGATGGAGGAAAATTTACCAAGCAAATGGAAACAAAACACAAACATAAAACAAAAACAAGCAAACAAAAAATGCAAACAAAACAAAACAGGGATTTCAATCCTAGTCTCTGATGAAACAGACTTGAAACCAAAAAGATAAAAAAAGACAAGGGCATTACATAAAAGTAAAGGGAACGATTCAATAAGAAGAGCTAACTATACTAAATATATGTGCATCTCATACAGGATCAAACAGACATAAAACAAATTCTTAGAGACCTACAAAGAGACCTAGATGGCCACACAATAATAGTGGGAGACTTTAATACCCCACTGTCAATATTAGACAGGTCAACAAGTCAGAAAATTAACAAGCACTTGAACTCAGCTCTGGATCTAGTGGACACGATAGACATCTACAGAACCCTTCACACCAAATCAGCAGAATATACATTCTTCTCAATGTAACATAGCACTGATTCTAAAATCAACCACATGATTGGAAGCATAACATTCATCAGCAAATGCAAAATAACTGAAATAATAACAAACAGTCTCTCAGACCACAGTGCAATCAGCTTAGAATTGAGGATTAAGAAACTCACTCAAAACCACACAATTACATGGAAACTGAACAACCTGCTCCTGAATGACTCCTGGATAAATAATAAAATTAAGGCAGAAATAAAGAACTTCTTTGAAACCAATGAGAACAAAGAGACAACATACCAGATTATCTTCCCAGCTCTTACTGATATGTGCATTTAGTGCTATAAATTTCCCTCTACACACTGCTTTAAATGTGTATTTAAATGTGTATTTAAAGCAGTGTGTAGAGGAAAGTGTATAGCACTGAATGCACACATCAGAAAGCTAGGAAGATCTCAAATGGACAACCTAACATCACAGTCAAAAGAGTTAGAGAAGTAACAGAAAACTAATTCAAAAGCTAATAGAAGTTAAGAAATAACTAAGATCAGAGCAAAATTGGAGATAGAGACATTAGAAATCCTCCAAAATATCAATGAATCCAGGAGATTTTTTTTTGAAAAAATTGACAAAGTAGATAGACTGCTAGCTAGAATAAAGAGGAAAAAAGAGAAGAATCAAACAGACACAATAAAAATGATAAAGGTGATGTAACCACTGACCCTATAGAAATACAAACTGCCATTAGAGAATACTATAAACATCTCTATGCAAATAAACTAGAAAATCTAGAAGAAATGGGTAAATTCCTGGACACATACACCCTCCCAAGACTAAACCAGGAAGAAATCAAATCCCTGAATAGACCAATAACAAGTTCTGTAATTGAGGCAGTGATTAATAGCCTACCAACCAAAAAAAGCCCAAGATCAGATGAATTCATAACCAAACTCTATCAGAGTTACAAAGAGGAGCTGGTACTATTCCTTCTAAAACTATTCCAAGTAATTGAAAAGGAGGGACTCCTCCCTAACTCATTTTATAAAGTTAGCATCATGCTGATATCAAAACTGGGAAGAGACACAACAAAAAAAGAAAACTTCAGGCAATATCCCTAATGAACATCGAAGTGAAAATCCTCAATAAAATACTGGTGAACTGAATCCAGCAGCACATCAAAAACATACCCCGTCACAGTCAAGGTGGCTTCATGCAAGGCTGGTTCAACATACACAAATCAAAAAATGTAATCCATCACATAAACAGAACCAAAGACAAAAACCACATGATTATCTCAGATGCAGAAAAGGCCTTTGATAAAATTCAACATCCTTTCAAGTTGAAAACTCTCAGTAAACTAGGTATTGGTGGAACATAGCTCAAAATAATAAGAGCTGTTTGTGACAAACCCACAGCCAATATCATACTGAATGGGCAAATGTTGGAAGCATTCCCTTTGAAAACAAGTACAAGACAAGTATGCCTTCTCTCACCACTCCTAGTCAACATAGTATTGGAAGTTCTGGCCAGGGCAATCAGGCACGAGAAAGAAATAAAGCGTATTCAAATAGGAAGAGAGGAAGTCAAATTGAATCTCTTTGCAAATGACATGATTCTATATTTCCAAAACCCCATCATCTTGGGCCCAAAACTCTTTAAGCTGATAAGCACTTCAGCAAAGTCTCAGGATCCAAAATCAATTTGCAAAATTACAAGCATTCTTTATATAAACAATAGACAAGCAGAGAGCCAAATCATGAATGAACTCCCATTCACAATTGCTACAAAGGGAATAAAATACTTAGGAAAACAGCTAACAAGGGATCTGAAGAACCTTTTCAAAAAGATCTACAAAGCACTGCTCAAGGAAATAAGAGAGGACAAAAACAAATGGAAACACATTCCATCTTCAGGGATAGAAACAATCATTATTGTGAAAATGCCCATACTGCCCAAAGTAATTTATAGATTCAATGCTATTCTTATTAAACTACCATTGACATTCTTCACAGAATTAGAAAAAAACTACATTAAATTTCATGTGGAATCAAAGAAGACTTCATATAGCTGCCATAATCCTAAGCAAAAACAACAAAACTAGAGACATCACACTACCTGACCTCAAACTATACTGCAAAGCTACAGTAATCAAATCAGCATGGTACTAGTACCAAAACAGACATAGGCCAATGGAACAGAATAGAGACCTCAGAGATAACACCAAGTATTTATAACCACCTGATCTGTTACTCACAAACTTGACAAATACCTACAAACCTGGCAAAACCTAGCATTGGGGAAAGGATCTCCTATTCAGTAAAAGGTGCTGGGAAAACTGGCAAGCCATATGGAGAAAACTGAAACTGGAAAACTTCAGTTTTCTGAAATTTTATTTACTTACTTACATCTTACATCTTATACAAAAATTAAATAAAGATGGATTAAAGATTTAAATGTAAAACCCAAATCCAAAAGAAACTCTGGAGGAAAACCTAGACAATACCATTCAGGACATACACATTGGCAAAGGCTTCATTATAAAAATCCGAAAACCAATTGCAATAAAAACAAAAATTGACAAATGTGATCTAATTAAATTAAAGAGCTTCTGCACAGTGAAAGAAACTATCATCAGAATGAACAGGCAACCTATGGAACGGGAGAACATTTTTGCAATCTACCTATCTGACAAATACCTAGTATCCAGAATTGACAACGAGCTTAAACGAATTTACAAGAAAAAAAAAACATAAAAAATGTGGGCAAAGTATATGAACAGATACTTCTCAAAAGAACACATTTACACAGCCAACAAACATATAAAAAAGCTCAACTCACTGATCATTAGAGAAATGCAAATCAAAACCACAGTGAGATACCACCTCACCCCAGTCAGAATGGTGATTATTAAAAAGTCAAGAAAAGATAGGTGCTGGCAAGGCTGCAGAGAAATAGGAACAGTTTTACACTGTTGGTGGGAATGTAAATTAGTTCAACCATTGTGGAAGCCAGTAATACAGTATGGTGATTCCTTAAGGATCTAGAACCAGAAATACCATTTGACCCAGCAATCCTATCACTGTGTTATACCCAAAGGAATATAAATCATTCTGCTATAAAGACATGCACATGTATGTTTATTGCAGCACTATTTACAATAGCAAAGTCATGGAATTAACCCAAATGAACATCAGTAATAGACTGGATAAAGAAAATGTGGTATGTGGCTGGGTGCATTGGCTTATGCTTGTGATCCCAACACTTTGGGAGGCCAAGGCGGGGAGATCACCTGAGGTCAGGAGTTTGAGACCAGCCTGACCTACGTGGAGAAACTCTGTCTCTACTAAAAATACAAAATTAGCCAGCCATGGTGGTGCATGCCTATAATCCCAACTTCTCAAGAGGCTAAAGTAGGAGAGTTGCTTGAATCCAGGAGGCAGAGGTTGCAGTGAGCTGAGATCATGCCATTGCACTTCAGCCTGGACAAGAGCAAAACTCTGTCTCAAAAGAAAAGAAAAGAAAATGTACATATGTGCCATGGAATACTATGCAGTCATAAAACAGGAATGAGATCATGTCCTTTTCAGGGACATGGATGAAGCTGGAAGCTATCATCCTCAACAATCTAACACAAGAACAGAAAACCAAACACCACATGCTCTCACTTATAAGTGGGAGTTGAATAATGAGAGAACACTTGGAAACAGGGAGGGGAACAACATACACCAGGGCCTGTTGAGGGGTTGGGAGCAAGGGGAGGGAACTTAGATGATGGGTCAATAAGTGCAGCAAACCACCAAGGCAGACGTATACCTATGTAACGAACTTGCATGTTCTGCACATATATCCTGGAGCTAAAGTAAAATTAAAAAATAAAAATAAATGAAAACAAAAAATAAACTACATTAGAAAGGGAGCATTTGCTACAGGAATAAAGTAAAATCAGGGTCATATTAAAAAAATTTCGAATTACAATTAAAAACACTTTTCCTCTTAGGAAAATACATAATTCTATGACTTCAAAGAATATGTCATTATTTCTGCATTTCTATGCTGTTTTTCTCCATGTGTGATATTATATTCATATATATATACTAATACTGGCATTTTTTCTATTTTGAAACTAATTTTATTAAATAAAATTGGGAAATTTGGAAAACCATTTTTATTTTCTTAAAGAAAGAAATGGAGTTTTCTGTGTTGTCCAGGATGGTCTCAGACTCCTGGGCTCAAGCAATCTTCCTGCCTCAGCCTCCTGAATAGCTGGGACTGCAAGCATGTTTTTGCTCTTAATTGTTAGTCCTCTTCAATTAGGACACAAACAAGATGAATTTTTTTTTCATCATCAATTGACGTGGATGATCTTCCACTGCAGGCTTCATCTTCAACATCTTGCTGATTTCTTTGGGGCATTGTCCCCCTAAAATTTTTGTAAAGCATTAATGATTTCACTATTCTTTCAGCCAAGCTTCACTATAAATTTGATGTTTCTTCTCACTTCAATTTTAGCACAATTCATATTCCTCTGGTAGAGGCTTTTTCAAACTGTTGTCTTAACCTTCTTGGTGCCTCAAATGTAGATTCTGCTCATACATATTATAACAAGTTAGTACAAGTTTATTTTGGTGCACAAATATTTGAAATCAATGCTTAGCTGTGTCACAATATACATTTGTCTGGAAACTTTTTGAAGACTCCTCATTTAAGCTAGACTTCCAGGTTCATAATGCAAAGCTAAGTTAGTTTTTATATTTTTGAGTGAGAATAAAGTAAAACATGCTGAGGATATTGAAAACGATTGATCCTGAAATTTCAATAACATGAGATTAAGAGCAGACAAATCCTTTTCTTTTTAACATTGGTTCGGTTGTCATGAATAGCTTTATAACTTTATTTGCCCAAACAGGGAATTAAACAGCCACTGCATTCACTTAAATATCCACTCTTTTAAGGTTCATGTCTTAACTTCAAGTCTATTTACTTGAGAAATAGCAGTACTATATACACATAAAAATAATGAAAGAAAATATTCATAGGTGTTGAAAATACTGAAAGTAACTGCTGAGTCATGTTATATTGCCTTTCCCCAGTGATAGTTTCTTAATGTTTTACATCAGTGTTTTTAAACACAAAAGGTAATATTGAAAACTGGTAATTGTTAAATTTTGAAATCCTTTTTAACTGAAGCAGTTTTATTTACCATGTTCCTTGAGGAAGAAATAGCAGAGGTGCAGAAATAACATAATCTTCACATAAGCTTCCTAATAATGGAATTATTCTTAAAATATCTTCCACGAATATCTTTTTGGCGTTCTTTTTTTCTTGCCATGTAGGTCTGTTGAATGTAGAAAATCTTTAAGTCCATAAAAGATTGATAATAATGAATACATTATTAATTTTCTTCTTCACCAATCATTGTCTTTCTTGCTAGTATAGCTTTCCTTTCATTTAAGTAGTTCAAACATACAAATTTTTTTGCTTACAACTTTAGAACATTGCATCATTTTTTAAAGCAGACATTGTACTTACAATGTAACACTCTCTGTTTTCTTTTATTTTTGTCCCTTTGAAAAGTCTATGCAAATGTAAATAACTTTAGCAAGTCATCACACAAACACTGAGAGTTTGTGTGCAGGGAAATAGCCCTATAGCCTTTGCAGGTGGTAGTGATTCTCATGATGAATTTCCCTGCATCCAATGTCTGGCTTTCCACCTTGCAGTCTTGAAAACTTCACTGTCAATTCACCAATAGTGAATGTATCTCAAAATTCAGTTTCACATTAACCATGTCCCAAAACTGACACCCAGTGTCAAAACAGCCTGTAAACCAGATTCCTGTGAAACTCTATACTCAACATATTTTCTTCTTGAAGGTAGAAGTAGACCCACATGGGAAGCCAGGTTTTAATGAGAGGTTTGCTGTTGGAATCAAGATTAAACACACAATACGACTGAAGTTTTAATGGTATCTGTCAAAAATTACTAGAATACTCAAGGTAAATTGATTACAACTGTTTACATTTGTGGTCACACAGAATTTCCTGTACCCAAGCCACACCGAGAATTTGAGAGCCAAATTTCAATAAAAGGAGAAATTCATTCTCTCTTTTTGTACTATAATGGGCTCTTTCAAATTTGCTTCTGTGGTATTGCTTTTGTAAGCAATTGACAATGATCAATAGCCATCTTCATTGACAACTGCCTTTATATTTGTGTGCAGTCAGATTATAAGAGAATCTGACTGCAACTTTGCCTGTATACTCCACTCCATTTGGGTATGTATTTTTAATTTTACAACAAAACTTTACAATTAAGGAGATAACTTTTTCATAAACTTGGCAGGCCCACCTTCTCACAATATACTTAATTTCTGGACTCATTTTCCACTTTAAATTACAAAGAGCTGGGGGTAGAGAGTGAAGGCTTTTAGTATTTGTGCTTTCTTTCATTCATCAGTTTAGTTATCATATCAATACCTTTCATGATTGTTTTCTTTTGGTAGTCAACTGAATTTAAGTGAATGCATTACATTCTCTACTGTTTTCTGCTGATCACTTCTGTTTCAGAAACTTATATAAACTTAAAGAGCTTCTAAAAAATACAGAAAATATCAAAAAGATCTGATAGACATAGATGACTTAGAATTTCCGAAACCATAGTAGAGAAAAAAAAAAACAAATAACAACTGCACAAACAGGTAAGGAAGCCCCAAAAAAAAGGAAGTTGGAAAAAGAAAACATACAAAACTACATAAACAAACAACATG
Organism: Cebus imitator; assembly: GCF_001604975.1. Classification (NCBI taxonomy): domain Eukaryota; kingdom Metazoa; phylum Chordata; class Mammalia; order Primates; family Cebidae; genus Cebus; species Cebus imitator. The sequence continues at coordinate 1,751,762 of NW_016107648.1, forward strand.
AAAAGATACTATTAAAAAAAAAAAATTAATTAAAACTAAAAAACAAAAATATAGGAAAGTAAAATAAGAAAACTGATGACAAGGAAAACTATGAATGGACCAGTAAAACAACCACTAAATAAGACAGGAGCAAAAGAGTACTATTAATGAACAAATAACGCACCCCAATACCAACACTAAAAAAAGCACCAGCAAATGAATAACACCACATGTAACAATAACACCACATCATTGAAAACAAAAATATAAGAAAGAACAAAAAATATTAAGAGTACACTTACTAAAACAATTACCAAAAGATAATAGCCACAAAATCAATACAAGTACCAGTAAAACAAATAGGACCATTACTACTAATAACACCAGAGAAGTACACGAGCAAGAATAGAAAACTAAAACCAACACAAAAAGACAACAAAAAGAAAAAACTGTACCAAAGGCAACCATCGAGAACGCCAGTCGCCACAAACCACACACCCAAAACCAACCCACCAACACCAAAGAAAACCGTAAAAACACCTCACAACCGAAAAACAACCGCAGGGGTGAGGGTGAGGGACTTCAGACATTCCGAGGGCTAGTGGATTCTGTAAATCACCTCCTGAGTGGAGATGAGGGTGAGGGGCTCCAGACATTCCAGTGAATTCTGTAAATCACCTCCTGGGCAGAGATAAGAGTGAGAGGTTCCGGACATTCCGAGGGCTAGGGGACTTTTGACATTCCGATTGTTACTTAAGTGGTTCACAAAAGTCAAGATTAGTTCACACATTGTCTGGGTAGGGTGGAAATTACAGACCTTAATTACCGATTACAAGTCGCAGGAGCCAAGATGGCATGGATTTGGACTGCTTGCCTGTCACATTTGGGGATAGAGAGCAGTTTCAACAGAAAGCTGAGGTATGGTTGAGGTATGCAGTTTTATGGGCTTTTACCATGTCACATTCCCCCCTGGTTTTATTTACAGGAATTAAATCATCGATTCCTCCAACAGGTTAGCATTATTTGTTGGTTCTAAAGGCCCATATTGAGACCTTAATACCATTAATTTTACGGAGTCTACCCTAGATTTTATGAACCTGAGCAGTTGGTTTAGGAGGCAGGGGCCAAACATGAGTCCCAGTAGGAGTAGGAAAGATGTTTCCCATGTCCCATCCACGCATATATACTCTGAGACCCCAGGTTCACCCCATTGTCCATCTACCATCTGAGGTAGTTACAGTTATCTTGAGTGGATTACAAGACCAAGTGTAGCATGGGGATGGGGGAGAGTCTCGGTTAAAAGAGATGAAGGAGTCTATGTTATTGGTGTCCCATGATATAGTGGAGACAGTTTCACAACCCCAGTGGGGGCAAAAGAATTCATTTAAGTCTCCACAGTTCCATCTTTTTTGTGGGGTGGATCCCGGGCACAGATAGTTGTTGCTCTGCCCCTGAACTGCCGCACCCGGCTACACCTCCACTTGTTCTGAAATCTAGGTTGGGGCCCAGGAGGGCACAGAGGTCTCGGGAGAAGGTAATGGGGTTCTTTGGAATGCACTCCACGGTTAAGTTGACTCGGGTGGATCTCTTCCTGGTTAAGGAACCAACATATCCTCCAGTGGAGTCCTCCATGAGGACCCATTGATAGTAGGTGGGTTCTGGGAGGGTTTGCTATAGGGATTTACAGCACAGATTAGGGTGGCGAGGGTGCTGACTGTGAAGAATGCACAAGTCTTAGCTTTAGTGAGTCGGGGGAGGAGTGTTTGACCCTCCATTGTCCTTCCGGTGGGGCAGTCTTAACGTGGGTGTGATGAATCCAGGTCGTTAGTCCGTCCACCTTGACTGTGGTGGGTGTTGTCAGGATAACCGTGTAGGGTCCCTTCCAACGGGGGGTGAGGCCGGAGGTGGCGAATCTTTTAACAAAGACAGAGTCTCCAGGCTGGAAGGGGTGTCTCGGCTGGTCTGCGAGGTCCCATGGGTGGGATGGGTGTCTTTAATGAGCTGGTGTATCTGGGGTTGAACAGACTGGAGTGCCTGTAAGGACCTAAGGAGTGTATGGTTATGGACTTCAGCATGCACGGTATCTGAGGGTCTGGGAAGTAAGGGAGGGGGCCTGCCGAACATGACTTTAAAAGGGGAGAAATCTTTCTGATAGTGTGTGCATAGGACGCGGAGGACAAAAGGAAGCAGGCTGACCCAGTTTTCACCGCTTTGTTAGGGTTTCTTTTAAGGTCCTTTTCCTTCTTTCGATTTGCCCTGAACTCTGGGGACAATAGGCACAGTGTAATTTCCAGGATATACCCAGGGCCTTGGCTAGGCCCTGAGAAATTTGTGTAGTAAAGGCAGGCCTATTGTCCAACCGCAGCGTTAGAGGAAGGTGGAACCAAGGAACAAGGTCCTGTAATAGTTTTTTTGTGACCACCAAAGTGGTCTCGAACCTAGTGGAAAAGACTTGGACCCATCCAGAGAACGTATCTATAAACACCAGGAGGTATTTATAGCCATTTGCTGGGGTTTTGTTTCAGTGAAATCCACTTCCCAGTGCTCCCCAGGGCTAGTCCCTCTGAGTCTCACTCCTGCCTGGCTAGACCTGTTCCCTCCCGGATTTCCTCGGGCACAGACATCACACAGAGCGGTAATTTCCTTGGTAAGTTCATGTAAGTGGGGAATGTAGTGTTTGGCCTTTAGCGGCTCAGTTAGCTTGGTCTGTCCTAAGTGAGTGGCCTGGTGTGTGTCCTTAACTAGGGCCCGTCCTAGAGCCTCGGGGACCACAATCCTTGTGCCCAGTAGAATCCACCATCCTGTGGAATCTTGTGTGCCCCCTTGTTCTTTAGGAAAGTTTTCTTCATCAGGTGAGTACGTAGGGGTGGGGGGCAGGGATGGGGCCAGCAGAGTTACAAGAACAGTCAGAGGTTTTGCTGGTCCCGAGGCAGCCTGTCTGGCCTGTAGGTCAGCCACCCTATTTCCCCTCGCCTCTGGTGAGTTTCCCTTCTGGTGTCCTTTGCAGTGTATTAATGCCACTGCCTTGGGCTTCCGTATGGCCTCTAGTAGGGCTAGGATTTCTTTTTTATTTCTGATGGTTTTTCCTCTGAGGTAAGTAGTCCTCTTTCTTTATAAACGGCTCCATGTGCATGAGCCGTAGCAAAGGCATACCGGCTTCCTGTAGATGTTAACAGTTTTTCCCTCCGCCCAGTCTAAGGTCTTTGTCAGAGCTAAGAGTTCTGCCCTTTGGGCCGAGGTTCCATGTGGAAGAGCCTGGGCCCAGACAACCCGCTCTGGGGTGACTACGGCTGCCCCGGCATACCTGACTCCGTCGACCGTCCGTATCCAGCACCTCCTCTGGGTTCTGCAGGGGGACATCGGTGAGGTCCGGTCAAGCCGCGTGGAGGACGTCCATGTCTGTTGGCAGTCGTGTGTGGGCTCCTCCGGCTCGCTGTCAGGTAGCAGCATGGCGGGGTTTGAAACTGTAGCCTTTAAAAACTTTATGCAGGGCTGCTCCAAAATTAAGCCCTGATATTGAACTATGCGGGCATTTGACATCCATTTTCCCAGAGCTCCATGGAGTAGTGACTCCACCACGTGGGGCGCCGCTAAGTTTAACTCCTGCCCCAAGGTTAGTTTGTCCACCTCCTTGACTAACAGGGCTGCAGCTGCCACTGATCTCAGACGAACTGGCCACCAGAGGCTACGGGATCAAGTCTTTTTGAAAGGTAGGTGATTGGCCGGGACCATGGTCCCAACGACTGGGTGAGCACCCCCTTAGCGACTCCCTGTTTTTCATGCATAAACAACCGGAAGGGTTTAGAGATGTCTGGCAAGGCCAAGGCTGGGGCCGTAGTCAGGGCAGTCTTGAGCTTGTCAAAAGACCATTGCTCTATCTCTGTCCAAGTCAAGGGCTGATTTCCTCCAGTGCAGGCATACAGGAGCTTGGCAATCTTGGCAAATCCCAAAATCCATAGCCTGTAGTACCCTACCGCCCCAAGGAATTCTCGAACTTGGCGTTTCATGGTGGGGATGGTATTTGCAGCACTGCTTGGACTTGGCTGGGTGCAAGTGCCCGGTTGCCCTTCTCTATGATATAGCCCAGGTAAGTCACTTTCAGTTGGCAGAGTTGGGCCTTTTTGGCTGAGACCCAGTAACCCAAAGTCTGTAGAGTCTTTAATAATGACTGGGTGGTCTCTTTGCATGCCTCCTGGGTTTTTGCAGCCAAAAGTAAGTCATCCATGTATTGGAATAGGGTAAACTCAGGGAACTCAGCTCAGAATACAGTAAGATCTTGGCTAAGTGCCACATCAAACAGAGTAGGGGAGTTTTTGAACCCCTGAGGCAGTCTTATTCAAGTGAGTTGCCCCAAAACCCCAGTCTCGGGGTCAGTCCATTCAAAAGCAAATATGGGCTGGCTAACAGGGGCCAGTGGAATGCAAAAGAATGCATCCTTGAAATCCAAGACAGTGTAATGGCAGTGTTCTGGGCACAAGAGACTTAGGAGGGTGTACGGATTTGGAACTGTAGGGTGGACAGTTTCCACTCATTTGTTTACCTCCCTTAAGTCCTGTATGGACCGATAGTCCTTTGTGCCTGGTTTTAAGACAGGGAGTAATGGGGTATTCCAGGGGGACTTACAAGTAGTAAGGATCCCTTCTTTTAGGAATCTGGCTATATGTGGAGTAATTCCCCGTCTGGCTTCCTGGCTCATGGGATATTGTCATACCTGGACTGGAGTGGCTGTTGCCAGTAACTGAACCATGACTGGGGTACGGTGACTTGCCAAGCCTGAGGAATTAGTCTCAGCCCACAATCCGGGTACATTTTCTTGGAACTCGTGGAGGAGGTCTGATGTTGGTGATTGATCTGCCTCTGAGGATAAAGCTTCCTGCAAGGGATACTCATCTGACAGAGCACAGGTGATGAGGATTTGCTGAGGTGGCCCTGATGCCAAGGGAGGAGGAATTGAGAGGCAAGCCTGTCTCTCACAGAAAGAAGTATTTGCTTGAAGTTTGTGAAGTAAGTCCCGTCCTAGGAGTGGATACAGACACTCTGGAATGACTAAGAAGGAGTGGGTAACAGTGCCATTCCCCAGATCAACCAAGCAAGTCGTCCAACAACGGCTCATAGTAGTTCCTCCGACCCCCCCCAGAATAATTGTTTACTACAGAACAGTCCCACAAGAGAAGAACGAACGAGGCGACCACCCGGTGGACAAAAAAAAGCAGACAGGTGTCCCCAAAACTCAAAAAGACACCCGGCGCCCCGGGGCGCACAAAAAAAAAGACCCACACCCACAAAACCCAACACCCTAAAAAGAGAAGAGACCCCGCAGGCGCTTCCCCAGAGAGAGAGAACACGTCTCTTCTTCTCGGGGCACACACACTCTCTAAAATGTCTCTCCTCTGCACAACACACACAAGGGTCTCCCCAAAACGGACAACAGACACCACGGGCCCCCTACAAGAACCCCCCCCCCCATCGAAGAACGACTCACGAACCCTGAAGCGCTGCTATAACGCCCCAAGAAAACCCCTGTTATAAAAACTTTCTGGGCAATTTCTAGCAATTGGGTTAAATTTATTTCCTGGAATCCCTCTAACTTCTGTAACTTTCTTTTCATATCTGGGGCTGACTGGGAAATGAAAGCCAGATTGATGGCCCACTGATTTTATGGAGCCTCAGCGTCAACAGGAGTGTAGGTGTATCTTGTAGATGCTCAAGGAAGGCAGCTGGGACTCCTGCGGACCCTGAGTTACAGTCCCTACCTTGGAGAGGTTAGTGGGCTTGTGGGCTGCTCCCCTAATCCCTTCTAAAAGATACTGGTGAAATGTCTTCAGAGTCTGGTGACCCCCCAAGGTGTTGGGGTCCCATTGGGGTCAGGTAGAGGGAAAAACCGTTTTAATTTGGTCCTGTTTTTTTTTTTCTTCTACTATTCCTCTCCCTGGACCTATGATGGCTTTCAGGGCTTCTTGTCTAATTTTGCCTCTTTCCCCTGTGGTGAACAGAATCAGTAATGATTGTTGGCAGTCATCCCAAGAGGGGCGATGAGTCTGGAGTACAGATTCTAAGAGCCTTGTCAAAGCCTGGGGCTTCTCAGAGAAGGGGGATGTTGAGCTTTCTGACAGAACTTACTCCATTGTAAAACCCCACCACTGCCTTAAGTTCCCCAGCCTCCCAGCACGACCCCCTCCTGGGGAACTTTCCATCTCAGCAGGTTTCTAACCACCCCCTCGCCATCTTAGCAGTTCCCCAGCAGGACCCCCTCCCGGGAACTATTAAACTCAGCAGTTCCCCAGCACCTCCCCTCCTGCACAGCCCCTCACACTGGATGCATCTGCCAGCTTATAGGCCATAAAGATCCCCTTTGCCCCACCACAGGTGCTGCGTGCCAATGTTGGGTGCAGCCCGGCAGCTTTTCCCTTGCTCTTAATAAAGCTTTTTCCAGCACTTGTTGTTTCAGCCCTCTCTATAATTTCTATCACCTTCCAGTTATATAAGTCACTTGATGAGAAGGGGATGTGAACAAAGAATGGACGACCCCAATTGTCTTCTCCTGTTGGGGGTGCCTCTCGGAGAGGAAGGACCACTGGTGGGTGTGGAGCCCTGCTGCGGGTGTGTAGGGGGGACAAGGTTTGGTTACTGGTACTGCCCAGGGGGGTACTGAGGCCCTGGTTCAGAGGGCCTTGAGTAGGGTGGAGGTAATTCCTGATACTCTGCTGGGGTGGGGAGAATGGCTGGCCCAGAATGGGCTTTCTTTGGGCCAGCTAACATGACCTGAAGTCTAGCCTGTTTTATGCAGCATTTTAGCCACGGAGGGGGTTGTTGGGCTAAATCCAGCCATTGGTTAATGTATGGAAACTGGTCAGAGTCCAGGAGTTCATGCGACCATTTTCCATACAGCCTGGGTCATTTTTTTGAGTCATAAATCCCAGTGTCAGGCCAACCAATTCCAAAAGATGGCCATTCTAGTTTACATAAAGAGCAGAGTTCTCCAGGGGTTAATTTTACCCCATATTGGCCTGAAAACCTAACCTTAAATTTGGCCATCATGTATTGGAGGGTGGTAGAAGGCCTGGAGCTAGATGACCCCATTTGGTTTTTTCTTCAGCTTTTGAATTTCCCCCAGGAGATTTTACTAATTTAAGACTGGCTTCAATGAGGATTTGAACCAACAACCTTGCATTTGCAGGCCTCATACCTGAACTACTGAGCTGACAGGTCACTTGCACCACAAAGAGTTAGGAAGCTTTTTTTTTTTTTTTAGCCATATTTTGGATGCAAATACTGCACCCTGAGGCATTGTGGCCTGCCTGAAAGCCAGGCGGGGCTGGAAGCCAGCAGAGAAAGAAAAAAAAAAATGCTTTTTGTGTCAGTTTAAAACTGAGCTCTCAGCTACTGGGCCAGCTGCAAGTTCCCTGCCCCTGCAAATTTTGATCACCTTGACACAGGGACTCTAAAAAGCATTAAATTCATCTCTCCCTATTTCTCTCTCTTCTCGCTGTCTCTCTCTCTCTCTTTTCTTTTCTCTTTGTCTCTGTCTCCTCGCTCTCTCTTTTCTCTGTCTTCTCTCTCCACTTCCCCTCCCCTACTTCCTTGTCCTCTCCCCTCTTTCCCTCCCTATCTCTGTTTCATTTGACAGAAGAGACATTTACTCCTTTTTTACTCTAAACAGGCAAAGAGGGCTGGTAGCTTCTTATTTAAAGTTTGATCCCCTAAGACAGAGAAAAATACTACACCCAAGTCTTTGGGGGCAGAATTTTCTCACAGACATGAAAAAAGGAAGAATGAGGCCTCAATGATAGGATAAGAAGAAGAGGAAAGAGAACAGAATTATTTTCAGGGGTGTAAACTCAATTAGAGTTCCTTGAAGTCAGTTGTTACTTAGCCAATGGAAAATATTATCCACTTCAGGAGTAACAGGTCTAAACCACTATATATCAGCCAACAGGGGTCTAACAAAACTGGTGAATCTACAATAAAGACAGAACCACATATAGGATTGACAGACAAAGGATGGGTGTCCCCCAGATGGGAGACCAGTTGATGCCTGTCCGGCCACGTCCCCGGAGGGATGTTTCAGAACCTCGGGTGAAGGCCCACACAAGCCCTGTAGCCTTCCAGCTGTGGGACTACATATATACATACTCACTCTCTGACCCACACCGAGGTTATGGAAAACAACCGAAAACTAAATTACCCGAGCCTCCAGCGAGGTAACCCGAGCCTCCAGTGTGGCAACCCGAGCCTCCAGTGTGGTAACCTGAGCCTTCAGTGACGTCTCGCAGTAGGCTTGCCTGGTCAGAGTTGCAAAGACCACATCCGATCCCCAGACTCAGGCCCCCCTGATGGACCGGTCCCCAGACCCTGACTTACCTCTGAAGGTTCCTGGGACCCTGAGGAATTTCAGGTGAATGTTGGCTGGGTAGTCACCCATCCTCCACGGGCCAGAACTCTGGGGCCCTGGAATATCTCAGGGGGTGCTTCTCCTAGAGGTCCCAGAAGTGGGAGCAGCCACCTGGGCGAGACTCTGAGACAGCTTTTGTCTGGTGATGGATGAAGATAAATCTCAGTGGGACCTCCAAAATGCTGCAGGAGCGAGCATAGAAAGTCAACACCAAGACAAAAGTATATCAAATTGCAGGGTCTTTATTGCTGGCAGCCATGGAAGACTAGCATCTCTCCAACCCATGGCCCCAAAAGGAGGGTGTCAAGACCTTTTATGGCTGTAAACCACCTCAGGGGTGAGGGTGAGGGGCTTCAGACATTCTGAGGGCCAGGGGATTCTGTCAGTCATCTCCTTGGTGGATATGAGGGTTAGAAGCTCTGGACATTCCAAGGGCTGGAGGACTTTTCACATTCCGATTGTTACTTAAGTGGTTCACAAAAGTCAACATTAGTTTACACATTGTCTGGGTAGGGTGGAAATTACAGATCTTAATTACTTATTACAAGTAGCAGGGGCCAAGATGGCGTGGGTTTGGACTGCTTGCCTGTCGCATTTGGTGTTACAGAGAGCAGTTTCAACAGAAAGTCGAGGTATAGTTGAGGTATGCAGTTTTATGGGGCTTTTACCATGTCACGTATGTACTGTCTTAAACAGTGTGATGGTTAATATTGAGTGTCAACTTGAATGGACTGAAGGATGTGTTCCTGGGTGTGTCTGTGAGAGAAATGCTAAAGGAGATTAACATTTGAGTCAGTGGACTAGGAAAGAGAGATGTACTTTCAATCTGGGTGGGCACCACCTAATCAGCTGACAGTGTAGCTAGGACGAATGCAGGCAAAGGAACAGGGAAAGACTAGACTGGTTAAATCTTCTAGTCTCCATCTTTTTCCAGTGCTGGATGCTTCTTGCCCTCAAACATCATACTCCAAGTTCTTCAGCTTTTAGACCCTTGGATCTATACCAGTGGTGGGCAAGGGGCTCCTGGGTCTTTGTCCAAAGACAGAAGGCTACACTATCAGCTTCCCTACTTTTGAGGTTTGGGGATTCAGACTGGCTTTCTTGCTCCTTAGCTTGCAGGTGGCCTGTTGTGGGACTTTGTGAGGGTCTGAGTCAATTCTCCTTAATGAACTCCTATTCACATATACATCCATCCTATTAGTCCTGTCTCTAGAGAACCCTGACTAAAATATCCAGTCTGTCATTGATAAGCATTTAAGTTGAGTCCTTGTCTTTGCTATTGAGAATTGTGCTGCAATTATCATACGTGTGCTTGTGTCTTTATAATAGAATGATTTATTTTTCATCGAGTATATATCTAGTCATGATATTACTGAGTAAAATGATATTTCTGTCTTGAGGTCTTTGAGGAATCACCCTACTGTCTTCCACAATGGCTGAATTAATTTACACTTCCACCAACAGTGTATAAGCATTCCTTTTTCTCCACAACCTAGCCAGCATCTCTTATTTTTTGACTTTTTATTAATAGCCATTTTGACTAGTGTTAGATGGTATCTCATTGCAATTTTGATTTGCATTTATCTAACGATCAGTGTTGTACAGCTTTTCTTCATATATTTTTTGGCCACGTGTACATATTCCTTTTCTTTTTAAATTTAACTTTATGTTAAGTTCCAGGATTCATGTGCAGGATGTGCAGGTATGTTACATAGGTAAGAATGGGCCATGGTGGTTTGCTGCACCTATCAACCCATCACCTAGGTATTAATCCCTGCATGCATTAGCTATTTATCCTGATGCTAATCCTCTCCTTGACCTCCTGAGAGTCCCTGTTGTGTGTTGTTCCCCTCCCTGTATCCATGTGCTCTTATAGTTCAGATCCCACTTATGAGTGAGAACATGTGGTGTTTGGTTTTTTGTTCCTGTGTTCATTCACTATGGATAATGACTTCCAGCTCCATTCATGTCCTTGCAAGAGACATGATCTTATTCCTCTTCATGGCTGCATAGTATTCTATGGTGTATATGTATCACATTTTCTGTATCCAGTCTATTATTGATGGGCATTTGGGTTGATTCTGTCTTTGCTATTGCGAATAGTGCTGCAATAAACATACTTGTGCATGCAACTTTAAAACAGAATGATTTATATTTCTTTGGGTATATACCCAGTAAGGGGTTTGCTGGGTCAAATGGTATTATGGTTCTAGATTCTTGAGGTTCTAGATCCTTGCCACACTGTCATTCCCACCAACAGTGTAAAAGTGTTTCCATTTCTCCACAGCCTTGTTGTTTCTTGACTTTGTAATAATGGCCATTCTGACTGGCATGAGATGATATCTCATTATGGTTTTAGTTTGTATGTCTCTAATGATTAGTGATGCTGAGCTTTTATTCATTTTTGTTGGCCACATAAGTATCTTCTTTTAAGAAGGTTTTGTTCCTGTACTTTGTCCACTTTTTGATGGGGTTGTTTTTTTCTTGTAAATTTTGTTAAGTTCCTTGTAGATTCTGGATATTAGACCTTTGTCAGATGAATAAGTGGCAAAAATTTATTCCTGTTCCATAGTTTGTCTGTTCATTCTGATGATAGTTTCTTTTGCTGTGTTGAAGCTGTTTAGTTAATTAGGTTACATATGTCAAGTTTTGCTTTTGTTGCAATTGTTTTCATGTTTTTTTCATGAAATCTTTGCTGATGACTCTGTCCTGAATAGTATTGCCCAAATTGTTTTCTTGGGTTTTTATACTTTCGGGTTTTATGTGTATAATTTGTAAGGGAAGCATCCAATTTCAGTTTTCTACGTATGGCTAGCCAGTGTTCCCACCACCACTTATTAAATAGAGATTCTTTTCCCTATTGTTTTTGTCAGCTTTGTTGAGATCAGATGATGGTAGATGTATGGTCTTATTTCTGAGATCTTTATTTTGTTCCATTCATCTATGTGTCTGTTTTTGTACCAGTACCAAGCTGTTTTGGTTACTGTAGCCTTGTAGTATAGTGAATTTGGGTAGCATGATGCCTCTAGCTTTGTTCTTTTTGCTTAGGATTGTCTTGGCTATACGGGCTATTTTGTGGTTCCATATAAATTTTAAAGTAGTTTTTTTTTTTCTAGTTCTGTGAAGAATGTCAATGGTAGTTTAATGGGAATGATTACTTTGGGCAGGGGTACAAAGAGAGTTTGGTGTCATTCCTTATTAAATTATTCCAAACAATTGAAAAGGAGAAACTTCTCCCCAATTTATTTTATGAGGTCAGCATCATCCTGATACCTGGCAAAGATAGAAAAACAACAAAAAAACCTTTATGCCAATATCCCTGATAAACATCATTGCAAAAATCCTCAATAAAATATTGACAAACCAAATCCAGCAGCACATCATAAGTTTATCCACCATAATCAGGTTGGTTTCATTTCTGAAATACAAGGCTAGTTCAATATATGCAAACCAATACATATAATTAATCACATACACAGAACTAATGACAAAAAACCACATTATTATCTCCATAGACACAGAAAATGCCTTTAATGAAATTTAACATCACTTCATGTTAAAAACTCTCAATAAACTCGGTATTGATGGAACATATCTCAAAATATTAAGGGTCATCTATGACAAACCTACAGCCAATAGCATACTGAAAGGACAAAGGTTGGAAGCATTTCCTTTGAAAACTGGCACAAGACATGGAGGCATTCTTATCACACCTATTCAACATAATATTGGAAGTTTTGCTTAGGGCAATCAGGCAAGAGAAAGAAATAATGAATATTCAAATAGAAAGAGAGGAAGTCAAATTTTCTCTGTTTGCAGATAACATGAGTCTATTTCTAGAAATCCCCTTCATCTCAGCCCAAAAGCTTCTTTTTTTCTTGTTTGTTTTTGTTTTTGAGATGGAGTTTCATTCTTGTTATACAGGCTGGACTACAGGGGCACAATCTCGGCTCACTACAACTTCCACTTCCCTGTTTCAAGTGATTCTCCTGCCTCTGCTTCCCAAGTAGCTGGGATTACAGGCCCCTGCTGCCATGCCCAGCTAAATTTTTGTATTTTTAGTAGAGACGGGGTTCCATCATGTTGGCCAGACTGGCCTCAAACTCCTGACCTCAAGTGATTCACCATCCTGGGCCTTCCAAAGCGCTGGGGTTACAGGCATTAGCCATGGTGCTCAGCTCAGCCCAAAAGCTTCTTAAGAGGATAAACAACTTCAGCAAAGTCTAGAATACAAAATCAATGTGCAAAAATCACAGTCATTCCAGTACACCAACAGTAGACAAGCAGAGAGCAAAATCATCAATAAATCCTATTTACAGTTGTTACAAAGAAAATAAAATATTGAGAAATACGGCTAACAAGATACATGAAGAAAATTTTTAAGGAGAACTGTAAACCACTGCTTAAGGAAATAAGAGTAGACACAAACAAATGGAAAACGTATTATGCTTGTGGATAGGAAGAATCAATAACATGTATGTCTTCTTTCTGTGTCTGTTCACGTCCTTTGTCCACCTTTTAATTGTTTTTTTTTTTTTTT
>NW_016107648.1:1766427-1770055 GCF_001604975.1 Cebus imitator
AGTTCTGCGAAGAAGGTCATTGGTAGCTTGATGGGGATAGCATTGAACCTGTAAATTACTTTGGGCAGTATGGCCATTTTCACGACATTGATTCTTCCTAACCATGAACATGGAATATTTCTCCATCTGTTTGTGTCCTCTCTTTCAAATGGGAAAGGAGGAAGTCAAAATGTCTTTATTTGCAGACGACATGATTGTATATCTACATTTAAGTCTTTAATACCTCTTGAGTTAATTGTTGTATATGGTATAAGGAAGGGGTTCAGTCCCAATTTTCTGCACATGGATAGCTGGTTATCTTAGCATGATTTATTTAATGGGGAATACTTTCCTCAATCCCTTTTTTTTTTTTTTTTTGGTTGTTTTTTTTTTTTTTTTTTTGGATTTTTTTTTTTTTTTTGGTCTGGTTTGTAAAAGATCAGAGAGTTGTAGATGTGTAGATGTGTGGTCTTATTTCTGGGTTTTCTATTCTGTTCAATTGGTCTGTGTCTCTTCTTGTACTAGTACTATGTTGTTTCAATTATTGTAGCTTGGCCATATAGTTTGAAGTCTGGAAGCATGATGCTTCAAGCTTTGTTCTTTTTGCTTAATATTGTATTGGCTATTTGGACTTTTTTGTGGTTCCATATAAATTTTAAAATATTTGTTCTATCTTAAATAACAAATTTGTGAAGAATGTCAATGGTAGCTTAGTGGGAATAGCATTGAATGTATAAATTACTTTGGGCAGTTTGGCCCTTTTAGTGATATTGATTCTTCCTATTCATGAGAATAGAATGTTTTTCATTTGTTTGTCATCTCTGATTTCTTTGGGCAGTGGTTTGTATTTTTCCTTATAGAGATATTTCACCTTGCTGTTTAACTGTATTTCTAGATATTTGTGCTTTTTGTGACTATTGTGAATGGAACTGCATTCCTACTTGGCTCTCAGCTTGACTGTTGTTGGTGTATAAGATTGTTAGTAATTTTTGCATATTGATTTTGTATCCCAAGACTGCTGAAGTTGATTTTCAGCTTAAGGTGCTTTTGGGCTGAGGCTATGAGGTTTGCTAGATATAGAATCATGTCAACTGCAAACAGGGCTAACTTGACTTTATTTTCTATTTGAATGTACTTTGTTTCTTTCTCCTGCCTAACTTCCCTGGCCAGAACTTCTAATGCTATGTTGAATAGGAGTGGTGAGAGAGAGTATCCTGGTGTTGTACCAGTTTTCAAGGGAAATACTTCCTTCTTTTGACTGTTCAGCATATTGTTGGCTGTTTGTCATAGATGCCTCTTACTATTTTGAGGTATGTTCTTTCCAAACTCAATTCCATCACTTCCTATAGGCTGTGTCTATACAAAATCTACTGTTCCACTTTTATTTCACCTGTACTTCTGCATTATAATTTAGCATAATTAGGTTCATTGTTAATGCTTTTTAAACATTAGTGGAGTTTTCTCTGTTATATTGTGAGGCTGGAGATTATTTACTTTTTCTTTTCAGAATTTCAGACATTTCATAAATGCTTCACATGAAATCTTAGCCAAAATGCTGAGAAGCAATATTTCATAAGTGCTTTGTTTCTTATCTTTTTTACTTGTCAGCCAATAAATTAATGTAAGCTTCACGAGAAAGGTACATGACAAAATGTCCCTTTAAGGGACATTTAAGGAAATTGTGGTGAGTCGAGATTGTGCCACTGTACTCCAGCCTGTACAATACGAATGAAACTATGTCTCAAAAACGAAAAGAAACAACAACAACAACAACAAAAAGAATAAAGAAGCTTTTCAGCTGAGATGATGGGGTTTTCTAGATCTCCAGTGTATGACAGTCCTTGGCATAAGAGGGACTATCACATGTTAGGCATTTGATACATGTCTTGAACAACTGTGTGAGTATATGACTGAAGCACTGAGATGGTGTAATATGATAAAATATTCTAATAGGGTGATGAATAAAAAAATGAGAAAAAAAGTTATGCAGGGAATAGGAGTAAGTCAACATACTGAAAGAATATCAACAATGAAAAATATGAAAAGACTGTCAAAATACCTATAATTTTGTACCAACTCCTCAATAAGAAAACAAATAATTCTAACCTTCATGTCCACGTCTGATATTCATAGGATAGAGGAAGATCATGGTTTGAATTTTCAGCATGTATTTCTGAGTCTTCAGTAAAAGTTAAATAAATTAATTAGGATATTCAAAGCTGAGAATAGACTTAATTTCATTAGGAAAAATAAGTCCAAGTTTAATAACAGAAACATTTTGGTAAATATTTTCAAGATGAAGGCAAAATGTTAAATATTTGAAATGATGAATATTTTAATTATCTTGACTTATTTTAAATTCTGCTCAAAGGTCATAACATCCTTTTTAGTCCATAAATATATGCAATTATAATTTTTCAATATATAACAATGTTTTAAAAAGCATCACAATGGCAATTTCTAATACATATACAATATTTTATAAATAGTTGTAAGTAAATGAATGAATGACATCAGTGTGAGCATAGACATCAAAAATATGCTTATTTGTAACCAGTTTGTTTCCCTTGTATATTTTTAAAAATAGGGGAGGATTTCTCAGTTCCTCCTTTCTTTTTCCCTGTCATCTCCTCATGGGGAAAAAAGACTGTTAATTTACATAATAAGTGGGTGGGGTGGGCAGGAATAAAAACTTCTCAGAGAGTTTTAAATGAAACAACAAAAAAGGAGGTTTATAGGAGGATTTTGAAAAGTATTTCAGGAGAAGTAACAAGGTACACAGTTTAAGCCACTGGGACTAAGACAGGTAGGGCCACTGATTTTAATTGAAGTTCAGTAGGAATTAATATTGATGGGATGTTAGGTAGAGAAAAGCATCTTTCTCAACCTGTGCAATTCCTATAAATGTTTGAATATACTATTATTCTATTTAATAGAATTACTTTTATAATATTTGGAATTACATGAAATTAAACGAAAGGATTAATAAAATTATTTTCCTTTCAATGTGTCTCTCTAAATGATAATTTTATGACAGTGCCTTCATCTATCACCTTTGTAGGAACAACGACAAAAAAACTTACTTATGACTTTTGTGCGTGAATGTGCCATGACCAGCTTTTTCGCTCTTCACAGCAACATTGAGAAGAAGATACAGGTATTTTTATATAGCCTCTGCCCCCATACACACACAACCTCCCCCACTTTCAACATCCTTCAGCAGAGTGATACATTTGTTACAGTGGATTAACCTACTTTGACATATCATTATCACCCAAATTCCATAGTTTACATTAGGGTTTTTCTAGGTGTTGTGTATGCTGTGGGTTTTGACAAACATGTAATGATATGCATCCACCATTATATAACAAATGGAATAGTTTTACTGTCCTACAAATACTCTGTGCTCTGCCTATTTATTTATCTCTTCCTCTCACCTCCCCACCCACCAACTTCTGGCAATCACTTATCTTTTTACTGCCTCCATAGTTTTGCCTTTTATAGACTGTCATATAATTGGAATTATATACAACACAGCCTTTTCAGAATAGTTTCTTTCACTTAATAACATGCATATAAGGTTTCTCTATGTCTTCCCATGGGTTTGTAATTCATTCTGTGATTTCTTTTTTTTTTTTTTTTTTTTTTT
>NW_016107648.1:1770080-1776258 GCF_001604975.1 Cebus imitator
TATAGGAAATAAGTCGTTTTGGTCGTTTGTTTTTTGTTTTCGTTTGTTTTTGTTTTTGAGACAGTGTCTCCCTCTGTTGCCCAGGCTGGAGTGCAGTGACATGATCTAGGCTCACTGCAACCTCCCCCTCCAGGATTCAAGTGATTCTACTACCTCAGCCTCCTGAGTGGCTGAGATTCCAGGCACATGCCGCCATACCTGGTTAATTTTTGTACTTTATGATAGAGACAGGGTTTCACCACACTGGCCAGGGTGGTCACAAACTCCTGAAGACAAGTGTTCTGCCCACTTTGACCTCCAAAATTGCTGGGATTACAGGCGTAAGCCACTGTGCCTGGCCTAGTTCATTTCTTTTTAGTGTGGAATAATATTCTGTTAACTGGATCTATCAGAAATAATTTATATATTCACCTACTGAAGGACATCTTGTTTGCTTCCAAGTTTGGTAATTATGAATAAAGCCTCTGTAATTTTTTTTTTACAGGTTTTGTGTAGACATAATTACTTTACTTATTTCAAAAAATGCCAGAGAGTACAGTTGCTAGATTATACAATAAGAGTGTATTCAGTTTTACCAGAAATTGCCACACTGTCTTCCAAAGTGGCTGTACCATTTTGCATTTCCACCAAAAATGCATGAGAGTTCCTGTTGCTCCACATTTTCTACAGCATTTGGTGTTAACTGTGTTCCAAATTTTGACCATTCTAATAAATTCGTAATGGTAGCTTATTGTTGTTTTAATTTGCATTCATCAAATGGCATATGATGTGGAATATCTATTTATATTCTTATTTCCCGTCTGTATATTTTCTTCAGTGAGGTGGCTTCAACTCTTTGGCTCATTTTTAAAATCTAGTTACTCATTTTCTTATTGTTGAGTTTCAAGAGTTTTTAATCTCACAATTATTTATCAGTCATGTACTTTGCAAATGTTTTCTCCCATCTGTGGCTGGTTGTTTTTTTTAATTCTCTTGACAGTATCTTCTACAGAGCAGAAAATATTGATTTTTATAAAGGCCAGCTTAGCAATTACATTTTTCATGAATTATCCCTAGCGTTATATCTGAAAACTCAATACCAAACCTGAGATCATCTACATTTTCTTGCGTGTTATCTTCTAGGAGTTTCAAAGTTTTGCATTTATATTTACAGCATTTATATATTTATATATAAATGGATCATATTTATGAAGGGTGTAAAGTTGTTGTTTAAATTTATTTTTTGCCTGTGGATAGTCAGTTGTTACAGTACAGTTTGTTGAAAGTATAACTTTTGCTTATCATATTGCCTTTGCTCCTATATCAGAGATCAGTTTACTATACTTATGTGAGTCTGTTTCTGGGATCTCTTTTTTAGTTCATTGATTTATTTGTTATTTTATTCCTTTACCAACAGAACACTGCCCTGATTACTGTAGCTTTGTAGTAAGTATTGAAATAGGGGAGAGTCAATCTTCTGTCTTTCTTCTTCCTCAATATTGTGTTGGCTTTTCTGAGTCTTTTCCTTTTTCATATAAACTTTAAGAACAATTTTTCGGTATCCACAAAAAAACTTGTAATTTTGATTTTGATTGCATTAAATCTGAAAATCATGGGAAGAACTGACGTATTGACAATATCAAGTCTTTTTATTCATGCAGATAGAATATTCGTTTATTATTTAGATGTTCTTTGATTTCTTTTTTCAGAAGTATGTAGGTTTTAAGCTTCAGAATTTTGTATATTAACATTTTCTCCTGCAGCCTTGCTATCACTGCTTACAGTTACAGTTAACTCTCTTTTGTATTTTACACATACATATATATGATTATGTCATGATTATCTCACCTGCAAATGAAGACAGTTTTATTATTTTTTTTCCAAAATAATACAATATAACCTTTATTTTACTTTCTTTTCTTGTGGGACTTCCAAAACAATGTTAAAAATAAATGGTGAGAGGGGATATCCTTGCCTTGTTCCCGATCTTAGTGGGAAAGCAGTAAGTTTCTCACCATTAAGTATAATGTTGGCTGTGGGGTTTTTCTGAAGATATTCTTTTTTTTAATTGCAGTTTAGGTTTTGGGGTACATGTGAAGAACATGCAAGATTGTTGCATAGGTACACACATGGCAGTGTGATTTGCTGCCTTCCTCCCTTTCACCTATATCTGTCATTTCTCCCCATGCTATCTCTCCCCAACTCCCCACCCCCACTGTCCCTATCCTATTTCCCCCCAACAGACCCCAGTATGTTATGCTCCCCTCCCTGTGTCCATGTGTTCTCACTGTTCAACATCCACCTATGGAGTGAGAACATGTGGTGTTTGATTTTCTGTTCTTGTGTTAGTTTGCTGAGAATGATGTTTTCCAGGTTCATCCATGTCCCTACGAAGGACACAAACTCATTGTTTTTGATGGCTGAATAATATTCCATGGTGTATATGTGCCACATTTTCCCTGTCCAGTCTATCATCAATGGGCATTTGGGTTGTTTCCACGTCTTTGCTATTGTAAACTGTGCTGCAATGAACATTGGTATGCATGTGTCCTTATAGTAGAACGATTTATAATCCTTTGGATATATGCCCAGTAATGGGATTGCTAGGTCAAATGGAATTTCTGTTTCTAGGTCCTTGAGGAATCGCCACACTGCCTTCCACAATGTTTGAACTAATATACACTCCCACCAACAGTGTAAAAGTGTTCCTATTACTTCACATCCTCTCCAGCATCTGTTGTCTCCCGATTTTTTAATGATCACCATTCTAACTGGCGTGAGATGGTATCTCAATGTAGCTTTGATTCGCGTTTCTCTAATGACCAGTGATGAGCGTTTTTTCATATGTTTGTTGGCCTCATGTATGTCTTCTTTTGTAAAGTGTCTGTTCATATCCTTTGCCCACCTTTGAATGGGCTTGTTTGTTTTTTTCTTATAAATCTGTTTTAGTTCTTTGTAAATTCTGGATATCAGCTCTTAGTCAGATGGGTAGGCTGCAAGGAGATATTCTTGATCAAGTTGAGGAAGTACCCACTTTCAAATAATACAATACCACTTCACACTTAGTTCACATTTTTTATAATAAAAATTCCTAATCTCTTCTTTCTGTTTTTTATATCATTGCTGTCACTCATTTCATTTGTCTTATACAAAAACATATATAAAGATAGAGATAGATAGATAATAGATAAGCTCACATAAAAAAATATGTCGTTGCTTTTATTTTGAACAAACTATAAGAAGAATTAAGAATAAGAAATAAAAGAGGTTTTATTTTACTTTCACTTATTCCTTTTACAGTTCTTTCTTTCCTAATGTACATTTGAACATTTGAATTTATGACGTATATCATTTTCCTTCTCTCTAAAAAACTGTTTGAAAACATGTCTTAAACGGCAACTCTACTGACAAAAAAAATTCCTTCAATGTTTATTTGTCTCATAAAGTTTTTATTCCTGCTCCACTATATATGGTTAATTTTGCAGGATACAGAATTTCAGCTTGGTGGTTTCTGGGTTTTTTCTATCTCTCAATATTTTAAACATTTTACTCTTCTCTTATTTTTTTGTGGTTTCTAAAGAGAAGTTTGATGTAATTCTTATATTTCTTCCTCTGTAGACGAGGCATTATTTCCTCTAGTTTCCTTCAGAATTTTTTTTAGTTTTTGATTTTTTGAAATTTAATGATTTTTTTTTTAAAGTTTGATGTGCTGAGATGTGGTTTTGTTTTGTTTAGGGATTTATTCTGCTTAGTGTTCTCTGAGCTCTCTTAATCTATGGTTTAGTGGCTGACATTAATTTGAGAAAAATTATCAGTTAATTTTTTCGAATAATTCTTTTGTGCTCTTCTATCTTCTCTTCTAGTATTTCCATTTCTGGTATTTTACATCTTTTGTTGTTATCCCACAGTTATTATATATTTAAATGTTTTATTTTTTGTATATTTCATATATTTTAGATATAAAAGATATTTACATGTGATATGTTTTATACATTTTGGTTTTCATTCTGCCTTTTTTCTTTTTTGATTTTCCATTTTCAAAGTAGCTATTTAGATATTCTCAATCTCAAGGTGTTTTCCTCAGCTGTATCTAGTCTACTAATAAAACATTCAAAGGTATTCTTCATTTCTGTTGCAGTGCTTTTTATTGCTGACATTTCTTTCTGATTCTTTCTTAGAATTTCTATTGCTGTGCTTACATTGTTTATCTGTACTGTCATGCTATCTCTTTTATACATTGGAGTCCTTAGCAGATCAGCCTCATTTGTTTCACACTCCCTTTGGGTAATTCGAACACCCCTGCCATGTCTGACTGTGGTTCTGATGCTGATGTTTGCTCTGTCTCTTCAAATTGTGTTTTTTGCTTTTTAATATATCTTGTAATGCTTTCTTGATACCTGAACATGATGTAATAGGTTAAAAAAAAAAAAAAAACTACTGTGAGTAGGCCTTTAGCAATGTGGTGGTCAAGCATCAGGTATGAGAAGCATTCTCTATTTCTATAGAGCCCCATATTTTAGTGCAGCTGTGTGGCTGGACTGTGAATTTCACAAGTGATATTCACCTCTTCCTATTGTCCTTCCCCCTTAGGAAGGATGGATTCACAAGACAGGGTTAGAGTTGGATATTTCCCTTACTCCTTTTGGAAGTCTAGAGCCTGCTGGGTTTGGGTATTTCTCTGCCTCTAATTGAGTTAGACTATAATACTCCAGCAGAGTGGGCTCTGGTTGAATAGTTTCTCCTGTGAGCAACCCTTGTTAGAAAGAGAATGCTCTGGTGTATTTCAAACTGGTTACTTTTCCTCTCTTCTTCTTGGAAGCAGGTGGGGATTTTTTATTTTTTTCTTATATTCACTGTAAGAATCTGGTCAATCTCTTTGAGATGAAACTCACAAAAGTGTGCAGCCTCCTATGACTGGGTGCTTCTGGAGAGATTTTAGCTCTTAGACTTGGCCACATTGAGCTTTGAGCAATTCATCAATTACAGTTTAGGTTTTCCCTCCCCTGAAACTGATTCCCATGGAGCTTTCTGCCTTAGCGTTTCTGCTCCGGTGAGTTGTGATTCTCTGTATCAATCTGTCTGTCTCTCCAGTTTTAAGGGCAGTGGTTTGTCCTGTCACTTATGTATCTAAGACTAGTTGATCTGTCAGTTTGTTCAGATTTTTACCTGTTGTTGGGATGGACAGGAAACTTCTAAATTATCTTTCAAGCAAGATAGAAACAGGAAATAGTAAGTTAAAAATGTAAATATTATTATGCCATTTTATCTCCTTATCATGTGTCAATGGTTTTCCATTTTTTAATAATTAAATCCAAATTCATTACCTTGAAAAGTTATAATTCTTCCCGTTTGTCTAGGAATTTACATATCTCTCTCTGACTTCTTAGACAAGCTAGAAGAGTGAGCCACACAAAAATATTCCCAATGATCAAAGCTCACCTTGATTTTCTTAAATCTTTGCTTTTACCTATTTCCTTTTGGTTCAGTCTCAGTGGGTCAAATTGGGATAGTGCGGGGTGCACTGCTGTCATCATTCTATTTACCCTTCAAGACCTGCTTCAAAGCTGTTCCATTACATCTTTTCCAATAAATGCCAGAATATTCATTTTTCTCTTTAAAAATCATGTGTTTTTGCTGTGATGACACTTAAAGTTTTCTACTCTGTATGATCTCTTGATTATCACCTAATTGCTAAGATGCACAAAATAATATTTGCCAAATCTTAATATTTGCCAAAGTTTTTACTTTGAGACAGATGACATTGATTTCAGAAGGGTTAGGTCTAGTAAATGAAACTGAATGATATTAACCCAAAGAAACTTTGGAGAACAGCTGTACTTGAGTTTATTAGTCAGAATTAGGCATTGCTCACAGTATTTCCTCATTAGACATTGGATATAACCTAAAGCCAAAATAGAAAATGAAAATTAAATACAATTGTGGATTTCAGCCTCTATATAATGCACTTGAAGACTCATCCAAATAAAATTTCATTTCCGAGTAATATGCCATTAGATAAAAATAGATTCAGCAAAGCACAAAACATTAATGCTTGCAATTCGCGTGCCTGTAATCCCAGCTACTCAGGAGGCGGAGGCAGAAGAATTGCCTGAACCCAGGAGGCGGAGGCTACGGTGAGCCGAGATCGCGCCACTGCACTCCAGCCTGGGTAACGAGAGCGAAACTCCATCTCAAAAAA
>NW_016107648.1:1776721-1800954 GCF_001604975.1 Cebus imitator
AAAAAAAAAAAAAAAAAGAAAAAGAAATTCAAGCACATGAGACTCCAATGATAAAAGTAAAATCCAACCTATATAGTATTATTAATGTAATACAGAAATATTATAGAAAATATTTTAAATTATCAAAGTTAAAGGAAAGAAATCATTGTGATATTAAAAAAAGAATATATTTATATTTTGGAGAGCAAGTGCAAAGTATGATACAGTGATTATAGATTATAGAAATGTGTTTAAGTCCTAACTCCATTACTTCCAAGCCAAATATATATATATATATATATATATAATTTTCTTTTTCTTGTACTTTAGGTTCTGGGGTACATGTGCAGATATTCCAGGATTGTTGCATAGGTACATACATGCCATGGTGGTTTGTTGTCTCTGTCCCCCTGTCACCTGCATCAGCCATTTCTCACAGTGTTATCCCTTGCCAACCTCCCCAACCCCCACTGTCCCTCCTCTAGCCCCCCGCCCCCCAACATATCCCTGTGTATGGTGCTCCCCTCCTTGTGTCCATGTGTTCTCATTGTTCAACACCCACATAAGAGTGAGAACATGCTGTGTTTGGTTTTCTGTTCTTGTGTCAATTTGCTAAGAATGATGGTGTTCAGCTTCATCCATGGCCCTACAAAGGACGTGAACTCATCCTTTTTTAGGGCTGCCTAGTATTCCATGGTGTGTATGTGCCACATTTTCTTTGTCCAGTCTATCATTGATGCACATTTGGGTTGATCCCAGGTCTTTGCTTTTGGAAATAGTGCTGCAACGAACATTTGTGTGCATTTGTCTTTATAATAGAATGATTTATAGAACTTTGGGTACATATCCAGTAATAGGATTGCTGGGCCAAGTGGAATTTCTATTTCTAGATCCATGAGGAATTGCCACACTGTCTTCCACAATGGTTGAACTAATTTACACTCCCACCAACAGTGTAAAAGTGTTCCTATTTCTCCACATCCTCTCCAGCATCTGTTGTTTCCAGATTTTTTGATGATTGCAATTCTAACTGGTGTGAGATAGAATCTCAATGTGGTTTTGATTTGCATTTCTCTAATGACCAGAGTTGATGAGCGTTTTTTCATATGTTCTTTGGCCTCATAAATGTCTTCTTTTGAAAATTGTCTGTTCATATCCTTCACCCACTTTTGAATGGACATGTGTCTTTTTTTTTTTTTTGTAAATCTGCTTTAGTTATTTGTAGATTCTGGATATTATCCCTTTGGCTGATGGGTAGACTGCAAAAATTTTTTCTCATTCTGTTGGTTGCTATTCACTCTATTGATTGTTTCTTTTGCTGTGAATAAACTATTAAGTTTAATTAGATCCCATTTGTCTATGTTGGCTTTCGTTGCCATTGCTTTTGGTGATTTAGTCATGAAGTCCTTGCCTATGCCTACATCCTGAATGGTTTTGCCTAGGTTTTCTTCTAGGGTTTTATGGGGTTAGGTCTTATGTTTAAATCAATAATCCATTTGGAGTTAATTTTAGTGTAAGGCGTAAGGAAGTGGTCCAGTTTCAGCTTTCTGCTCATGGATAGCCAGTTTTCCCAACAACATTTATTAAACAGGGAATTATTTCCTCATTGCCTGTTTTTGTCAGGTTTGTCAAAGATTAGATGGTTGTAGATGTATGACATTGCTTCCGAGGCCTCTGTTCTGTTCCATTGGTCTAGATCTCTGTTTTGGTACTAGTGCCATGCTGTTTTGATTACTATAGCCTTGTAGTATAGTTTGAAGTCAGGTAATGTGATGCCTCTAGCTTTGTTCTTTTTGCTTAGGATTGCCTTGGCTATGTGGGCTCTCTTTTGGTTTCATATGAAGTTTAAAGTGTCTTTTTCCAGTTCTGTGAAGATCAATTCTAGCTTGATGAGGACAGCATTGAATCTATAAATTACTTTGGGCAGTATGGCCATTTTCATGATATTGATTCCTCCTAAAATAAGCATGGAATGTTTTTCCATCTGTTTGTGTCCTCTCTTAATTACCTTAAGCAGTGGTTTGTAGAGCCCCTTGAAGAGGTCTTTTACATCCTTTGTTAGTTGTATTCCTAGATATTTTATTCTCTTTGTAGCAATTGTGAGTGGACGTTCACTCATGATTTGGCTTTCTGTCTTTATTGGTGTATAGGAATTCTTGGTGATTTCTACATGTTGATTTTGTATAAGTTGCTTATCATCTTAAGGAGATTTTGGGCTGAGATGATGCAGTCTTCTAAATATACAATCACATAGTCTGCAAATAGAGACAATTTGACTTCCTCTTTTCCTAATGGAATACCCTTTATTTCTTTTTCTTGCCTGATTGCTCTGGCTAGAACTTCCAATACTATATTGAATAGGAGTGGTCAGAGAGGGCATCCTTGTCTAGTACCAGATTTCAAAGGGAATACTTTGAGTTTTTGCCCATTCAGTATGATATTGGCTGTGGTTTTGTTATAAAAAGCTTTTATTCTTTTGAAACATGTTCCATCCATACCTTGTTTATTGAGGGTTTTTAGCATACAGGGCTGTTGAATTTTGTTGAAGGCCTTCTCTGCATCTATTGAGATAATCATGTGATTTTTGTCTTTGGTTCTGTTTAAGTGATGGATTACATTTATAGACTTGCATATGTTGAACCAGTCTTTCATCCCCAGAATAAAGACTACTTGATAATGATGGATACACTTTTTGATGTGCTGTTGTATTCAGTTTGCCATTATTTTATTGAAGATTTTTGCGTCGATGTTCGTCATGGATATTGGCCTGAAGTTTTCCTTTTTAGTTGTGTCTCTGCCAGGTTTTGGTATTCGGATGATGTTGGTCTCATAAAATGAGTTATGGAGGATTCCCTCTTTTTGTATTGTTTGGAACAGTTTCAGAAAGAGCGGTACCAGCTCCTCTTTGTATGTTTGGCAGAATTTGGCTGTAAATCTGTATTGACCCAGACTTTTTTTGGTTGGTAGGTTATTAATTGCTCCCTCAACTTCAGACCTTGTTATTCGTCTATTCAGGGTTTCAACTTCTTCATGGTTTCATCTTGGCAGGGTGCAAGTATCCAGGAATTTATCCATTTCATCCAGATTTACTGATTTATGTGCCTAAAGTTGTTTGTAGTAATCTCTGATGGTAGCTTGTATTTCTGTGGAATTGGTAGTGATAGCTTCTTTATCATTTTTTATGTCATCTGTTCAATTCTTCTATCTTTTCTTTTTTATTATTCTGGCTAGTGGTCTGTCTATTTTGTTGATCTTTTTAAAAAACCAGCTCCTGGATTTACTGACTTTTTGAAGGGTTTTTGTGTCTCTAACTCCTTCAGTTCTGCTCTGATCTTAGTTATTTCTTGTCTTCTGCTAGCTTTTAAGTTTTTTAAATCTTGCTCCACTAGCTCTTTCTTTCTTTCTTTTTTTTTGGGGGGGGATGGAGTTTTGCTTTTGTTACCCAGGCTGGAGTGCAATGGCGCGATCTCGGCTCACCGCAACCTCCGCCTCCTGGGTTCAGGCAATTCTCCTGCCTCAGCCTCCTGAGTAGCTGGGATTACAGGCACGCGCCACCATGCCCAGCTAATTTTTTGTGTTTTTAGTAGAGACGGGGTTTCACCGTGTTGACCAGGATGGTCTCGATCTCTTGACCTCGTGATCCACCCACCTCGGCCTCCCAAAGTGCTGGGATTACAGGCTTGAGCCACTGCGCCCGGCCTCCACTAGCTCTTTCTATTTTGACAATAAGGTGTAAATTTTAGATCTTTCCTCGCTTCTCATACGGGCATTTGTTGTGATAAATTTCCCTCTAGACACTGCTTTGAATGTGTCTCAGAGATTCTGGTACATTGTGTCTTCGTTCTCATTGGTTTCAAAGAACATCTTTATTTCTGTCTTCATTGTATTGTTTATCCAGTTGTCATTCACAAGCAAGTTGTTCAGTTTCCATGTAGTTGCGTGGTTTTGAGTGAGATTCTTAATCCTGAGTCTAATTATATTGTGCTGTAGTCTGAGACACTGTTATAATTTCTATTTGTTTGCATTTGCTGAGGAGTGATTTGCTTACTATTATGTGGTCAGTTTCAGAGTAAGTGTGATGTGGTGCTGAGAAGAATGTATATTCTTAGTATTTGGGGTGAAGGGTTCTATTGATGTGTATTGGGTCCAATTGGTCCAGATCTGTTTTCAAGTCCTCCATATCCTTGTTCATTTTTTGTCTCATTAATCTGTCTAATATTGACAGTGGAGTGCTAAAGTCTCCTGGTATTACTGTGTGGGGGTCTAAGTCTCTTTGTAGATTGCTAAGAACTTGCTTTACATATCTAGGTGCTCCTGTATTGGGTACATGTATATTTAGGATAGTTAGCTCTTCTTGTTGCATTGATCCTTTTATCATTATGTAATACCGTTCTTTGTCTCTTTTGATCTTTGTTGGTTTAAAATCTGTTTTATCAGAGACTAGGATTGCAACCCTGCTTTTTTTGCTCTCCAATTTGCTTGGAGAACAAAAAATCTTCCATCCCTTTTTTTTGAGTCGATGAGTGTCATTGTATGTGAAAAGGGTCTTCTGGATACAGCATACCATTGAGTCTTGACTTCTTATCTAGTTTGCCATTCTGTCTTTTAACTAGGGCATTTAGGCCATTTACATTTCACATTAATATTGTTATATGTGAATTTGATCCTGCCATTTTGTTACTGGCTTATTGTTTTTGCCCATTAGTTGATACTGTTTCTTCATTCCGTCATTGGTCTTTACCATTTGGTATGTTTTTCAGTAGCTGGTACTGGTTTTTCCTTTCCATGTTTAGTGCTTCCTTCAGGAGCTCTTGTAAGGCTGGTCTGGTAGCAATAAAATCTCTCAGCAATTGTTTGTCCATAAAGGATTTTATTTCTCCTTCACTTATGAAGCTTAGTTTGGCTGGATATGAAATTCTGGGTTGAAAATTCTTTTAAGTATGTTGAATATTGGCCCCTACTCTCTTCTGGCTTGTAGGGTTTCTGTCAAGAAATCCACTGTGAATCTAAACGGGCTTCCCTTTGTGGCTGACCTGACCTTTCTCTCTGGCTGCCCTTAGCATTTTTTCCTTCATTTCAACCCTGATGAATCTGATCATTATGTGTCTTGGGATTGCTCTTCTTGAGGAGTGTCTTTGTGGTGTCCTCTGTATTTCTTGGATTTGAATGTTGGCCTGCCTTGCTAGGTTGGGGAAGTTCTCCCAGATAATATCCTAAAGAGTGTTTTCCATCTTGGATTCATTCTCCCTGTCACATTCAGGTACACTGATCAAGCATAGATTAGGTCTTTTCACATAATCTCATATTTCTTGGAGGATTTGTTTATTTCTTTTCACTCTTTTTTCCTGTAATCTTGCCTTCTCATTTTATTTCATTGAATTGATCTTCAATCTCTGATATTGTTTCTTCTGCTTGATTGATTCAGCTATTGAAACTTGTGTATGCTTCTCGAAGTTCTCATGATGTGTTTTTCAGCTCCATCAAGTCATTTATATTCTTCTCTAAGCTGGTTATTCTATTTAGCATCTTGTCTAACTTTTTCTCAAGGTTTTTAGTTTCTTTGCATTTGGTTAGAACATGTTCCTTTAGCTCAGAGAAGTTTGTTATTACCCACCTTCTGAAGCCTGCTTCTATCAATTTGTCAACCTCATTCTCCATCCTGCTTTGTTCCCTTGCTGGTAAAAAGATGTGATCCCTTGGAGGAGGAGAGGCATTCTGGTCTTTGATGATTTCATCCTTTTTACACTGGTTTCTCCCCATCTTCTTGGGTTTATCCACCTTGATTTTTGAAGTTGGTGATTTTAGATGAGGTATCTGAGTGGACATCCTTTCTGTTGATGTTGAGCCTGTTTCTTTTTGTTTTATATTTTTCCTTCTAACAGTCAGGCCCCTCTGCTGTAGGACTGTTAGAGGTCTACTCCAGGCCTTGGTTGCCTGGGAAACACCCACAGAGGCTGTGGAGCAAAGAGGATTCTTGCCTAATCTTTCCTCTGGTAGCTTGGTCCCAGAAGGGTACCCACCTAATGTAGCCTGAGCTCTCTTCTAGGTTTTTTTTTTTTTTTTTTTTTTTTTTTTTTTTTTTGACAGGGAGCTGCTGGAGGATATAGTCTGTCCCTTGTTTGCCTGCTGAGTCACTGCTGGGCTGCTGCGGCTTCAGCCAAGCTCCTATATAGTCTTCCTCTGGCTTTTGTTTACTCAGGTGTGATTAGCCTCACCTTCACAATGGAGGACTCCCTTCCTCCCACCAAGCTGGATCATCTCGGCTCAAGCTTGAACTGATGTGCTGGCTATGAAACTCTCAAGTGAGAGGGCTTCAGTCTGCTGGGCTTTTGGGGTGAGACCTGCTAAGCCATATCACCTATCTCCCTGCTTTCAACTCTCCCTCTTTCTGGGGGTTAGGTAGCTCTGTCCAGCAGGCATTCTTGGTGCTAGTCAGATTGTCCATCCAGATTTGTGCTGACAAACCACGGTGCCCACCGCATCTGTTGCTCCGATTTATGCTGACAACTTGCAGCAGTTTGGGCTGGGATCTCCTGTTCTGTGGGTTGCAGAGGGCTTGGGAGAAGCACAGAAGGGAACCCACTTGAACCGGAGTTTCAAGGGGGGAGGAGTATCTGAACCAGAGTGCCAGTGGGGAGGGAGAAGTCCCTGATCCTCCAGTCAGTTGCACTTCCTGGGTTGGGCAGCTCCCCACCCTGCTTCAGTTCACCCTCTTTGGGCTACACCCACTGTTCAACCAATCCCATTGAAATGAACCTGGTACCTCGATTGGAGATGTGGAGATCACTTGGCTTCTGCATCTCTCTCACTGGGGGCTGCACTCCGGAGTTGTTCCTATTCGGCCATCTTGGTGGAAGTCAAAATGTTTTTTAATTTACTTAAAACTTTGGGGCTTTTTTCCTTTATATGTAAAATGGAAACAATGAAAATCATCTTTTTTTAACAGGATGTTTAAAAAGTCAATGAGATAATGTTTATAAAAATATTTTGTAAGTCATAAAAAATTTTACATGTGAGCAAATTTTTTAAGTATTAAATTATGTAAAATAATTCAAGCAAATCTTATAGGAACCAATTATATTTGGTTTATTGCAGCACACCAGTGTCTTTCATAGTGCTAGACATATAGTATATGCTAAACAAAAACATCTTAAATAAATAATTATGTTCCATTGGTAAAACTTGTGATAAATAGTTTAAATTTATAGTGAAATCTAAATAGTACAGTTCATGACAGTACATTAATGAACAATTTTTAATCAAAACAAATTAATATTTTCCTGGAAGTCTTTTATTAGCTAATATTTTTTTTATATTTAGAAATTAGCCATTAGTTGATTTTTGCATTTGAACAAAATTCATAAACATATGTTCAACAGAATGAGAAACAATGTTTTTTTCTGAGGTCTACCAATATAGGAGGACAATAAGGCTTAGTAAAATTTTTCCATGGAATTTTCATTGCTTAAATCTTTTGAAATTGCTACTTCAGTTTTAAAAGTTTCATTCTATGCACATTATTTATCATCACATACTTTCATTTATCCTGTTACAGGATGAATGGGTAAATTTTCTAGCACTTTTTCTGGGTTTTACTTAGAAGGAACTCAGAAATAGTGCTAGAAAATTTACTTTGTTATCAACCAAGGAGATACCAAAATGCACCAAAAATGCAACACATCATCTATTTTCTTAGAACATAAAAAATTTTAGATGTGTTGTTTAATTTGTGAGGCCATTCTTTTCTTTGAACATCAATATCCCTTGATTGTGTTCCACAGGCTTCTGTGGCAGAAAGCAAAGGTGAACTAACTATACCTTTAGAGATGCTTATTTTAGGAAATGGTTTGAAATGCAACCAATTAGGAAACACCAGAGATATTGCCAGTAGTATCATATAATATTATTTTTGTTGATTCTGTCCTCAGCACTTAGTCTATTTCCCTGGTGAGAAAGTATAAATAGAAGATATTACATTATTTATTTTATGTAGTTATAAGAATCTCTTCTTTTACATATGTATGTTTGTACAACTTTTGTTTAAACCATTTTTTGTCCACTTGTTTTTATATTTCTTCACCAATATGCAAATGTAATTGCCCAAAGAAGATAAAATATGGATAGTTATAGTTAATATTTAAATGTCAAAATGTAAATTTTAATACCAAGAATAGACATGCATGAGGGGAATAGGTGGGATATTGTAGTGGCTTTTGTTTGGTTAAGAGAATTGAATGGTTAAGAAAAAACAGGGTCACAATTATTAACATTTCTGAAGGGTCTCTGTTTGGCTAGACATTTCATTCATTCCAGAAAAGTGATATAACATTCATCTTCAACAAATTTGCATTGCTACATCTTCCCAAAGAGCTAAGTTTCCAGCTGTAGAGGTTGAGCTCTCTCAGCATGTGTCACTTGGCCATCAATGAAATGTTGAATGAATTAGATCTATTTTTAAAATTATTATTCCTGGTACTCAGACATGATCATTTTTCTCTTCCAATGAGATAGTGTCTGACCATTTGACTCATCCCAGAGTGACTCCAGGGCAGACTGATAGAGGAGTTTTAAACTCCAAATGGTTAAGCTTAGTTGTAATGCAGATAACTGTCAGATTTATGGAACAGGAGCTCTTTAAGGCTGTGGTAACAAAGAGAGCTCTCCCTACAAAATCAAAAGGTAACTCTTAAGTCACCTTTTAAAAATTTCAGTTTGAATCACAATGAAAACCTTTCATTTATACAAAAATGTAGAAAAGTGCATTTGTTTGAAATCTCGGGTCCCAACTTCACAAGAATCTTTTATATGATGGTTTTTGTTCAAAACCAATTTTTAAAAGTACTATCTATGTAAAATAAGCCAGTGCACTTCTAAATCTTTTAAATTTTACAAAGAAGCCATTATGTCTATCCAATATGAATAGACTTAATGTGTGTTTATGTAAACATAAAAATCTAATTTCATGTTTTCAAAATATTTTTAATGCACTTTCATGTATCCAATTTTTTAAAATTTCAATAGGTTTTTGGGGGAATAGTTGATGTTTGGTTACGTGAATAAGTTCTTTAGTGGTGATTTCTGAGATTTTTGGTGCACCCATCACCCTAGCAGTGTACACTGTACCCAATGTGTTGTCTTTTATCCCTCACCCCTCTCCCATCCTTTTCGCTGAATCCTCATATGTTAGCTCCCACATATGAGTGAGAACACATGACCTTGGTTTTCTATTCCTGAGTTAATTCACTTAGAATAATGGTCTTCAGTTTCATCCAGGTTACTGCAAATGCCATTATTTCATTCCTTTTTATGGCCGAGTAGTATTCCATGGTACATGTACTAGTCTGTTCTCATGCTGCTAATAAAAACATACCCAAGACTGGGTACTTTATAAAGGAAATAGATTTAGTTAGTTCACAATTCCACATGGCTGGGGAGGCCTGGAAAGGCAAATGAGGAGCAAAGGAATAACTTACATGGCAGCAGATAAGAGAGCTTATACAGGGGAACTCCCATTTATGAAACCATTAGATCTCATGAGACTTATTCACTATTACAAGAACAGTATGGGAAAGACCCACTCCATGATTCAAGTACCTCCCACTGGCTCCCTTCCACTACGTATAGGAATTATGGGAGCTGTGATTCAAGATGAAAGTTGGGTGGGGACACAGCCAAAGCATATTAGTATTTATATACCACATTTTTCTTTATCCACTCATTGATTGATGGGCATTTGGGCTGGTTCCATATTTTTCAATTGTAAATTGTGCTGCTATAAACATTCCTGTGTAGGTATCTTTTTCTTATAATGATGTATTTTCCTCTGGGTAGATACCCAGTAGCAGGATTGCCAGATGCAATGGTAGATTTAATTTTAGTACTTTAAGGAATCTCCAAACTTTTTTCCGCAGTGGTTGTACTAGTTTACATTTCCAACAGGAGTGTAAAAGTGTTCCCTTTTCACCACATCCACGCCATCTATTTTTTTTTTATTATGGCAATTCTTGTGGGAGTCAATTAATATCACATTGATCTGCATTTCCCTGATAATTAATGATGTTGAGCATATTGTTCTTATGTTTGCTGGCTATTTATATATCTTCTTTTGAGAATTGTCTATTCATGTCATTAGCTCACTTTTTGGTGGAATTGTTTCTTTTGTGTTTGCTGATTTGCTTGAGTTTTTTGTAGATTCTGGATGTTACTCCTTTGATGGATGAAGAGATTGAGATGATTTTCTCCCACTCAGTAGGTTTTCTGTTTACTCTGCTGATGGTTTCTTTTGCTGTGCAGAAACTTTTTAGTTTAAATAAGTCCTATCTATTTATCTTGTTTTACTTGTATTTGCTTTTGGGTTCTTGGTCATGAAGTCTTTGCCTAACCCAATATCTAGAAGGTTTTTTTTCAATTTTATCTTCTAGAACTTTTATGGTTTCAAGTCTTGGGTCTAAGTCTTTGATCCATCTTGAGTTGATTTTTGTACAAGGTGAGAGATGAAGATCCAGATTTATTCTTCTACATGTTGCTTACCGATTATCCCAGCATCATTTGTTGAACAAGGTGTCCTTTCCCCACTTTATGTTTTTGTTTGCTTTGTCAAAGATCAGTTGGATGTAAGTATTTGGCTTTGTTTCTGGGTTCTCTATTCTGTTCCATTGGTCTACATGTCTATTTTTATACCAGAACCATGCTGTTTTGGTGACTGTGACTTTATAGCATAAAGTCAGGTAATGTAATGCCTCCAGATTTGTTCTTTTTGTTTAATCTTGCTTTGGCTATGTGTCTTTTTCTGGCTCTATATGAATTTTAGAATTCTTCGATTTCTTCTTTCTAGTTTTGTAAAGAATGATTGTGATATTTTCATAGAAATTGCATTGATTGATAGGTTCCTTTTGGTGGTGTGGGCATTTTCACAATTTTGATTCCACTCATCCATGGGCACGGGATGTGTTTACACTCGGCAGTGTTCCCTACTTTTCCTTTTAGAGGTCTTTCACCTCCTTGGTTAAGTACATTGCTAAGTGTTTTGTTTTTGTTTTTGTTTTGCAGCTATTGTGAAAGTGGTTGAGCTCTTGATTTCATTCTCAGCTTGCCCACCATTGGCATATAGCAGAATTACTAATTTTTGTACATTAATTTAGTATCCTAAATTCATTTACCAGTTATAGGAGATTTTTGGATGAGTCTTTAGCATTTTGTAGGTATACAATCATGTCATCAGTGAACAATGACAATTTGATTCCCTCATTATCAATTTGGATGCCCTTTATTTCTTTCTCTTGCCCGATTGCTCTGGCTAGGACTTTCAGTATTATGTTGAAAAGAAGTGGTGAAAGTGGGCATCCTTGTCTTATTCCAGTTAAAAGGGGAAATGCTTTCAACTCTTCCCGTTCAGTTTAGTGTTGACTGTGGGTTTGCCATAGACAGCTTTTATTACCTTAAGAAATGTCCCTTCTATGCTGATTTTGCTCAAGTTTTACTCATAAAGCGATGCTGAATGCTGTCAAATTCTTTTTCTGAATCTATTGAAATTATCATATGATATTTGTTTTTAATTCTGTTTATGTGGTGTATTACATTTATTAGCTTACATACATTAATCTATCACTGCATTTCTTGTATAAAATCCACTTGATCATGGTAGATTATCTTTTTGATATGCTGTTAGATTCAGTTCATTATTATTTTGTTGAGGATTTTTGCATCTATGTTTACCAGGCCTATTAGTCTGTAGCTTTCTTTTTTGGCTATGTTCTTTCCTGGTTTGGGTATTAGGGTGACACTGGCTTCATGGAATGATATAAGGAGGATTTCTTCTTTTTGTATCTTTTGGAATACTGCCAATAGGATTGTTACCAATTCTTTGAATATCTGTTAGAATTCAGCTGTGAATCTGTCTGGTTATAGACTTTTTTTTTTGTTATTGGTAACTTTTTAATTACTATTTTAATGTCACTGAATTTTTATTTCTTTCCAGCTTAATCTAGGAGGATTATATATTTCCAAGAATTTATCTATCTCCTCTAGAATTTCCTAGTTTATGCGTGTAAAGGTGTTCACAGTAGCCTTGACTAATCTTTTGTATTTCTGTGTTAATGGTTATAATATCTCTTGTTTCTTTTGTAATTGAGCTTATTTTTATTTTCCCTTTTCTTAATCTCACTAATGATCTATCAATTTTATTTATTTTTTAAAGAATCAGTTTTTTTGTTTCATTAATCTTTTTTTATTATTTAATTTAATTCTGCTCTGATTTTTTTTTTTTTTCCTGCTGCTGGATTTGGGTTTGCTTTGCTCTTATTTCTCTAGTTCCTTGAGGTGTGACCTTAGATTGTCTCTTTGTGCTCTTACAAACTTTATTATGTAGGCATTAATAGCTATGAACTTTCCTTATAGCACTGCTTTTGCTGCTTCTCACAGATTTGTTAGGCTGTGTGACTATTATCATGCAGTCAAGGAATTTTTAATTTCCATATTAATTTTATAGTTGACCTGATCATTTAGGAGCAGGTTATTTAATTTCCCTGTATTTGCGTGGTTTTGAGTGTTCCTTTTGGAGTTGATTTCCAATTTTATTCCACTGTGGTCTGAAAATACTTGTTATAATTTCAATTTTCTTAAATTTATTGAGACTTGTTTTGTGGCCTATCATATGGTTTATCTTGGAGAAAGTTCTATGGGCTGATGAATAGCATGCAAATTTTGCAGTTGTTGGGTGGAATGTTCTGTAAGTATCTAAGTCCTAAGTCTAGGATACAGTTTAAATCCATTGTTTCTTTGTTGGCTTTCTGTCTTAATGACCTATCTAGTGCTGTTTGTGGAGTAATTGAAACCCCCCATTATTATTGTTTCTGTCAATATCATTTCTTAGGTCTAGTGGCAATTTAAAAAAAATAAATTTGGGAGATCCAGTATTAGGTACATATATACTAAGGAATGTGATATTTTCTTGTTGGACTAGTTCTTTTACCAATATATAATGTCCCTTTTTGTCTTTTTAAACTGCCATTGCTTTAACATTTGTTTTGTCTGATATACAAATAGTTACTCCTGCTCGCTTTTGATGTCCATTTGCATGGAATATCTTTTTCTACCCCTTTACTTTAAGTTTATGTGAGTCCTTATATGTCAGGTGAGTCTCTTGAAGAGAGCAGATACTTGGTTGGTGAGTTCTTATCTAGTCTTCCATTCTGTATCTTTTAAGTGGAGCATTTAGGCAATTTACGTTGAACATTAGTATTGAGATATGAAGCACTATTTGTTCACTGTGCTTTTTGTTGCCTGAACACCATGTTGTTATTGTTTTTTGTGTTATTGTTTTATAGGTCCTGTGACATTTATGCTTTGAGAAGATTCTTTTTTGTGTGTTATTTGAGAATTTGTTTTAATATTTAGAGCTCCTTTTAGCAGTTCTTGTAGTGCTGGTTTGGTAGTGGCTAATTCTCTCAGGATCTGTTTGTCTGAAAAAGACTACCTTTCCTTCAGTTATAAAGCTTAGTTTCTCTAGATACAAGATTCCTGACTGATAATTATTTTCTTTAAGCAGGTTAAAGATATGACTTCAATGTTTTCTCCCTTGTAGAGTTTCTGCTGAGAAAACTGCTTTTAATTTGATAGGTTTCCTTTATAGATTACGTGATGTTTTTGCCTCACAGTTCTTAAGATATTCTCCATCATCTTGTCTTTAGATAACCTGAGGACTATGCACCTAGTCAATGATCTTTTTGTGAATTTCCCACGTGTTCTTTCAGCTTCTTGTATTTGAATGTCTGATCTCTAACAAGGCTGGGGAAGTTTTCCTCAATTATCCCCTCAAATATGCTTTCAAAACTTAAACTTAGATTTCTCTTCTTCCTTGGGAACACCAATTATTTTAGGCTTGGTCCTTTAATGTAATCCCAAACTTTTTGGAGGGTTTGTTCATATTTTTTTATTTTTAGTTTTTGTCTTTTCTGGATTGTGTTAACGTAAAAGCCTTGTCTTTAAGCCTTGAAGTTTTTTCTTCTGCTTGTTTGATTCTGTTGCTGAGACTTTGTAGTGCATTTTACAGTTCTCTCAGTGTGTCTTTGATTTCCAGAAGTTGTGATTTTTTTTGTTTGTTTGTTTATGCTATCTATTTCACTGGAGATTTTTCCATTCATATCCTGTGTCTTTTTTTTCTTTTTTGAAGTTGGACTTCACCTTTCTTTGGTGCCTCCTTGATTGGTCTTTTTTTTTTTCTGGCAATTCAGAGATTTTTGTCTTCTTTTGGATCCATTGCTGGTGAGCTAGGGTAATCTTTTGAGGGTGTTAAAGAACTTTCTTTTGTCATAGTGCCCAGATTGTTTTCCTGGTTCTTTCTCTTTTGGGTAGACTATGTTAGAGGGAAAATCTGGCACTCAAGGGCTACTCTTCAAATTTTTTTGTCCCACAGTGGTGCTCCCTTGATGTGGTGTTTTCCCTTTTCCTCTAGGGTTGAGGCTTCCTAGAGCAGAACTGCAGTGAGTGTTATTTTTTTCTGGATCTAGCCACTCAGCAGAGCTACCAGGCTCTGGGCCAGTACTGGGGAGTGTCTGCAGAGTCCTATGATGTGATCCATCTTCAGCTCTCTTGGCCGTGGGTACCAGCACCTACTCCAGTGAGGGTAGAAGAGGAGTGAAGTGGACTCTCTGAGGGTCCTTGGCTATATTTTTGTTAAGTGTGCTGGTTTTGTGTTGGTTGACCTCAAGCTAGGAGGTGGTGCTTTCAAGTTGCATCAGCTGCAGCTATATAGGGAGGATCAGGTGGTGGGCAGGGCCACAGAGCTCCATAAAATTTGTGTCTTTTGCATTCAGCTACTAGTGCCGGTAGAGAGGGACCTTCAGTTTGGGGCAGGATTAGGTGTGTCTGAGCTCAGACTGTCCTTGGGTGGGGCTTGCTGTGGCTGCCTTGGAGGGTAGAGGTGTGCCTTCCAGGACAATGGATTTATGTTCCCAGGGGGATTATGGCTGCCTCTGTGACCTGTGTCACACAGATCACCAGGGAAGTGGGGGAAAGCCAGCAGCCACAGGCCTCAGCCAGTTCCCACAAAACCCACATCACAAAAGTCCAGTGTCACTGCCACCATGTCCTCTCCTCCCCCCACCAGCACTGAGTTTATTTCCAAGTAGCCAGTGAGTAATGCTGAGAACTTGCCCCAGGCTATAGCCCTCTCAGCTGAGAAAGCAAATGAACTCACAGTTCCTCAGCTGTCTCACGGAGCCTGCAGAGGCAGACCACCTCCTTCAAAGAGTCTGTGGGTTCTCTTGGCTTTCCTGGTATGTTTCTACAGTAGTTCTTGGAGCCGAAGTTCATGATGTGGGTCTTCACACACTGCTCTGTCTGTTTGAGTGGAACCTTCAAGTTGGTCATAGCTCCTACCCCCCATGTTGCCAGAATAATTTATTGATTATACTTGGATAAATATGTAGGGTTCTTTTAATGAAAACTATAGTATAAAAAGAGTAAGTTTATTGTTCAAAGGGGAAGAAGGAACAAAAAAAAAAATAAAGCAGACCTAAAACAAAAAAAGATTCTGGTAAATGTTATTTTCTTATATTTTCTGAGATCAAGAATATTGAAAAATACTTAGTTAAAGCTTTAACTGTGTTATGCCAATGAAAAGAGTCAAATTCTGTGAAATACTTGAATAGGTTTATTCTGAGACAAATATAAGTGACCATGGCATGTGCCACAATCCTCAGGAGGTCCTGAGAACATGTGACCCAGGGTGGTTGGGGTGCAGCTTGGTTTTATACATTTTAGGGAAACATGAGATTTCAATCAAATACATTTATGAAAGACATTGGTTTCATCCAGAAAGGCAGGACAGCTGGAAATGGGGGCTTCCAGCCTATATAGGGAAATTTAAGTATTTTCTAGTTGACAATTGGTTGCATTTGTCTAAAGACCTGTTGTCAACAAAATGGAATATCTCTGGGTTAAGATAAAGAATTGTGGTGACACAAGTCCTTATTTGCAGAGGAAGCTTCAGGTAGTAGGCTTCAGAGAAAATAGGTTGTAAAATGTTTATCAGAATTAAAGTCTGTGTTGAGGTTAATATTAGAGAGGGGTAATGAGGCATGTCCAACCCCCTTCTCATCATGGCCTGAAACAGTCTCTTATGTTAAATTTTAAAAGAGCCCTAGCTGAAGAGGAAGTCCACTCAGATGGTTGAGGGGACTTAGAATTTTATTTTTGGTTTACAATCATGTTATCTTGTTATGTGTGTGTGTTTTTCTTTTCTCAGTTTTTACTTACCCTCAAAAAGGAAACATGTTCATAAATATGTATTAAATCACTAGAGCAATCTCTATACTGAGAAAATGTTGTGTGTATGGGTGTGGGTGTATGCTTACAGTCTGTTTAATTCTGAGTTTTTTGTTTGTTTGTTTGTTTGTGTGTTTTTTTGTCAAACAAGCTGCTAACCTCCACCCAGCATCCCTTCACCCCACTCTACAACTACTGCAAGATCTTTTTTTTTTTTTTGTCATTGATACCTTGCCCAAACCAGAATGAAATAACGTGTGTTCATTACTGTCTTCCTGGTAGTTTTAATGAGGTCATTTCCCCATTCTTTCCTCCAGGGCAGACTGTACTTTCACTGTTGAGCCTCAATCTTTGAGCAGAAACTACAGATATGTGATAGGACTCATGTCAGTTTGGTAAAGTAACTCTTTCTCCCCTTAATCCAACTTTAGATGACAAGAGTTAATGAGATCTGAGAAGCACAACTTTAAACTCATCCAGTAGCTAAAAATCAGTGGATTTTCTAGCATAGTATTTAAGAATAGTAGACTTGGCTGCAAAAGAGACAGTCAGGAGCCTTTCTTCCCAAACACAAATATCTGAATACCCAAGCCCAAAAGAAGTGAAGATGAAGCTTGGAACTCCCTTCTGATGAGGAATGATTGTGGGAGCTAGTGTGAGGTCCTGTTTTGGGCTAGGCACTTTTTCTGATTAGATTCATAAGTTTGGCAAGCTCAATTTTCTTGTACACAGCCTGAAAAATGTAGCAGAAGTTTATGTAGGAGTACAATGGAAAGGATCTTTGAAAAGGGAAAATATTCAAAGTTCTTCAAAGTTCATCTTCTTCCCTCCTATTTTTTTTCCAATGTGCACATTTTCTAGCAACTCTTCCCTTATCACCTCCCCAAATCCCCACTCCCTTGTGCACACGTACAGGCCACTTCCTATCATATTGGAACCTGCTGAAATAGATTATAACCTCACCATAGGAAAGCTTTCATTTGTGACTTCATCTTTTTGCAATTCAGAGTCTACTTATACAGAGTGCATGGCACTGCTGGACCATTATGAAAAAGAGAAAACACTATTTTCTTTATTCTCTGCCAAGAGACCATCTCATTTTATTGCAATTTCAAAGAAAACCTTGTAAATGCAGCTGGGGAAATAAATGTACAAAACAAAACCTGTAGCCAGTCATTCTTTACTTATTGACTAAATATATAGCAGGTTTTTTGTTTTGCAAAGATGATCGCTGGTTTCGATTTTCAAAATTTCCTAGAAAAGAAAAAACAATCAAATAATTATTTGGTTTTAAATTTGTATAATTGGGAAATCACCAGTATAACACATGCAATTAACCATTTTCGTCTTACACCTTTTTTACTTGCTTATTTAACCTGACTATAAATATGTGTTGTTTAAAAATTAGACTTTAAAGCTCAAAAACAATTTTAAATATAATCCCATTTGTAATTTAATTCCAAAATAATATTTTTTTTACGTTTTAGAAAATAGTTTATGAATCTTAAAAATATTAAGAATTTTAGAACGTTACTGTTCCCAATAGAGCAGAGCAGAACTCATCTTATGTATTTTAAGGAATTTAGATAATATTTAATCTATCTCCTGTTGAGTAGCAGCCAAGAGTTTCTGGGCAGTGTTACGACACCCATCTCAGTCCAGTAGTTGATTAATAAAATAATAAAAATAGAAATATTATGATTTCATCTGTTTCTTATGTATTTCTTTGTAGTGTTGCTCTGTAAGGCAGAAATGCTCCCTTTAAAGTCAAGAGAGGGGACTATATATAATATACATAAATATGTATATACACACATATATTTATATGTATATATATATGTGCCTTGTGTAGTGATTTTGAGATAAACTACCCTATATATTATATAGGGTATGAACTGCCATATATGTATATATACACACACGCACATATATACGTTATATATATGTATAAACACATATGTGTACACATATATTCACATACATATATATGCATATATATGTGTATATATATATGCACATATATGCATATTGACACATACATATTAGTAATATTATTTTTTCTCCAATCTAGTTTTAGAAAATACTCATTTGTTTGTAAAAAATGTAAAACATAATAAAATAACTGAAGTTACAATTGGACATGAAAAATAATCAAAGACAGTGCCAGAAATGAGATTTAGAAATGTTTCAAAATCAATTAGTACAACCTTTCTCCTCAGCTTGTGAGTCTATTCCACACAACTGACTAAATATAGATAGAGAAACATATCTATATGGCCAGAGTCACTCATTTGTTAACCTGTTAGCTCCTCATAGAAATGCTTTCTAACTGTAAACCTTGAATTGCTATTTATTTTAATAGCAAACTCTCAAAACTGCTGACATTTTATCGCATAAAATGCTACATTCATTGTGGTTGAAACGTCCCTGGCTTTATACCATTAACAGCAATTCCTTGCATTGTCAGAGTGAACTGCCAATCTCATATGCTGTCACGTGTTTACGATAGATATGATGATGAATTTTGACAATAATATTTTATGATTTTTACCATCGGTGTAGTCTGATGGCATTTCTTCAAACTGTGGTACTTTTGGCATAGTCAGTATCTCCCATAGAGAATGTTACTACAATTTGTTGAAACTAAACAAATCTATGAACTAGATTTTATGATAAAATAATCTAGACTTGAAAAGTGGTTTATATTAAAACATATTGGCCTAAAACACAGATTTACAGAGCCTTAAGGCCTAAAATATGTGTGTTTGTGTGTGCATGTACATATATATTAATTATACAAAAAATAATTATCTATGTATAGTCTTCATCCGAATGTATTTTAAACAATACATCTTACCTCTGTGGTACATTCTGTCCAGCTTGAAAGAAAAAGTAACTTTCATTTCTTCTCATTTACATAGTTCCCTTTGATGATGCAAAAAGTCATGATATCTTTCATGTACCTAAATTATTTTAGTGTCTTAAATTTCTTACAATGACTTCCCATTACTATTCTTAATTTGAGCCTTATAACCTGTAGGATATGGTTAGTTAGTGTAGTTTATCTCAAAATCACTATGTCCCAACTAGAATTTGTAATGCCTTCATTCTGATTTTGCTGCCATATATTTCTGTTTGGTAATATCACTATCTGTCGTTGGTTACTCTAACTAAAAAACACTGGCACAGGTTTCAGATTCTTTTTTTTCCTCCTATCTCCTAAATTCAGTCAAATAGCAAGTACAGCCATTATAATTCCTATTTACACATGTTATCTGTACATGTGTGTGAGTATATATGGATAGAGTGCACACCCTATTCACTGTTCAAACTTCCTGGACTTACATTTGGTGATCAAAATTTAAACAAGATGATCATAACAGCATCTTAATCATTTACCCTTCAAATTCATCTACCATGAAAACCGTCAGAGTATTACACATGAAATAAAAATCTGGCCATGTCATCTCTAGCCATTTGTTTTTTTAAATTTTTTAATTTTATTTCCGTTGGTTATCGGGCAACAGGTGGTGTTTGGTTACACGAGTAATTTCTTTAGTCATGATTTGTGAGATTTTGGTGCACCCATCACCTGAGCAGCATACACTGCACTTTATTTGTAGTCATTCATCCCTCACAGCCTTCCCAGCCTTTTCCCATGAGATCTCAAAATCCATTGTGTCATTCTTATGCCTTTGCACCCTCATAGCTGAGTTCCCACTTATGAGTGAAAACACATGATGTTTGGTTTTCCAATTCTGAGTTATTTCACTTGGAATAATAGTCTCCAGCCTCCTGGAGACTGCCATTAATTCATTCTTTTCTATGGCTGAATAGTATTCCATTACATAATATATATGATATTACAATATATACTGGGACATATATATCCCAGCATATATTGTAATATTATATATCCCAGTATAATATAATATCCCAGTATATATTATAATCATATATATATATAAATTATATATATATATATATATATATATATATATATACTGGGATATATATATATATGATTTATATATATATAATATATTATATGTATATATATAATATATGTATATAATATATATAATATATATACATAGAATATATATATATTTATTTTATATATATATATATATATATATATAATATACCCCCAGTTTCTTTATCCACTCTTTGATTGATAAGCATTTGGGTTGGTTCCACATTTTTGCAATTGCGAATTGTGCTGCTATAAACTTGTGTACAAGTATCTTTTATCTTTTCTTCTGGGTAGACATTCTGTAGTGGGATTGCTGGATCAAATGGTAGTTCTATTTTAGTTCTTTAACGACTCTCCACACTGTTTTCCATAGTGGTTGTACAGCTTACATTTCCACCAGCAGTGTAGAAGTGTTCCCTGTTCACCACATCCATACCAATATCTACAATTTTGGAAATTATTATTATTATGGCCATTCTTGCAGGAGTATGGTGGTATATCATTGTGGTTTTGATTGTCATTTTTTGACCAATAACCCAAAAGCAAATGCAATAAAAACAATGACACATTGCCATGACATAATTAAACTACGGAACATTTGCATGGCAAAAGGAACAGTTGGCAGAGTAAACAGACAACCCACAGGGTGGGAAAAAAATCTTCACAATCTATACATCTGAGAAAGGACTAATCTACTAAATATACTAATAAACAACAATAAACGCAAACAAATCAACAAGGAAAAAACAAATAATCCCATCAAAAAGTGGCCTAAGGACATGAATAGACAACTCTCCAAAGAAGATATACAAACAGCCAGCAAGGCTATGAAAAGATGCTCGACATCACTAATAATCAGGAAAATTCAATTGCCTTTAAATAGTTCATCTCTACTAAATGAAGTGTGAACTCTATTTGAAATAAACAGGCCTCAATTCTTTCTGCTCATTCTTCCAGTCTTTTTGTCTCATGACTTGTTAATTTTATTTTCAACCACTATTGAGCACCAAATATGTTTCAGGCATTGTTCTTGGTATTTAAAGTCTCCCTCTATCTCTTTCTCTCACATTTTTAAAATAAGTAAATTAATTTCTATGCCAAAATCTTCATATGCACACAACATGAACACAGAAAAGGTATTTGAATGAGGAAAAGAGTTTCTTAGGGCCTCCAGGGGTGCACATGGTTGGCATGCGGGACTTATATGGGGAGGTGGGGCCAAGATGGCCAACTAGAAACAGCAGTGTTAGGAGGCTCCCATCAGAAAACACCATAACAAGCATGTGAATCCTTCACTGGCAACCAAGGTATCCAGGTTCTCTCATCAGAGCCGACTAGGAGGCTGGCATTACCCATGGAGATAAGGAAGAACAGTATGGTTCAGCAGCCCACCAAGAGCCACATGGGGCAGGAAAGCCCTCTGCCCCCAGCCAAAGGAGGCAGTGAGTGAGCATGCTAACCAGCTGAGAAACTGCTTTTTCCAGGGAACTGTGCTACCCACAGATTGGAAGATCCCAATTGCAAACTCATGCCAGCAGAGCCTAGCACCCCAACCCTGGAAGGTGCAGGTTCTTACAGCCTTTCAGCTAAAATGTGCTTATGCCTACAGAACTCCCAGTGGGACCAGCACCTGCTGTGGCTGCCTGCTGTCTAAGCCATTGCAGCTCCTTAGGGGAGGGACAGCAGCTAGCACTGAGACTCAC
This sequence comes from Cebus imitator, assembly GCF_001604975.1. Taxonomy (NCBI): domain Eukaryota; kingdom Metazoa; phylum Chordata; class Mammalia; order Primates; family Cebidae; genus Cebus; species Cebus imitator. The sequence continues at coordinate 1,798,646 of NW_016107648.1, forward strand.
AACTGCCTAACACACTAAGCTCCCTAGGAGAGGGAAGGGCAGCTTCCATTTCTATAGCTTCAGGCTGTGATTTTCCCCTGCTGGAACCAGGAAGGCTGAATGGCTTGGTTCCAAGACTTGTCCCCCACAGCCCAACATACCTGTTGTGGCAGTCTGCAGCCAGAATGCCTCTTCAGGCCCAACCCTGAACCATCCTTCCTCATTGGCAGGGCTTTCCACCAAGATCTCTAGTAACTCCAGCCAGAGGCTCAGGGACAGAACCCAGATCTCTCTGGGCCTGAGGCCCTAGGGAAAGGAGTGGCTGCAGTCTCTGTGGAACAGCACACTTAGCCTCTTCTAGTTGTTCTGAAGAATGCAGGCAGCCAAGAAAAGTGGGTTTCCTCCAGTAAGGCACACCCCTTCAACCAAGGGACAAAGGCTTCATTAAACTGGTCCTGTTCCCCATGCCACCCAACTAGGTGAGACCCTCCAACAGGGATTGCCAGATACCCTATACAGGAGCAATCCCACAGGCATCAGGTTGGTGCCCCTCAAAGTCAAAGGTCCAGGAGAAAGGAGTAATCACCCATCTGTGCTGTTCTACAGACTCCTTGAGTGACATCTCCAGGTGCAGGAGTGAATCAGATGAATAGGATCTGAAGTGAAACCCCAGGAAGCTGCAGCAGCCGTACACAAGAGGGACCTGACCATTGAAAGAAAAACAAGCAGAAAGCAACAACAGCATCAACAACAACAACAACAACAATGTCCCCACAGAAACCCCATCCAAGGGTTACCAGCCTCAAAGACTGAAACTAGACAAACTCACGAAGATAAGAAAGAGTCAACCAAAAAATGCTGAAAACCCAAAAGGTCAGAGTGTTTCTTCTCCTCCAAATGATCACAGTGTCTCTCCATCAAGGGAACACAACTGGACGGGGAATCAGATAGACACATTGACAGAACTAGGCTTTGGAAGATGGGTAATAAAAAACTAAACTGAGCTAAAGGAGCATGTTCTAACCCAATGCATAGAAGCTAATAACCTTGATGAAAGGTGAGAGGAATTGCTAACTAGAATAACCAGTTTAGAGAGGAACATAAATGACCTGATGGAGCTGAAAAACAGCATAAGAACTTCATGAAGCATACTCAAGTATCAACAACCGAACTGAACAAGCAGAAGAAAGGATATCAGAGATTGAAGAGCATGTTGCTGAAATAAGGCAGGCAGACAAGACTAGAGAAAAAAAGAATGGAAAGGAATGAACAAAGCCTTCAAGGAATATGGGACTTTATAAAAATAACAAGAACTACAATTGATTGGAGTGCCAGAAGGAGATGGAGAGAATGAAAACAAGCTGGAGAATACGCTTCAGGATATCATCCAGGAGAACTTCCCCAACCTAGCGAAACAGGCCAACATGCAAATTCCGCAAATACAGAAAACACCATTGAGATGCTCCACAAGAAGATCCACCCAAAGACAAAAAATTATCAGGTTCTCTAAGGTTGAAATGAAGGGAAAATTGTTAAGGGCAGCCAGGGACAAAGGGAAACCCATCAGACTTAACAGTGGACCCCTCAGCAGAAATTCCTCAAGCCAGAAGAGATGGGGTCCAATATTCAACATTTTTAAAGAAAATAATTTTCAGCTGGGCACAGTGGCTCATGCCTCCCAGCGCTTTGGGAGCCTGAGGCGGGTGGATCACAAGGTCAGGAGTTTGAGACCAGCCTGGCCAAGGTGGTGAAACCCCATCTCTACTAAAATTACAAAAATTAGCTAGGCACAGTGGCAGGAGCCTGTAACTCGGCTACTTGGGAGACTGAGGCAGGAGAATCACTTGAACTGGGGAGACACAGGCTGCAGTGAGCCAAGATCATGCCACTGCACTCCAGCCTGGGCAACAGAGTGAAACTCGTTCTCAAGAAAAAAAAAAAAAGGAAAAAGAAAATGATTTTCAATCCAGAATTTCATATCCAGCCTAACTAAGCTTCATAAGCAAGGAATAAATAAAATCCTTTCCAGACAAGCATATGCTGAGGGATTTTGTTACCACCAAGCCTGCCCTGCAAGAGCTCCTGAAAGAAGTCTAAATATGGAAAGGAAAAACCAGTACCAGCCACTGCAAAAACATACCAAAATATAAAGATTAATGACACTATGAAGAAATTGCATCAACTGGTATGCAAAATAACCAAATAGCAGTATGATGACAGGATCAATTTCACATATAACCATATTATTCTTAAGTGTAAATGGGCTAAATGCCCCAGTTAAAAGACAGACTGGGCCGGGCCCTGTGGCTCAAGCCTGTAATCCCAGCACT
>NW_016107648.1:1800999-1895887 GCF_001604975.1 Cebus imitator
TTAGCTGGGCATGGTGGCGCGTGCCTGTAATCCCAGCGACTCAGGAGGCTGGGGCAGGAGAATTGCCTGAACCCAGGAGGCGGAGGTTGCGGTGAGCCGAGATCCCGCCATTGCACTCCAGCGTGGGTAACAAGAGTGAAACTCCGTCTCAAAAGACACAGACCGGCAAATTGGATAGTCAAGACTCATTGTCGTGCTGTATTCAGGAGACTCATTTCACAGCAAAGATACACATAGGCTCGAAATAAAAAGATGGAGGAAAATTTACCAAGTAAATGGAAATGAAAAAAAGCGGTGGTTGCAATTCTAGTCTCTGATAAAGAAAGACTTTAAACCAACAAAGATCAAAAAAGACAAAGAAATTACACAGTGGTAAAGGGAACACTTCGGGAAGAGAAGAAGTCATATTGTCTCTGTTTGCAGATGGCATTGTTACCGGCTGTTTCAGGTTCTTGGCCTCCTGCCCTAGGAATGGGGGAAGAGGCCCTGGAGGTGCCTTGGGTTCTTTCAAGTAAATATCAGACCCAAGGAGTTTTGCAGAAATTTGTTAGGCAGAGAGAGAGAGAGAGAAGTGGGGAAAGAGAGAGGGAACTTTCGTGATGTTGTGGGAGGGGATCCAGAGGAGGGATCTGCACAGGTGAAGGGCCAGGGGATCTTTTAATCTGGGAGTTACTCCCGCCCCATTCAAGTTTATGCCCAGTGAGAGGAGTTCTTTCAAACTTCCTCTGGAGTGATTGATTTTTTGACAATGACATCTGATTGGTTGTTTGGCCCACAGTCTTCCCATAGCTTTTTCTGGGCTTTCTAAACAAAAGTCGCTCACCTCGGCAGTCTGCCTTGCTGGGTGAGCATAAGTTAGACAAGGACCTCTAAGCTCCCCGATGAGGACATGAAAGAACGCAGGTCAGGCATGTCTTTGGGAAGTTCTTGCCTTTGAAATCACGCCTCTTGTGGGCCCGGGAAGAGAAATTAACACATTCCCTCAACATGATTTTTTCATTTAGAAAACACCATCATCTCAGCCCCAAAACTCCTTAAACTGATAAGCAACTTCAGCAAAGTCTCTGGATACAAAAATCAATGTGTAAAAATCAGAAGCATTCCATCACTCCAACAGTAGACAAGCAGAGAGCCAAATCACGAATGGACTCCCATTCACAATTGTTACAAAGAGAATAACCTACCTCGAAATACATCTAACAAGGGATGTGAAGGAACTCTTCAAGGAGAACTATAAGCCATTTCTCAAAGAAATAAGAGAGGACACAAACCAAAGGAAAAACATTCTATGCTCATGGATAGGAAGAATCAATATCATAAAAATGGCCATACTGTCCAAAGTAATTTATAGGTTCAATGGTATTTCCATCAAACAACCACTGACATTCTTCATAGAATTAGAAAAAACAATTTTAAATTTCATGTGGAATCAAAGAAGACCCCGTATAGCCAACACAGTTCTAACAATTAACATTAAAATATACAGTATGTCCACCTGGGCTTTATCCCAGGATTCTAAGATAATTCAGTATTCAAAATGTGTTAATAAGGGCTATACACCTGCTCTGTATTTGTGCATATGTTTAAAATTATTCTGAATAACCAAGCAAATAAGGCAAGGATGTCTGACACACAAAATTCGCCATGCAGAAAAACAAGAAAAGATTTGAGTCATTCATTTGGAATAATAAGAGCATTTCACAGGATGCTGTGGGATAGATGAATAAACAAATGGAAGAAATGACATAGAGTGATAATAGACAATCTATGCTTTCAGCAAAATTTGATGTATTATTGATATAGTATGAGATCTGAGACATGATCACTATTTTCGGGGTCTGTCCCACAGACCGTGGCCAAGGGACAGATTAAAGGAATACTCAGACATAGGTATGCAGTGTAAGAGCAGCTAGGGGACTGCCCAGCACTAGTGGACAATGAATGAGCAGTCTCAAACAGCTGGAGCTGCTTGCTTTTATTCAGTACAGACATAATGCTGAAAGCCTGGAGCCAACACAATCTGTGGGTAATTAACATTATTGTTCCCCCTTTCAGGGAGCAGTCACAGAAGATCAAGGTTCAGCCTATTTAAGATAAATTTCTCTATACTTCCTTGTACCTACCCCTCGCCCTCTGCCTCGGGGTGAGAGAAGAGTTACTTTCAGCTTATTCTCCCCTAAAACTATAGAGAGCCTTCTGAACTTTCAGAAGGCCTGCTCCTTTTCCTATAGTTTCTCTCACCATTCTTACCAATCTCTTACAACTATTTGCTTAATAATGACACTAAAACAGATAACTATTTATGTAGTTTTCAATACCACAAGCGGTTTAGAAAACAAAGTAAAAATTCAAGCTAACTTCAATGCCTATAATTTCTGAATACCAATAATAAGAAAAACTAGCAAAATAGGCAAGGAAGTATTCAATTCATAAATAATTTGCTAATACATGAAAAATTCTCATTTTCACTTTTAATCAAGAAAACATAATTCAAAATCACATTAGAACATTTTATATTATCCTGACTTGAACATTACATATTCCATGCAAGTAACAAAATATCACATGTGCCTTGTAAATATGTAAAATATTATGTATCAATTTAAAAAACAGCAAGTTATAGTATATTATTTATTTATTTATTTATTTTTATTTCACTTTAAGTTCTGGGATACATGTGCAGAATGTGCAGGTTTGTTACATAGGTATACATTTGCCATGGTGGTTTGATGTACCTATCAACCAATCATCTAGGTTTTAAGCCCCATATGCATTAGGAATTTGTCCTAGTGCTATCCCTCCCCTTGCCCCCCAAACCCTGACAGTCCCCAGTATGTGATGTTCCCCTCCCTGTGTCCATGTGTTCTCATTGTTCAACTCCATCTTATGAGTGAGAACATGCAGTGTTTGGTTTTCTGTTTCTGTGTTAGTTTCTGAGAATGACGATTTCCAGCTTCATCCATGTTCCTGCAAAGGACATGAACTCATTCTTTTTTACGGCTGCGTAGTATTCCATGGTGTATATGTGCCACATTTTCTTTATCCGGTCTATCATTGATGGGCATTTGAGTTGGTTCCAAGTCATAGCTATTGCAAATAGTGCTTCAATAAATATATGTGTGCATATGTCTTTAGAGTAGAATGATCTGTAATTTTTTTGGTATATACCCAGTAACAGGATTGCTGGGTCAAATGGTATTGCTGGTTCTAGATCCTTGAGGAATTGCCACATTGCCTTTGCCAATGGTTGAACTAATTTACACTCCCATCAACAGTGTAAAGGCATTATGGTATAATATTAAAGTTAAAAAATGAAAAAATTTAATGTAGATAATTTTTGTATCCTTTAAGTCAGCAATTCCTTTCCTGGACATACAAATAAAGTGTATGCATCTGGACTGACATATCTAAAAGTTTTGTGGCACCATGATTTTTATAACAAATGAAAGAATAATAAGGGTACACAATATATGAATACATGCAGTGTATTCTCACAATAGATACATGTTATATACATATGAACCATTCTTACATGAGAATTTTATATATCCTATTACATGTCTTACCTATAGTTATTTGTTTTAAGGTGGGTTATCTCAAAAATATATTTCATAAAAATTTCTAAAGCTGTCAAAATTAGAAGTATATATGACTGTTATTATTTAAAAATATTTCAAAATATGAAAACAATACTATGCATATTAAGTACATTAATTTGTGTTACTTTTGCAAATTTTGTGAATGTTTTACTCTGCTTTTTATGCAGTGCCTAAGGCTTATAGTGAGCATTCAAATCATATTGGTTTGAATAAAGAAGTGATGATATTGAATAATAAATAACCACTGTTGGATGTGGATAATTCTGGAAAGAAATGGAATAACAATATGACAAAAAGGTGTTCAGTGAGTCTTTCCTCTTAAGTAGTAAGTTTGTTCATACACGCAAACACACACAGACACAGTCAATATTCTCTGAAACATTAACATAAGAGGACTTGCTACCTAGTGTGAAGTATTTGATATTTCAAATACTTGGGGATTTTTCTGAAATATATATTAGAACTAATTACTCATAAAGAAATATAATTATACAAGTAGACAAATACATGTTTAGAAAATTTCATATCGAATGTCTTTTCTCTATTTATAGTGTATTTTAAATATCAATATTTTTTCTTAATTATTGAATATAGTTATATTATCTATTTTTCTATTCACTTATAATTTAGAATGTGAAAAATAAGTGTATTTGTTTGCATCTCAGAGCAAATTAGAGTCAAAACAAATTATATAATCAGAGCTTTTAAAAAAATTAATGCCATCGAAGTACTTGATACTGACATTTAAGTGCTTCAGCTGGCTGATAATTCACTTAACATATTAACAACAGCATCATAAGAGCTAGAAGCTCAGAATACAAATAGAGATCTATATTTCTTTACAGACAAGCATATATTAAAAGGACCAATAGACCAGCCTGATCAACATGGTGAAACCCCATCTCTACTAAAAATACAAAAATTAGCCGGATGTGGAGGCATTTGCCTATAATCCCATCTACTCAAAAGGCTGAGGCAGGAGAATCACTTGAACCTGGGAGGCAAAGGTTGCAGTGAGCTGAGATCACACCACTCCATTCCAGCCTGGTCAACAGAGACTCTGTCTAAAAAAAAAAAAAAAGACTAATAAATCAATTGTCAGTATACAAATTCATTCATTCAGAATTCAGAATAAATTGGCTTAAATGACTACAAAACAAAAACGTATAAACTGAAATGACTAAAAATATATTTTAAAAAAGCAAAAGTAGGTTGCCCATGTCTCGTTAGCGCCATTTTGGATTTTAGTTGTTTGCTTTATTTAAATGTAAGTCTTTGAAATCCTGTTAAGATACCATTCTCTATACAATATCTACAGGTAAAATAGTATTAGTTACTCACAGGATGGATTTACAGTTCATTTCTGTAGATGCTGATTGAGCACCTATTATATATCAGACTGTGTACTTAGAAAAGACAATGAAATCTATCTTAATCATTAATGTTTGCAGATATTTAATGTTATAAAAATGATAGATATTTTAAAAGATTATTGCAATATAAATGGTAGAAGATATAAGATGATTTGAATGTTTAACTGATTCCAAACTCATGTTAAAACTTAATTGCCAAAAAATGTATTTAGAAAGAAAAAGCCCTAGTGTTTGATAACATGACATGCAGACTACAGTCAATAACAATTTAATTATACATTTAAAAATAGCTAACAGAATGCCATTGAATTTGACTAATGCCTTTATCACAAGAGTGGGTTCCTTATGTAAGAATGAGTTCAGCCCACTTTTGTCTCTCTCTCTCTCACCCTCTGTTTGACCTTCTACCATGGAATGCCTCAGCAGGAAGTTTCTTGCCAGATGCTGGCCTTCCAATCATGGACTCCCCATCCTCCAGAAGCATGAGCCAATAAGTTTTTGTTAATTACAAATTACCCAGTCTGTGGTATTTTGTTATTGCAGCACAAAATGGACTAAGACAGGATCTAATGGGATAGGCCTTTCTTGTCAAGGTTTTAACAAAACATGAGTGGTTGAAACTAGTGGTGTGGTTTTACAATATCAGATTTCTTCCCAATTCCTATTATTCAGCAAAAAACTTAGGCAGAGTTATACCTTTTTTTTCTATAAAATAGTTACTTGTTTATTTTGTAGCATCTATAAATCCCTTGACTCCAGTTTTCTCTCATCTAAAAAAAAATTATCTTTAAATATAAGTTTTCCATATCTCATTTGTTGTCTTAACACATAAACCAGTTCACATATTCTTTTCCTTCTTGTAGGCCCCTTTACTCAGATTCATAAATAAATAATTCATTTGTCTTCTAACATCTAATATTTATTCATTCAAATAATGCATGATTCTCATGAATTCAAAACAGTTTTAATCATTCTGAGCAGGAAATAATTTATACCCATTTCATCCACTTTCCCACTAAAGTCTTAGCTAGATACCTCAGCGATACATGTTTATGATCTAAATATATCAATTCTTCAATATTATATATGTTTTAGGCTAAACAAAATGGCAAAGTGAATGTAGGAGTGGCAGTGTGTTCACTCACACATATGATAATATTGTAGTACCATTATTTTTCACCTGTGGGATATTAATTTTCTAGAATATTGGAAGCAAAATCATACAGATATAATGTACCACACATTGACATGTATGTTTATTTCAATTTGCCCTCTATTTTTGTCCAAACACAAAGAATATACATGGAATTTAATAAAAGTATTAATTATTTATTTAATTTTAAGCATGTAAAACAAACGTAAATATAACTAAAGGATTAGCAAAGTATTATTTTTAAAGGGGTTGGTGATAATGAATTTTCCATTATTTAATATTTCACTGAAAGTTCTCATTAAAATGATTAACAAACTTTAATTAGTTTCCATGAGGACAAGTATCATGCAGTTTCTCAAGAAAACAAAGTAACACTGGATACATAAAAAGCAAGAAATCATGATGGGAAAAGTATAAAGATCATTTTAACCAACAGGGAGTGCATTATTTGCTTGGGCTGCCATAACAGAATACTACAGACAGGATGGCTTAAGCAATAGAAATTTGTATTTTCACAATTCTGAAGGTTAAAAGTTCAAGATCAAGTTGCCAGCTAGCTTGCTTTCTTTTGAGGTCTCTCTGCTTGGATTGCAGATGGCCACCGTCTTGCTAGATCCTCACATGGCCTTTACTTTGTACTGCTGTGAGGACAGAGAGATTAATATAGCGTTTCCTTCTACTTAGAAAGACACCGGTCCTATTAGATTAGAGAACCATCCTAAAGAATTTATTTAACCTTAATTACCTCGCTAAAAACCCTCCCCCAAATACAGTCACATTGGGATTAAGGTTTCAACCTATGAATTTGGAAATGAACACAATTCTGTTCATAAGAAGGATTTGATCCCATGAAATAGTCTTGAATATTTAAATTTTAGAAAGGTTTGCATTATAATATTAAGCACAAAATAAGTTTCAGATTACATTATATAAAACCCATGTACACATTAATGTATTATATCTATTTTACTATTACTGTTTTCACCAATGCAATGGTTCATTAACAAGAAGCCACTGTTTTTCTACTGGTCTCTAAAGGGTTGTAATCTGGGACCCTATTTAGAGGAGCCAAAAATAAAAAATAAAAACAAATAGATTATGGATCTAACTAGAATACTACTGGACCTCTTTAAACAAACTGTTTTCTTAATATGTCTGCCTTGAGACAATGTTGCACTGTAGCATACTCTTGAAATTATAAATCTAAATCCAAAGATACATCAGCAACTATAATGAACAAGTAACTAATTTATCTAGTTTTTCTTTCCTTCAGGGAGCCATATGTCTTCCAATGAATATAAATTCTGTTCATTCAATAGAACTGAAGTCAGCTCTTTCCTTTCCTATTTCCTGTTAACCTCTTTGATGATATCATGGCCCAGAAATGCACCATCCTTCTTATATTCCCTGCACCTTATAAATCATGTAGTCCCGTATTAAGACTAATCAATTCCAGTCTCCTCTTGAGATTTAAGATGTGAGTAAATAATGTCAGTTGAGCTTGCTTATGCATCTGTGTTTAGCCAGTAGGTCAGCTTACTACTAAATAATGTGGCCTCACTCATGGGTCTCATGGATGGCAGGCTGTCGGCTGCGAAAGTAGGGGTCACTGTGTCACCACATGCCTCTTATCATCCAGCATGCTAGCTCAGGCTTATTAACAAGACAGCATAGGAGTTTTAGAAGCCTCAAGATAATGAGTCTGTATATGCAAGCACTTTTCAAGTCTCTACGTATATCATAATGTCTGTTGCCCACCAGCAAAATAAAATCACATAGCATACTCTAAGCTAGAATGGGAAAGAGTTACCCAAGGTGTAGATTAAAAGAGGTGTGACCCCCAAAATGGGAAATTACTGCAGTTATATATTAGAGCAGGAAAGATTTGGAATCATTTTGAAATATTTTGTGTAGAATTAAGGATGTATGTCTGGGAAAGCTTGAAAATGAGATTGGGGCTGGATGTAAAAACAAGATGGTAAAATTTTGGATTAAGAAATGTAAAATTTATAAATGAAAAGCAGCCAAGTTAGAGGGAGCCCAGTTTACAAGACTGCCCTTAGTTGTGATTCCAACTACAAGTTAAAGAACTTCAAGATCATTCTGATTTTCATTAATTTGCTAGAACAACTCACAGAACTCGGTTAAAGCTGTTATACTTATTGTGGTTTATTATATTACAAGACACAAATTTAAAGCAGCCAAGGGAGCAACTGCATACAGCATAGTCCAGGAAAGTTCCAACCATGTAGCTTCCCAGTTGTTCTCTCCCTAGGGACTTGAAGATAGCATGACCTTCCTGTCAAGCAAGAGTGTGTATAAAAAGGTATTGCCAACCAAGGAAGCTCACCTGAGTCTTGGTGTGCAGATTTTAATTGGGGCTCCCTCTCATAAACGTGGTTGAGTGCCTACATGGCTGATCTCAGTCTCTAGCCTCTCAGGAGTTTGAGCAGATATCACATGACCCCATGGCCCTACTGTAAATCACACTGTTAGACCATTTGTTGTGGCCAACTTCTACTCTAAATTACACTGTTAGACTATCAAGGCCTCTAGGCAAACACAGACAGCCCTATCAGACAGGGCATTTCAAGGGATTTTAGATTACCTGCCAAAGTGATGGCAAAACCAAAGCCTCCTTTTTGTCAAGATTCGATTTTTTAGTACATATTTACTGAAGAATATTGTCAGCAGAAATTGATTGATGGTATCATGATCAAAGGTACAATTTCAGGATTTATTATGCAGTAGTATATAAGATGCCACCTAATATCTTATCTAAATTGAACTACAGACTTACTTAGACAGGTAAGGGGTTTATGTATTACCACCCTCCTCTATATTCTCTCAATCTCAGAGGAGGAAGCTAAAATAAACAGAGAGGCAGAGCTCAAATGTGCATTGAGTGGAAGATAGGAAAATAAATTTAAGTTTAAAAATAAACAGCATTGAAACAATAAGTCCGTTGTAGTAACTGAAGAGTATGAATATTTATGAGTGCTGCTACTGATAGGAAATGGAACTGCAATGAGCAGATTATCTTGGATTATCCAAATGACCCTACACTTGATTTTAACCAAAGTAATGCAAAATTTCAGTTAGACCGGGAAATACATACAAGGGATCTATTGTAAATTATAGTCACTATAGTTAATGACAATCTGCTGTATACTTGAAATTGCTAGAGCAGGTTTTCGGTGTTCTCACCACAAAACAGTATGTTTGACAATGTTAATTCACTTAATTTAGGCATTTCACAATGTGTACATGTATCAAAACATGCTGTTTACCATATGTATATATATGATTTTATTTGTCAATGTAAAAAAAATAGAAAATAGCCAAATAGCCATAAATTCTATATATGTATCATTAAAATAGGAAAGCAGAGGGAGAATTGACAGACATATAGAAGAGAAAGAGACGGAGATGGGAGCAATACAGCTACAAACCAAAAAATGCCAGCAGCCATCAGAAGCTGGAAGAAGAAATGGTTTCTCCCCTAGAGTCTCCAGAAGTCAATTTAAAAATACTAAATATAAGTGTTAAGTTCATAGAATCCATGTGTGACATAACTGGAGACCTGTTAAAATCTTCACATTCACATAGACCAATGCATCATATCACTTTCCACATATAAAAGTTTAGAAAATATCCTACTAATAGGCATTGAATAGAAAATTGGTAGAGAGGTTGTGGTGAAGAGGCTGGACAGTTGCTTAGGATCATCCAGGAGTAGGACATTTGCTTTCACCTACTACTCTTTCTATTGGCCCTATTGCATAAAGCCAATCCTGATGTGTCTTCTAAATAAATGGCATAAACCCATGCATTTAACCCACAAAGCTTGACTGTATGTGATATCTCTGTGCATTCCTCCATCAAAAGGAGTTGGTTCAAAGGAGGACCAAATTTGTAACATTTATCTTGATATTCAGAATATATACTTAATTATTGGAGTAAGAGAAAAATTTTTTCTCCTTCTGAATGGTTTGCAATACAAATGTGTGGACTAGAGCAGGTGAAATCATTTCATGGCCATAGGAAAGAGATGTGGGTCTGAAGCATTCATATGAATAAAGGAAGTGTCATATAATATTGCAAAATAGATTCAAAGTACAAAGCTAAATACAGCAATACCAAAACAAAATTCTAAAGAATGAATAATACTTTGAAATTAATTATGTTTGTTATTTAAACCAGCTTCACATGGGTGTTTTATTACTTGTATTTCTAACAAAAAGCCATTTAACTTTTTAAGGAAAACTAGATATTTCATGGTATAGAATTTTAGTGTCATTCTTCAATAGTGGGATTATGCACTATAAATTTATAAATGAGAAGAGTTTGTTGTAGTATAGCAGTCATAGAAATAATTAAGAAAATGGTGGCTGGGCACAGTGGCTCATGCCTGTAATCCCAGCACTTTGGGAGGCCAAGGTCAGGAGTTTGAGGCCCAGCCTGGCCAACATAGTTAAACTCTGTCTGTATTAAAAATACAAAAATTAACTGGGTGTGGTGGCAGGCACCTATCCCAGCTACTCTGGAAACTGAGGCAGGAGAATCGTTTGAAACTGGGAGGCAGAGGTTGCAGTGAGACAAGAGACAAGATAGCACCATTGCATTCCAGCCTGGGTGACAGGGTGAGACGTCATCTCACACATACACACACACACACACACACACACACACACACACACACACAAGAAAGAAAAAAGAAAAAAGAAAGAAAAGAAAAAAAGAAAAAGGCAAATGAAGTAAATTATAGTAGTTGAAAGACTACTTATCTGTATGCTTCTCCTCAGGTGCGATCTCATCCATAAACTGTCCCTGATTCCTCAGGCTAGTGTATACCCCAGGCCTGCCTTTCTTTGGTATCTTGTATGTATTTATATTGCAAAATTTAATGTGAATTGAGTGTCTATTGGAATATTTATATTTTTGGATTTGAATAATAAACTGAACTATTTTAGGATACCAACCTCCTATTAGTGTACTACATATAAAAAGTGGTTAACATATATTTGTTGAATTTAATTATCATGAAAAAGTAAGTATGACCTACTTTTAACTTGCTGTGTTAAGCTAGTCATCTCATATATAGATCTTTTAGAAACAAATCTATAAGGTATTTTACCAGTCCCTGAAGCTTGCTTTGGCTCTTTAGAAGGAGAGAGATGCTATGAAATTATCTGGGACTCTAAAGTTGAGTGCCACATTGAGCACTCAACCACTAATTGAAGACTCTTTTAATTCAGCCAGATTATTTGCAGTGTTAGCAGGAGACCTCAAAGGCACCATTGCTCATCATACTTACAGGCACTTCCCACATAAGGAAAACCCTGTAAGGCCACTTCAGTTTCTGTTTTGCTTATTCAGAAGAACTCAGAGCTACAAAGCTTTTGCACCAAAGAAGAAATATATCAGGGGATAAGGAAGTTGTACAAGTGACCTGAATCTAGACAATTAAATGTGTGGGGTCTTTTTTTCAGTGTTAATTAGCTTTTGTTGTACTATTGCTACCATTTCCTCTTTAACTTCAAACATACCAACCAATTGTCAAATGAAAAATTCAGGTTCATAATAAAAGAGGTATCATTTAGAGAAAAGTAGAGCTATACTTCATACTTCTTTCAGCATAAAACATTAGCAATTCCGTTTCAGATTTAAATGTGATATAACAATTCTTCAGAGCAGCCAAGTATGAAGGGCCAGAGTTTTCCCTAGTTAAAAATTATATAATGGCTTATGCCTATTCTTATTAGTAATGAAGATAGAGAAGACACAAATAATAACAAAAATGATGAAATAGTGCTAAGATTTCAAAAGTTGGGGTCAAGGCAGAAAATAGATTAGAGTTATAGTTTACATATAACAGAATATATAAAATATTCTGATTTTTTTCTAAAAGGAACTGTCAAATTTTATATATTTGTGTGTGTGTAAAATGTTTTCATTCTTTGTATATACTTTTTAGTTTTCCATAACGATTCTTGCAGATGTTTTATAATAAAAGAATGAATGATTCTATCCTATTTTATTCATATTGGAGAATTTCATTTGCACTGAACTTGTTTCCAAATTCTATAAAATTTGATAACTTTTATAGGTAATACCTTAATGATTACTTTCATTAATATTTAAAATTGTTTCTAATTGTGAGAGTAAAACTCGAACAGAAAAGAAAATACAGTCACTGAGTTAAATATTTTGAGCTCATGCTTGGAAGGAGAAGAGAAGTGAACCTCCTCAAACATAAGTTCATGTAGTTCCACTTACCTCAGTTTTGCTTTTTAACTATTATAATATTTACTATTTTTACTTAACTAAATATGTCCATGTTTAAACTAAGGCTTACATTTTCCAAAATTAGCTCTTTCTCCTTTCAGCCTTCCATAAAACCAACAATGCCTAAAAGATAACATCATGTCTTTTATAACATAAAATATACCAATGGTAAATGTGGGTTCAAAGTGACATGAAGTAAAATAAAATAATCACAGTGTATCTTTTTCAAGTCTCCACTAATGTTATTGCAATAGATGTTGAGCCAATAATTTTGTCACTGACATAGTTGAGAAAAATATTACTTTCTTTTTATTTTGATTTTAACGCCTTTAATATAATATAAAGCCAGTGCTATTTGCCAATCAGCAAATCTAGGTTAATAATGTTTAGTTTGCTTTCATGAGAGGTACACATACAATTATTTTTTTAGAAAAAGTGTTTTACAGATTGTAATCGGTTACATTAATATCTGAGTTTTTCAGCTGCTGCCATAGGTTATGAGACTATTGTACTCCTATGCTTTGTTTCACCCACCCAATCTGAGCAAAATATCTCCTCACTTGACGGAAACTGATTTTAGTTTGTCTTTTTCCTCTCCATAGGTCCCCGGACCTTGATTCACTTTTAAACTTAGGCAAGCATTGGAATTCAGAACAGTTCCTCTTTAATGGCCTCTCCTGAGAACTGACTACTTTCAGGGAAAATCATTACTGGCTCAACAGTTAGATCATGCCACTCCACTTGATCATTAAGTTTCCCTACACCTGTGCTTTCTAGCCAAATGTACTCTTCTCTATATAAGAAGGCCCCATTCTGCCTAAACTTTGAGATATGGGTAGATTTTATCCACAGAGTATTCTCCTTTTTGCAATGGACTCCCTCTATTTATTGCAATAGTCTATTTGAATACATTCTCTACTTACTTAAATCTAGGTTTGTTTTTTTTTATTTCATTGTCCATAAGGTATTTGTTGGTCAATTACATGATACAATCAGGAAAAGCATGCACTAGTTTATCAGAAAAAAATAAATGAACACTTCTTTCTTTTTGTTTGTGCTGCTATAACAAAACACCTGAAATTGATTAATTTATAAACAACAGAAACTTATATTTTCACAATTCTGGAGTCTAGGAAGTCCAGGACCATGGTGCTGGCAGGTTTGGTGTTTGGTGAGTGCTACTCCCAATATGGCGCCTTGTTGCTGCATCCTCAATAGCCGAGGGATGAAAGCTGTGTCCTCACATGGCAGAAGGCAGAAGGGCAAAAAGGGCCTAGCTGGTTCCCTACAGCTTTTTCATAAGGCTGCTAATCTCCTTCAAGAGAGCACAGCCCTCACTGCTCTAATCACCTCTTAACAGCCCCTCCTCTTAATAATGTTGCATAGGGGATTCAGTTTCAACATAAATTTCAGAGAGAACAGAAGCATTCCAACTACAACAACTTCAAAAATTCATCGTAAAAAAATAGCTGCCAGTGCCAGGTTCTTAACACATACGATTTCTATATGGTTATCTAAAACACACACACACACACACACACACACACATATATGTTAAAATTTGTTAAAATTTGTTCCCACAGAATTTATATATTGAATTCTTAACTCCTAGTACCTGTACCACCAAATGTGACCTTATTTGCAGATAAGAGTTTTCATAGTGATAATCAACTAAAGACGTGGTCTCTCTAATCCAATAAGACTGGTGTCCTTATAAAAAGGAGGAAATTTGAACACCACCATTTTCATGCAGTGAAAACATCTTATGGTGAAGGTCAAAACAGGATGATGTTTGTACAAGCCAAAAGACCATTGAAGATTGCCATCAAATCACCAGAAAATAGGGGAGAAGCATGGACCACATTCTTCCTCACAGCTCTCAGAAGAAACCAATTCTGCTGATACTTCGATCTGGATCTTTTAGTTTCTAGAACTGTGAGCCAATAAGTTTCTATTTTTTATGTAACCCAATATGTTGTGTCTTTTTATGAAAGTCTTAGGAGGTTAATACATGGGATATGTGCATTTTTTACCAGATACTACCAAATTACCAAATATCCTTTAAATCAATTTCACTTTTAACAGCAGCTTTTTTTTTTTCTTCAATGTTCATTTGGGGAAACTTAACTCACCAAAGAGATCACCAGGTCTAGAGGAAGCTCTTTTATTNTTTTTTGAGATGAAATCTCACTCTGTCACCCAGACTGAAGTGCAATGGCACGGTCTCAGCTCACTGCAACCTCTGCCTCTTGGGTTCAAGCGATTCTCCTACCTTAGCCTCCTGAGTAGCTGAGACTACAGGTGTGTGCCATCATGCCCAGCTAAATTTTGTATTTTTAGTAGAGATGGGGTTTCACTATGTTGATTACAGGCAAGAGCCACCATGCCCAGCTGAAGCTCTTCTATTCTTAAAAGATAGAGTTGGTAAAGGAACCGAGAAATTCTTCTAATTATTTGATTGGGCTCATTGTAACTACAAGGATCTTTATTAGCGAAAGAGGGAGGCAGAAGCATCTGGAGATGTGATCATGACAAAACATCACATTCAATGCAGCCTTACCACATCTTGAAAAGAGAGGAAAGGGGCCATAAGCCAAGGAATGAGGATGACCTCCAGAAGCTGGAAAACTCATGGAAACAGATTCTACCAGAGTGCCTCCAGAAAGGAGCTGAGTTCTGCTTGCACCTTGATTTTAGTTTAGTGAGAACTAGCTCAGACTTCTGACCATCAGAGCCATAAGATAATAAATTTGTGTTGTTTTTAAGACATTATGTTTGTAATAATTTTTACAGCATCAAGAGGAAATGAATAAGTATTCAACACTGTCTTTTTATTTGCAAATGACAGACACATATCTGTCTAGCTTGAGAAAAAAATAACCAATTATGTTATATCAAGATAGAAAGTTACTAAGGAATGACTAGAACCAGGGACTCAAAGCCTTAGACTCTCTCTCCATCTCTGATATTGTTATTTCTGTGTCAGCTTCCTTCTCCATTTCCACAAAACTCAAAGCAGATCTCAAATCCTCATCCCAACAGCCAATCAGAGGCAGAAAGCCTTGGATAGGCCAAATGTGTTAAGTAGTTATCCACCCTAAAACAAACAGCAGAAGCAAAGAGGCTAGGCAGTACTCACATTTTAGCTTCTTAGAAAACACTGGACTCTCTAGTAAAATTAATGTGTATTTTATATCATTGCCCCTTTATATGGCTTAAAAATGTCTTAAGATATTTTAGTATAATAGTTGTATAGGTCTGTGATTCTGTGATAGCTTTCTTTTTTTTTTTTGGCTTTGTAACACATTGTGGTTTTTTCTATTACAGGTATATACTGAATTGCAATCTTGATTAGGGTTATATCCAGTATTATACTGTGCTTCTATAAGATTACAGTGTTTTTAATAAGAAATGGGTTCTAAGACAGAGATTTCCAGTTAGACAATAGCATCAGTAACAGAGTACGCCCATTCTTCTTTGGCTTAAAAAAGTGAATGTAGCTTTAAATTGTAAAAGGAACCATGTGGTCACAGATACAGGTTCCACAAGACTGTTAAATCTTTGTGCTGAAATAAACTCTGAGAAAGGGATAATTGCCAACTAAAAGAAAGTGGACTGCTCCGGGGCATTTATGAGAACTCATTTCCTAGCCAAAAGCTGATGGAATTCATAGAGAAACGGAGTGCCAAGGAGAAAATGGTATTTTTTTTTTTTTGGAAATAAACAATCATTCTATTTTATAATTGTATTAAATGTATAGAATTGAACCTGTTTAAACATACAGTGGTTCCAGTCCCCCAGACAATAGCATACAGAACATTTAATGATAAAATGATGTAAATAAGGAAAAGTATTTCTCACATGGCCATATGGTTGTATTTTCTGCAAAAATGTCACTTTTTCCCCCCAGGGTTACGTTATTGCTTTTAGATTTCAATATAATTTATGTCTTTTGTTAATGTTATTTAATACTTCTTTAGAATATTTATGTAATTGGAAAGGCATTTTTAGTGACTTTTATTAGAACACTCTGACAATAAACATATCAATGGGAGTTAAGAAGATGTCAAGAAAATGAAAACCTGTGGGTGGAAATATTTAGAAGTCCCACGATGCTGAGTAAGGAAGGAGAAAAAGCAGCTACATACAGAATACGATGATTGCAGATGCCTGAAAGCTGAACAAAGGGCATAGAAACCCTGCTAACTCATTCTCAGAGTCAAAAGATGGGTCTCTCTCCCTCCCTACGAATGCTTCTAAATCTACTCAATGCATAAACCCCTGCATCTTTCAGAAAGGCCTATTACTAGTGACAGCAGCAGTGGTTTTGTAGTTGTTCAATATGAGATATTCCACTTTCATCTCAGGGTAATGAGGCCCACCTACAATTATACAACTCCATGTTATTTTTCACCTTCAAGTAACATACATTTTTTACTGAGGTGGTAAATGTGCTCTGTTTTACTACACAGGTATGTAAGGATTAACTTTGAAGGAAATAATTGTTTTGTGGGATTGGAAGAAAAGGAGAATGTGTTTATATATATATATATATATATATATATATATATATATGTATATACACACACACATGAGTCTTCTAGTTTATTAGTTACATTATCATTCAATAGAATCTGAAATTGTAGGAAGTTTTTAAAAAAGATTTTTTATTATATTCTTTTTGTAACCATAAGCATTTCCATTATAGATAGTAATATTTACCTTTCATCTGATAGCTTTCCAAATTATATATTTTTTAAAGGTTATGCTATTTCAATATAGTAAGTCTCTATATGTTAATATGAAAAAGCTTACAAATATTTTATTAATGGAAACAAATGAGGTATGCAGAGAATGCTACTGATTTTTCAGATGAAAATTATTATATATGTGTGTACACGCACACATATATAAATATAAGCTTTTATATTCAAGCAAATTTCTAGAAGTTTACAAAATTATTTGTATCAATCAGGGTCCAAACAAGAAACAGATGGCACACTCAAATTAGAATAATTTGATGAGGGTTTATTTACCAAGAAATTAATTACAAAAGTGTGGATAGGTATAGGAAACTGCAGGAAAGCAATAGTGTAAAATTCTTGACTATTAGTAGCCAGACTGTTATCACATTTAACGCTGAAGGGATTTTAAAAAAATGAGAGAGGCTTCCAAATGTTGAAACGAGAATCTAATAGAACAGGTTGTCATTTGAGGAACAAAAACAACCTAAGTTGCTCTCACTTAGGCAACAAGATGAATAAGGACCTGGGTCTCATTCTCATTTCTCTCTTCTTCATCTGAACCCAACAACCAACCCTCAGAGGCCAAGTGTCCTGCTCTGGCTATATGGCTCAAATAAAACAACTTCTCATCAAACACACACACATACATGTGTATACCATGCATGCACAAATGCATGCACACACGCACGTGCACACTTGCACACACACACACAGGGAGGAGAAGGTGTATAGTTCTGTTGGGATAGGCAAATGGAAGAAATGTTCTGCTGTACTCTTAACTACACTTCACTAGTTTTTTTGCAGTGCTTTCATTGTCATGAATAATTTTGTCATCCAGAAATATTTACATTTTTAGCTGTTACTTATTAAAAATTGCTCATAGCAAGAGTTTGCCAGTAAAGAATGAAGAACACTGTAGTCAATAACTTCTTTTAGAAAGCTTTGCATCTTTTTTTGTCTGAGTTCAGCTACAATGGTGCATTTCTTAACAACAGAGACATTTTCTGAGAAATGCATTGTTAGGCGATTTCTTCATTTTGTAAACATCATAGAGTGAACTTACATAAACCTGGATGGCACAGCTTACTACTCACCTAGGCCATATGATATAGTCTATTATTCCCAGGCTACAAACTTATACATGTTACTGTACTGAATACTGTAAGCCATTGTAATACAATGGCATCTGTGTATCTAAACATATCTAAATGTCGAAAAGGTAAAATGAACATAGAGTATTATAATCTTATAAGAATGAAATATCATCGTGATGTGCTTGACTATATTTCATTAATATTTTTTGATTTTAGATCAAGTAGACAAAAATTAATTTTTTAAAGGGCAAACATTACCAAAATGATTTGGAGATAATTTCTCTGTTTCTCCAGAGAAAGTAGAGGAATTGCTCATCATACTGCTTTAACAATTTGTTTGTATATTCTGACGTAGTTCTTATGGTACGCGTGGTCGTCACCTAGTTGACTCTCCTCATTTTATAGCAAAGAAGAGTTTATCTTGTGTGCTAAATCTGTCAAACCAAAATTTGAACCTAGCTCTGTTGATGTATCATTATTTTAGTCCATTTTGTGCTGCCAAAGCTATATAAGAGACTACTGAATACTGGGTAATTTATAATGAACAGAAAGTCATCGGCTTACAGTTTCAGAGACTGGGAAGTCCAAAATCAAGATGTCAGTATCTGGTGAGAGACTTATTGGCTGTCTCATCCCATGGTGAAACGTAGAAGGGCAAATACAGAGAGAGACCAAGCTTCTTTTCTCAAGCCCTGTATAATGGCATTGATTCATTCATGAGGACTCCACCCTTATGACATAAACACCTCCCGTTAGGCCACACTTCCCAACATTGCTTCATTGGTGACTAACTTTTAATGTGAGTTTTGGAATGAACAAAATCATTCAATGCATAGTAATTATATAATATTGAAATACAAAAATTAAATAAAAGAGAGGTGTTAACAAGTCGGTTACAAATTCTACCTCTGTCACATAAATTGCATGATTTGGACAACTCACTTAACTTCTTAAGCCTAGCTTACTTTTTGTTAATATAGAGTATCATCAAATTATTTTCTCATAAAGCCTGAAGTGAGAAAAACATAGTGCAATATCTGAGAAAACACTCAATTAACATAAGCTGAAAGAATATTCTTTGCAAAATGAAGTATAGTTTTCTATGCATCTTACACACACACACGTACGTACACACACACACACACATATGTTCACAAAAACTCACGGAGTATAAGTTGGTTCTACTGGTCTTGCTCATGATGAAATGAAAGTACATTGCTTTTTAAGACATTGCTAGCCTTCATTGCCTGTCCATTGAATTGGACTACGGAAAATATTTTAGCAAATCCCGCCAAAAAGCTTTAAAAAATTAAAACTTTTTGTCCTTATGAAAGGTTTGAGGCATCAGTATAGCTGTTTCACCTTTAATTCTTTTTTTTTTTTCCTGTGCCATAGATAGTACAGTTTTGAGCCTCCTTTTCCTAACACAGGCAATTTTGGCAGGAAGAAAAAGCAGTAATTGTTGGCAGGACCCTCTCTTTGTTTGGTGTTTGTTTTCTAAAACCAAAACTACGGAAGAAATCAGTCTAACTTCCCTGAAGGAAGAAGTGATGGAAGGAGACAGGGACAGAAAGAATTTCTTTTAGGCCAACAAGAGAATCAGGGGAACAGAGAAAGCAAATTGAGGTGCAGATCTGTGATTAGGACAATCAGTGGGACATTTATCCACATTGAAGAGGTTTTCCAGAGAAGAATCAGAAACTCGAAGTGGAAACATTTTATGGTTACCAGCCCTGGCAAAGATTTATAAGGTAGGGAGGCATCAGGACAGAAGAAACTGGGAGAACCATGTGAAGTGAACCTGTGGGTTTCCTAGAGGGAATCAGTACATACTGATGATCAAAAACTACAGGGAACTCTTTGGATTAACTTATTTTTTATTTTTTCTTTTGCTGCTGTCCATGGTCAAAGGTGAATTTCCTACCTGAAAATAGGAAGGAGACATGCCTAAAATTAGATTATTTTTTATAATTAATGACAATTTGGTATTACATAGAGATATAGTTTTAGGCTTTTTTCATATTGTGAACCCATTTTTATAGATTGAGCAATGTATCCTTGTTCTTTTAATTTGCAGTAACGTATTTATTGTTTTTATGTTCCCATACACATAGTTATACATCAAAACTCCTAATCGATTCAATCTGTTTACCTGTTATTCAGTCAAGTTGCACTGTTCTAATTACTAGGCCTTTGTGATATGCATTAGTTATTTATCTTATATGTTTAAACTTCCTTTTATATTTCCAACTCTTCCTTCAGTCTTCTGGGAGTTTCTCAATGTGATATTCCAATCCACCAATTTCCTCTTTATAGCATCTTTACTATTATGATCTGTATATATTTTGCTTTCATTTCACTCATTATGGTTCACATATGATATTTCAAATTGTTGGTTACTGCTAATATCTTTATTTTCTTATTTAAAATGTTTGCCTGTTGCAATCATTTGGCTTCACATTTGTGTTTGTCAAGGTCTTTTATACTGTTTGTCTTTCTCAGATATCTAAGTTTTGGCCTCTGAGCTCAAGTTCCCTTAAGGTTATCAGATACGGTCTGCTAGCAAGCACCCGGTAAGGCCGCAAGGTCAGACCCTTTTTTTCTGACAGTCTCAGCCAGTTTGATTATTACTATGTCAGTCCTTCAGAAAAATCTTACAGTCTTACAATAATGCCCAAGGAGTACTCAGTTGGCAACTGTTTCTCCAACTTCTTAACACTGCCAGGCTTCTTAAATGCACTGATAAAACCTCAAGGAGATCAGCACAGGTGGCCTAGGCTACTGCTTGGGGTTTTGTTCTGAAGAAATAGTGTTGCTAAGAGCCAGTGCAGGAACAAAATCTAAAACATTTTCTCTAACCTCTCTGTAGGTTCCAGGGGATGTATTTTTTAGATGAGGTCGTGTTCTGCCTAAGCACACAAATCGAAAACAACACATGATCTTTCCGTGAATGTCTTGTGTTGTTGCTTAGGTACCATTGTTGTTATTGCTTGATTGATTAGTTCTTAGAGTCCATGTTTTCCTCCTGCCTTTAATTTCCCCAGCTCTGAGTTTTGAGGAGGGAGTCATAAAATCCTCCTCGGTGCTATCTTTTCAGGAAACTATTAAAGTTTCTTCTTAACCATCTTTTTTGTATTTGTGCCAATGGACTAAGGCAGAAATAAAAACTGATTTCACTGTATGCTTACAGGCTTTTAAAACATTTTAACTAACTTTTGTAAAATTTTGCTATTTGTTTTTAACCCGAAATTGCAAATTATTTTTTTAAATTTTAAGGCGTATTTTATTCCCAGATGTGCTCATTCTACCTGGCATGCTGTATAGAAACTAAGATGCATCCTCACTAACAGTAATGATAATCTTAATCAGTATTTTGTTCAGAAGAATTTAGTTTAACCCTTATATTAAACTGTTATTTTTGATATTATTTTCATCACTTTTTCAGTGAAAAAATTATTAGATAAATAACTTTTCTTGGACCTCAGAGCTTGCATTTGAACCAAAATCTGAACTGGGCAAAATGTACGTCTGTAGTCATTACAATCTATTGTCCTCTGGTACAGGTATTGATCGACTTACGACCTACGCAACTTATGACCATTTGACTTTACAACCACGATCGCTAGCCACGACTGCTCTGCTGTAGATTTTTGGAAATACTACAACATTTTGATGTGTATCAAGAATATCACTACCGCCTGGGAGGCTGTGAGGACAAAGTGCAAGAATGGCATCTGGAAAAATTGTGTTAAGCGCTATGTTAATGATTTTGATGGATTTGACAGTGAACATGAACTTGAAACGATTCAGGAAAAAATAGTAAAACTCGCTAAAGACCTTTCTTTGGAGTATGAAATGGAAGATGTCAAAGAGTTGCTAGACAAAGAATCCGGAGAACTTACAAATGAAGAGCTAATCGAACTGGAAGAAGAAAGAGTGGCGGAAGAAGAAAGAAGAGAAGCAGAGAAAGAAGAGGAGGAGCCAGAAAGAAAGTTCACCATTAAGGGATTATCAGACAGTTTATCTTTACTGAATAAACTTCTTATAGATTTCGAAGCAATGGACCCAAACATCGAACGATTTGCAAGGATTGAATGGATGGTGCACGATGTGTTTCGTCCTTATCGTGAAATTTATAAAGAAAAAAAGAAACATACAATTCAGACAAAGCTCATCATGTTTATGAAAAAAACAACTCTGGTAACCCCAACTGCTGCCTCAGATGACGACATCAACGATCCTCAGCCAAGCGCCAGCGGCCAATAAAATGTTTCCTACATGTTTATATATTTTGATATGTTTTGCAATTGGGAAAATGTTTCCTATGGTATTTTTTACACCTGTATTTTGTATTTTTGTATGCACCTGTATTTTGTATTTTTGTATGCACCTGTATTTTGTAATTTTGTATGTTTTGCAAATATTAAACCAGTTGTACTGGTAATGCAGTGTTTTACTTAAACCTGACAAATGTAAAAATAAGAAACAAAATGATGTAGAGATGATACAAATGGCATAACATGAACAAAGGAAATTATGATATATAACAATAATGAAAAAAATTATGATAAAATATGACTTAAAGATTTTTATAGCATCATTTCACATTACTGTACATATAGCCTACTCAACTTACTACCAAATCGTGTTACGACCGGTCTGTTGGAACCAATCGTGGTCGTTAAGTCGAGTACTAGCTGTACTGAGTAAAAACTGGCAACTATTTACTGGTTAAAAGTAAGAGGAAACAGGGCCGGGCGCGGTGGCTCACGCCTGTAATCCCAGCACTTTGGGAGGCTGAAGCAGGTGGATCACGAGGTCAAGAGATTGAGACCATCCTGGTCAACATGGTGAAACCCCATCTCTACTGAAACTACAAAAAAATTAGCTGGGCATGGTGGTGCGTGCCTGTAATCCCAGCGACTCAGGAGGCTGAGGCGGGAGAATTGCCTGAACCCAGGAGGCGGAGGTTGCGGTGAGCCGAGATCGCGCCATTGCACTCCAGCCTGGGTAACAAGAGTGAAACTCCGCCTCAAAAAAGAAGTAAGAGGAAAGAAAGAAGGAAAGAAAGAAAAGAAAGGAAGGAAGGAAGGAAGGAAGGAAGGAAGGAAGGAAGGAAGGAAGAAAGAAAGAAAGAAAGAAAGAAAGAAAGAAAGAAAGAAAGAAAGAAAGAAAGAAAGAAAGAAAGAAAGAGGGGAGGAAGGGAGGGAGGGGAGGGACACAAACAAGAACTAAAAAAACAAAAAAGGAAATACTGATTCTTGACTTCTTTTTCTCTACCTTAGTTAGCTGCATATCACTGTTTATTTTCTAAGCTATATTTCCCAACAGAATTAATCCACTTTGTCAAGCAGAGCTTTATTCCATCTCATGCTACCTGCTGGGTCAACACCAGAGGTAAATGAAAACAAAGGCCTGTCCTACTAATCCTGATGAAGATGAAGTCTTCATACTAAGATCCAGGACCAATTAATTATAGTACTAATGCTCTGGTGTACCAATATATATTTATAGACCGTTGCATACTGATGGGAACTGCTGTTCTGCTGTTGAATGTCATGTGCATTATTCATAAGGCATGGCAGTAAGACTGAATAATTAATATCTCAATATCGCTAATAATTCACCCTCCCCTTCCACATGCCAATATAGAATTTGGAAGTTCCCTTTGATCCATGCCCAAAGCGCATATCACACTGTGCAAGACTTCTGCATTCTGAAAGATGTATGCATACTCTATAAATCTGAAACATAGCTATTGTGAGTCTTATAACTCAGCAATTAATTATTCCAAGATTCCATAAATCTAAAAAAATTAAAATGTTTACATATATTTCTTTTTAAAATGGGGTAGTTGGTACAACTTTAGTAAACTATTCATTTGAAAATAACTGCTATTGGACTTAATGTGTAGTGGAACTTATGTGCAGAAATTTACTTCCTTGGCAATGCAATTTAAAAGCTGACTTGTTTCAGAGTTAGACTGACAGTAACTTATGGGAAGGGACTTTTGGTAAGGGATAGAGGTCCCAGTCCTTAGATGACTCTCTGAGATTTAATATTCTTTTTAAAATAGAAGGGGAGGATATTTTCCTTCCCCAGGTAGATAATAGTAGCATACTATTTATATTATTTGAAAATACAAAGTTTAAGTTGAAAGATATTATCTGCCTCCTTAAGCCAGTATCATCTTTCATCTCACATTAATACGTCCAACACTATTGATTAATATTCCTTCAATAGGTAAAGCATCTATGTCACTATAGCAAAAGATATGATCTCTCCAGAATACTAATTGTTTATCTAAAGTCATATAAGCTACTGTTGTAACTATGAGGTCATAATTAATTACGGAGAGATATGAATTATATATTTATAAGAAATCATCAGTATTTCCTGAATTCTAACTGGAAAGAAGACTCAAGCTGGCATACCTATTCTTATATCTAGTGGGGATTATAATTGATATTAAACAGACAGAAAACACAAAAGCACAGAGAAGAACTAGAAGTAGAATCCCAAAATAGTACTCTTGTCAAAGTAGCTTCAAATTATGGTGACAGGCAAGAAATATAATAATAGACATACGAAAATAGCCCAGTTGATTAACAACTGGGTTTCTGAATTAGTGCCATTTGGAAGTTAATGTCAAATTCTGATTCTGTTCTGACATATAAGGAAATATGTTATATTTTCACCCCAGGCCATTTAGATACCCTTTATCTAATGGTACCCAGGTTTCCCAGGGAGTCATTTTTATTCCTCTTGAGAGCCCAGTAACCTGCAGCATAAAGACCCACATCAACTCAACCCTTGATAGAAATTCATCCCAGTATGACCAAGACGTGATTATTTCACTTGTATGTACAGGAGAGCTCCCTGCTGTTCTTGGCATTGTGAGAGTCATTGTTGCTTGCTCTTCCTGAAGTTGTAGTGTTTTTTTTTTTTTTTTTTTTTCCATTAACAAGAGAACATTTCAATTCAGCTGGTGTTTCTTTAGTCACTGAGGTGACATTACCACTGCATTTAGCACTTTGAAATGGTGGCAGTCAAGTTTTAGATCACAATCCTCCTGCCATCACTACAGGTAATGGTTTTCAAACAATACAACTGTGAATGAGAGCTTGGGAATTACCTAGGAAAGGAAAGGTGAGAAAGTAGCTCTATTGAGAGGTAAAGATCGGTGACTGTAAAACTTCCTTTATGCGGTGACGGCACCCCAAATGGACCTTTCCTATTGACAAGCTGAAGTTATCTCTGAGGCTGGGATGATCAAGTGACAGACGCTCATTTCCTCCGGATTGAAGTGAACTGCTAAAGCAACTGCTTGAAAAAATGGCCTCTTCAGAAGACAGGGTAGAAGAGTTTAGCTGTGTTCCTCCTCCAACTGTGTGAGGTTAGCAGAGCTGTTATCCATTCCTAGCTCTATTAGGAACAGCCCCTTTGAGCCGCAAGGGGAGAACAGGTCCTACATGGCAGTGCGATTCTGCAAAGAAGGCTAGTATTTACCCCTTGTCACAGCACTAAATACCTGTTATGGCCCTCTGTATTTCATTGAGCTTCATCTTTCCCCAAATAATTTAGATCGTTGTATACATATAAATGAATATCTGTATGAATTTCATTTAACATTTAGCCTTAGCATATGTGCAAAAATATAAAGTGTCAATGACTAAAGTGATTCCCCATGGGGCTTGAAATAATTTACCAGATGCTTGTACTTTGCTATAGTCTGAAGGACAGTGTCTCTAGGTTGACATTTCTTCCTGATATTTTGCACAGGTTGGCTGAAAAAGGTAAAAAAAAAAAAAAAAAAAAAAAAAAAACCAAAAAAAAAACGAATAGTGACAGTTAAGCATTTCAGCATTGCTTGATCCCACTCAGAGCAACAGTTGAGTTTTATTCAATTTTTTTTCATGGTATGAATATGGATTCTCAGCATTAATTATGGTTTTCCATCATCACCCAGGGAACATTACCTCTGTTTTTCTAATTTCTGTGCATTTGTCTACAAAGTTTTGCAATAAATAGATCTGTCTTGGTGGGTTTAATTATATTTCTTTTATTTTATAATTGTTTCCCAGATATCAGAATAGACATGTAAGTACTCACAGATGACTGGGATATGGGGCAAGACTCTTTCATAAAAATATTTAGGAAAGAGAAAAAATTCAATCACCTAAAAAATGTTGATGAATCAATCATCAAATCCTGATGTGTGTAAGGAACATTGGAATGAGCTGGCTCTAATTTTACCTAGTTCATATAATAGTTTTTACAGAGAACCTGGACTACAATCTTTTGTTAAGTGTGGAACACTCCAAATAAAATTCTAAAATTATTCATGATTACAACTCTGGATTTTAAAATTGAATTCCTCCCCTTGGTTTACTATCTTAATCAGATAACATAGGTACCAGTCCCAGATCCTACTTTGATAACTTTCTCATTCAAGGTCTTCATTGAATCTGTGGTAGTTACCAAATGGTGACATGCTAATCATGGAAAAACATGATTTACCTACTCTCTCTGCTAAGATTCCATCCAACTTTAAAATTCTAAGATGGGCAGGAAAAACTATCAGCAAAGAAGTAAATCAAACATAATATTAGGCACATTTATTTGTTCTAGTCACCAAACTTCCATAGGGAAGGTAACCTCAATGACACTTAAAGTGGAAATGAACATTTAATTTTTAGGTGAGATGATATCAGTATCAACAGATATCCAGGGCTCAAGATAAAAGTTTTCATCAGAGTGGAGTAAATAAGGGAAGTCAGTCTTACCCAAGCCTTTTTTTCTCAAGTGAGGCTTAGAATGGCGAGTAGCCTATGAGTTTGATCTTGAGCTCCCTGACATGGTTTTTGAGACAAATTACCAGTAAAGTGGAAGGGTCAGAAGAAAGCCATCGAGGAGAAGAGGGAAGGCTCATTTAATTGCCTTTGTTCCTCAGTGACATAGCTTAAATTGAACTTGCATTTCTGAGAGCACAGGGATATTTGCATGCTTGGATTTTCATAAATGGAAAATGAACTCAAAGCACTTGGCCCACAGATAACGTGTCACTTTATATCTGAAGGACAGAAAATACAACTGGGAGGCAAGGGAATCTGAAAATTCTTTCTGTCATTTTCGCCTGACTTTTGGTGGCGGGATGATGGTGAAGTTCAGTTTAAATGTAAAATACAATGTACCAGATATAATTAAATACAATAAAAGCATTAAGGGTGGAAAGCCAAAATACATACACTAAATATATATTCTTGAGAAAGAGTTATAATTCATGGCTGTGGACAATTACAGAAATCAGCTTACTCCCTGGTGATTCACTGATGCCTGTATTAAATAAAGGCATATTAAAGAACCTTTGAAACTGGTTTGCATCTAGACAAATTTTGGCACTAATATGTTATACAGAAGATACTTTAATTATATAACTAAATTTACGATGAATGGAGGAAATACCAGGGTGGTGATTCTATGCTGTTCTAGGAAAATAAAGACAAATTGGAAAATCTCCAGTAATAATTAAATGTTGAAAAACTTGAAACTCTTTCATTAAAAATCGGGGGGTACTGTGATTCCTAGAGGTGGACATAATTAAATACACACACAAACACACACACAGGCAATTTACAAGCATTGCTTCCAAATTCTCCAGCAAATTTACATTTTATTTGAGTTGATTTCTTCCACATTTTTAAAGTTTGTTGTCACTAACATCTTCTATCTATGATAATTGTTTGAGATTTTACTAATGCTCAATTGCATCTAACTAATGAAAACTTAATAAAGCCATTATAAATATAATGAAAACTATAATTTTGCTGTAGAGGTAAATAATTAAGTGTTTGGAAACACTCAATTGTAATTCAGTGGCATTTATGAACAATATAAATTTATAAAATTCAAATAAAGGAAACATCAATAAATATGATCTATTGCTGCAACTTGAGGAGGGAATAATAAATAGCATCTTTTTTTTTTTTTCCTGCTTAAGTTAGGAACCAATTAAGAAACACAGAGATCAGACAGATGGAGATCAAAAAAGCATGGAGAATTCTGATAACACCTGAATTACAGAATGTGTCTTTCAGTGTATTCACCATGTTGGCTTGCTCAGACTATAACTTGGAGCTGAACTTTCTTGCCCAGTTTCAAGTATTTCTGGAAACTTACATGATGTCTCAG
Source organism: Cebus imitator (assembly GCF_001604975.1). NCBI lineage: Eukaryota > Metazoa > Chordata > Mammalia > Primates > Cebidae > Cebus > Cebus imitator. Next base: position 1,829,443 of record NW_016107648.1, read on the forward strand.
TGGGGTCCTGCCCTTTTAAAGATTTAAGGAATGTGATGCAGACAGTATATGCTTTTTGCTAGTAGGCATATTAGGAAGAGGCTGTGTCACACTTATTAATTATCTTCTTTCAGTCTTACCCGTGGGAAAAGTTACTTCTCTCATGGGTAAAAAGAGATCCCCATTTTACTCTATTCGAAGCATTATTATTATTATAATTATCAATGGAAATTTAAAAAATAATAATAGAAACAATTGCCTCTTGAGATATTTAAAGACACTCACATTTAGAATTAAGATGAACTGTCGGAATTATTTTCTGTTTCAACCATATAGTCCCAGTTTGACTGGTAGAATACATATTGATAGGATAATAGCTACTTTGTACTACCTTCTCACTTGGGCATTCTCTTAACTGTGTTACAAAAGAAGACAATTAACAAATGTTTGAGTTATTGTTACTAAATATTTAACAGGAAGTCATTTAACCCGGGATTCCACAGTCTGCTATTCTAGGCATATGCCAAGAGAAGGACTGAGATCTGAAACATAGATGTCACATTTCAAAACTGTTCCTGTAGCCTGTCCTCATGGGGCTTTGCTTGTCTTATGTGTTTGATGGACTGAGGAAACAGGAGACAAAGGAGTTCACAAGGCAGTGGGGGAAGTCTATGGGGCTTTCCTGAGTACAGTTGCAATGAAACTGCATTTATTCCTCAGCTAAGATTTTGAATAGAGACAATAACATTTTGATTCTGTTAAAAAATAATGCTGGGATAGGAGGCTAATCTCAAAACACTGACTGAGGAATGGGTAGGATGACTTGTAAATGTGAATGTAATGTATAAAACGGAACACAAAGGTGAAGCATTTAGGGTTTATTAAACATGCTGTTGTAGTAAAAAGTCGCAAGATCATAACAGATACAGAAATCGTCATTTATGTTGTATGTAAAGCTCATAAAAGCTGAAGAAAGGTGACATCTTCATGTTATCTGGGAAGACTACCAATGCACTGTAAATGGTGTATGGGCTATAAATATACAATTATTCAGATAAGTAAAAAATCGGCACCATATTGAAGATAATTGACATTGTTGTACCATAGACTTTGAGATGACAAAATATCTGAAGAGAACTCTAGCTCTTATTGGATTAAATTACTGAAATATAGTTACAGGAATTTAGGCATGAGTGGGGCAGGAGAGGGCTCTCCCCTCCTACCCACTAGAAATGTCAGGTGATGGTTTAGCAAATATCACATTGCCTCTCTAAAAATGATAATTACGTAGCACCAGGGAGGCGCCATTTCCTGATGGTCCGTACCTGTTAACATCAAACTGTTAATTGAAAGCAGCACCCAGGAAGAAGAAACTGCCTGGGCATGCATGTTAAGAGATAAGAATGGTGAAGTATAATCTTCCAGGGGCAAATTCCACCAGAAAAGGGAAGCAAACCTCAGATGGGCAAAAGATAACGCCCTAAACACAATGCACGTGCTCACTTCTGAAAGGTCAGGAAAGTACTGGGCATGTGGAAAGTCCACCCTAAGAGAAGAATCATGGGAAAAAGACAAGCTTATAAAAGTCCTAGGATCATGGTTAAATGGGGCACTTGGACTTCTCTCTTTAACCTTCATGTGCCTGTTTGAATCTCTTCCAAACACACCTTCTTTTCTTTCCTGTTCTGAGGTCTTTTGAAGTAAACTTCTATTCCTGCTCTAGAACTTGCCCAGGTGTCTTTTTCTGCTTTATGCCCCTTAACTAAATTCTTTCTTCTGAGGAAGCAAGGACTGAAGTTGCTATGGACCTATAAGGATAGGCCACCAATTACTTGGGATAAGTTGGATCTCTTCCACTGGTAAAAATATTATTTCACTTATCTTAAAAATCATTGACAATTTTTCTGTCCTTCATTGTATATTGACATTCCAGGATTTGTATTAACATAGATAATAATTTAGAAAAATTAGAGTCTATGAGATAGAGTCATAATGAAACCAAAAGTTTCCATAGAAATCTATAGATCTATCTATTTCTATAGCCCTTTGATCTTCCATATAATTCCTTTTGTCATTTAATAAATGTGTATAAGGTTGGGTGCAGTGGCTCACGCCTGTAATCCCAGCACTCTGGGAGGCCGAGGTGGGTGGATCACAAGGTCAAGAGATTGAGGCTATCCTGGCCAACATGGTGAAATGCTGTCTCTACCAAAAGTACAAAAATTAGCTGAGTGTGGTGGCGTGCACCTGTAGTCCCAGCTATTCGGGAGGCTGAGGCAGGAGAATCACTTGAACCTGGGAGGTGGAGGTTGCAGTGAGCAGAGATCACATCTGTACTCTAGCCTGGCAACAGAGTGAGACTCCATTTCAAAAAATAAATAAATAATAAAATAAAATAAATATGTGTTTGTATATATATATATATATATATGTACATATGTATGTATATATATACTTATATGTATGTGTATATATATATATATATATGAAAGAAATACAAAGAGAGAGAGACAGCACGCTTATATTTTGTCTTCCAACTTCCTTTTGTTTTAGACCTTAACTTAAAAAAATCGGCACAAGGAAGAGAAGCGTTATTCATTAGGATACCTCAGAGATTTCAGCTCTCATTATATATAAGTATTTATCTTTCAATACACTGTTTTCCATATCTATCAGTATTCCTCAGCTCCTACATACAAATACATATATATATAAACACACATTTTTAATAACTTTAAAGCTTGAAAGTCTGTATATGTGGGATCATTTCTTATTTGAAAATCACTGAATTTCCCTTTTTTCCCCCTAATCTATGAAATAGGATCAATATGATGAAAATATTTTTGCATTTTAGTTCAGCCAAAACTCGGTTCTGGTCACATGACCAGGAAAGATTAGGCAGGCAGACACATTGATAGGTGAAGAGAGCAGAATTTATTAAAAGAAAGCTCTCGGTTAAAAAATAAGGGGTCCTGTTAATAAGCTCCGACCTCACAGACTGAATCCCAGGTCACCACATAGGAGTTGAAGAGGCCAGGCTCTTCCCCCTCCACAAGGCAAGAACTTCCGGTGTCTCTGTGCCTCCAACTCATTCTCCCAGTGTGCGGGAGGGGCCGCAGTCTGTTGCAGATATCTGCAGACAATATCCTGGGCAGTTTCCCTCATCTGATGTAAACAGTGCAGGGTGGGTAATAGATTCTGTGTGAGGACCATCCACCTTACCTGCATCTTACATCTATCTAATATATAATGTCATCCTAGAGCAAACATTGATGACACAGAGTAGAATGTAATTATTTTACCATTTTGCCCAATTTGTTTCTGTCTAATACTGTGTCTGCTAAAACTAATACTAATTTACTTTGCATACATTTATTCATTTTTAGCACTTTCTGACTTGGGACCTATTTTTAAAAAGCTTATCTATTTGGCTTTCTAAACCTTGTAGTTCAGAATACTGGATTATCACTGACAATAAAATTGTAAAGTATTGTCTTTATTTCTAATGAAATTATCGATGTCTGCTTGTTGTAATTTTGACTAGTAATCAATTATTTGAAAGGAAATAGATCTAGGAAATTCTGTGTACTTAGTCTTCGTCTCTGCCTGTTCACACATTTCTTTGGTATTTCCATCATTAGACCCCAAGTGTCATTACAAAAGTGAAAGCAGAAATAAATCGAATACAACTCTCTGCTTGTGGCGCCCTCCTCATGTGTGGTCTCTGAAAGGCAAATGTTATTATACCTTCATTTTCTTGAGGCTGCCCTACTCTGGTCTCCTGATCCAGTCTCCTTTACTTAGCTTATTGTATTCAGGTGCTCTAGAGAGACATAACTGATAGGTTGTAAATGTAGAAAGAGATTTATTATGAGGAATTGACTCACACGAGACTGAGAAGCTTCACGTCATTTACTAGCTGGACACCCTGGAAAGCTTAATGGTGTAATTCATGCTGAGTCAGAAGGCCTGAAAACCAGACGTAAGTCACAGCCTGAGGGTAAAGCAAGACCGATATCCTACTCAAAGAGTACTGCAAAAGAGGGATCAATTCCTTCTTCATCTGCCTTTTTTCTATGCAGGCCCTCAGGAATCTGGACGGGGCTCACCCACATCGAGGAAAGCAATCTGTTTTACTCCGTCTACTGATTCAAATGTTACTCTCATCTAGAAGCACCTCCATAGACACACCTAGAATATGGCTAAGCCAAATATCTAGACACCCCCATGATTCCCATCAAGTCGACACATTAAAATAGCCATCACATTTATTAACATCAGTTTGGCCCTGTTGAGTTTTTATTGTTGAGGCAGCTCAACTTCATCCAGCATCAGTATCTACAAGTACTATGCCTACATGTAAAAACAGTTTGAAATGAGCCTAAAATATCATATCCAGAGGCGACAGCCTACAATTCCTCTATGTCCTTACTTGAAATGACACAAAGTTGGTAGGATCTCCACTGAACAGTGAGTACAGTGCCAAGGGAACTATTTACATGTGAGTGTCATATAATATAAACTACTGCAGAGTTTAATAGAAAGTGATGCTAAAGTGGGAACACATGTTTAAACGCCAAGGTTATTCCCAACTCTATAGCATACTTGGCAAATACTTTCTGGTTAAGTTCCTTCATTTAAAAAGAGAGGAGAGGTGGGCTATTAATAATAGTTGCCATTTATTATTTACTATATCTAGACGTTTCTATATTACTTACATATATTATACCATTTAATCTTAATAATTGTGTGAGTTCTGTTGATCTCATTTTACATTTGTAAAAAATGTGCCCTATAAAGGCTAAAACACTCTCATGGGTACATATCTAGTAAATAGTGGAGGCAGAACAGAAACTCAGGTCTCTCTGTATTCAAAGTCTGTGCTATAGGGATATGGTTCTCGTTCATGTTCACATTCTATGGTTATTGGTTATTTGAGTGACATACGTTGCCAACGGGAAACAAAAAAGGATGTTGGCACACAGGGTGTCCTAGAATCTCTTGCAGCACGTTCATACTCTCAGGCAGGAGGAATAACAAGTTTTCTTCCACAGGCTACTGTAGCGGGGTGGGGTGAGGGGTGGTGGACCCAGCTCCCAGAGCTAGTAGATTCTCGGCCTCTCTAACCCCGAATAATGGGGAAAGAGCCTCCAGGGGCTCAGTGAGTTTACCCTTGGAATTATCGTGGAGCGAAAGAGTTTTGCAGAAGAGCAATTTATTAGACAGAGAGAGAGACTGAGAAAGAGAGACAGAGACAGGAAGAAGACAGCTCCCACGCTGCTGTGGGAGGGGAGACCAGAGCGGGGAATCCCTTCAGGTAAGAGCAGCTGAAGTTTTTAACGCTTGAGTTATTCCCGCCCCATTTCATGTTCTTGTCCAATGAGAGGAGTTCCTTCAAACGTCTTCTGGAGTGATTGATCTTTGACTCTGATACTGGATTGGCTACTTACTCTACAACCTTGAGTTATACCACCCCCTCCTCCCAGAGCTTTCGATGGGAATTTGGGACAGAATAACCCTACCTGGCTTACCTGGCCTGCAGGGAAAACAAGACAAAGAACTTTACATTTGAAACCCCTCTGGTATCCATCCTGATGGATGCATGGAGGAGGTGCTCAAAGGAAATTCCTGCATTTGAAACCCCTCTGCTAGCGGACTGGGATGAAAACTTTCTTTAACACAGGTCCTCACTACCAGCTATGGATCTTTAGATTGGAAGCTTGCTGTAGTTTTATTTCTGAAATAAATGTGGCACAGGACAGTGCCTGAATATAATTTGGGGATAAGTGAAAAAGGCAAGAAAGTCATCCCTGATTAAATTTGTAAATGGCTGTCTGGAGAACCGTTATAATTTATGAGGATTTGCTGCTCAGAGAGTAAATAATACCAGTGACAGCATTTCCTCAGAGAACAGAAGATCAAATCTGTTGCAAAGTAAGTGCCAATACTTCCTCTCAAACACACAGCAGAGACAGAAGTAATAAATGATGCTCCATTTGTTTCAATGCTTATGACCCTCCTGGCTGCTTAAGAGCAGAGGGACAGGATTTAACTCTTGCATTGCAGTGGGACTACTACATATTCCTGCTGCATACAATAGTCTGAAATTCTCGAAGAATGTAAATGGATACAGTAAGCTGTTTAGGTAAGTGGGCCCCTTACAATCACATCTGCCATTCTGGCATATGCACAAGTGTTAGCTAGTTTCATGTAATAATCGTTTTTATTTATCCTGTAATGGTAACGATGATCAAACTTCATGATATAAGTTGCAACACTGTGTTTGTGTCATTTAGAAGATGACAGGTCCCTTGCAATTAGCATTACTGTGGTGTCTGGTACTGCAGACTGGGTATTGAAAAACATAGTTTGTGGTCCTATGCTTCAGTGCTAACCCCAAATCCAAGGTGCAGATTCTAGCCAATTTAATTCTTCCTTTAGCTCTCCTATGGCATATAAACTGAAAGCTAGGCAACTTGTCATTCAAATGGGTTATTAAAAATTGAGACATTGGATCTCACCATTTCAGAATCTGGTGGTGTCAGCACATATTGAGAACAATTTATGAAACCTTGAGATGCTATTGGTCAAATATTAGCTGTAGATACTGGTGCTGACATTTTAATTAATACATGCCCTTTTTAAAACAGGCCTTTGTTACATGAGAAAAAAAGTATTATTCTATTCAGCTAGCAATATCTGGCGTTTGTTGATATCTTAGTACATAGCTTTAATAATCATTTGACATTTAGCATTTCTTAGCTAACAATGGAATGCAATGATTCATGTCTGTTGAATGGATTATAAAACCCTAGAGGGCAGCCATCATGTTCTACATGCATTTTATTAATTCATTAATTAATCTGAACAAAGTTAGGATGTAGTTGGATTAATAAATACAAGACTGATTAAGCCAAGTTTACATTTAATAGGCACAACACTATATATCAACACTATATATTTATTAGTTATTATTTTCTTTGTTTTAGTAAATTAGAGATAAAATTTGGTAAATAATACATGTAAAACAGGCAATACAGTGCCTGTCATAAAATAATCTTATCGTATAATACATGTAGTTTCCTTTTATTCATGCCTTTAATTTTAAGTAATCATAAAAGTGATTGTATGGAAAACATGCTCACCTGTTTCTGTCTAGGCAAGATGTTTGTTTTCATGTAGGTATAACAGACACCAGAATTATATCATTATAAGTAGTACTTAGAGTGGACTTTCTGTACTCTTAATTCTATCTTTAAGAACCAATGCTGAAATTCACATATGCATGCTAAGAATGTAAGAAAGAAGAATGAGCTTCATGCATTTCAATGGGAAAAGAATATAATGATGAATTGATTTCGTGGGGGATAAAGTAACACAAGGTCCAGCTTCAGACAACAAAGATGCTGTTTTACATTTTACAGCCATTTGTTCAATTTTTTTGGTTGATTGTACTGAATTGTTTTGTTTTGGAAAAATAGCAATAGATTAAAAGAAAGCTCTCTGCAGAGAAACAAAATAAGCTTCAGAGGAAAGAGCAGAAAAGGAGAAAAGGCATTATTAATATAGTTAGTTATATAATTATTCTCCTTACAATTTGTGTTTTAGAGCCCAATGGCAGCTTTTGAACTCACTGTGTTGGCCACAACACTTAATGGATTATCACAAAATCAAAGCAGTCTAATGTTATCACACAAAATTAAAATATAAAGGAAACAAGCAAATACAGAAAGATATTCACGGAAGTGAGCAATACTTGAAAATTAATTCTATTTCCTAAAACGCCAGGCACGCAATAATTCTGAATAAATGATAATATATTATACTCTAAGTCCATAACATTAGAAAATAAAAGCCTAGTTGTTGCTTGACTTACAAGAGCAAAACAAGCTTACGGAGCATGGGTCTGTGTTGTTTGGCAAGCAGTCAATAAAACTGTATCTTATGACTTTCTCTCCTAAAGGTTCTAATCAAAACAATTTATTTCAGGCATGTAAACCCTGCTTTTCAGACTCTAGCTATTGTCAGCTTGTACAGCAGTATCAGCAATAACTGATGCAATTTTTGGATTGAGAGTCTCAGAGCTCCCCCATCTGTCTCAGTAATGGTTGGATTTCATACAGATCAATACAGCATGTCAACTATAGTACAAGGATTTTCCCTCTAACTTTTATAATAGCAATTTCCATGCATCCAACCTTGCCTGACATAAAAGCAGTATCTGAGGATATTATGTAAAGGACATGGAGCTAATAGCACTGGATGGACATTAACTACCAGTATCCTAATTGCTAGCATCTAAGGAGTCAGATATTAGAGCCATTTGAAATTTTAAACTTCAGTAACAAAAAGAGAACATTATCTCATACAAGTTAATTAGCTTGCCTCTATGAGCATAGGATGGTGGTAAAGAAAAGAAAAAGATCTGTAAACAAAGACACTGCTCATTTTTGTGTGAGGAATATTTGGATGCTCCAGTTGGTTCTCTGAATGCATTTCTCTCTTATCAGCCATGGGATCGGAGAATTGAATGTGATGTGTTTGTCTTAGTAAAAGGTATAACTAGATCCTGGGGGGAGACAAAGTGTTTTGCTTTGTTTCTGCTCCAGTTCTCTACAGAGAAATAAAACCAAGAGGATTCAATTCTTTTTTCTGCAATGGACTTAGAGCTGCCATGACTCACTGCTCGGAGCCACAGTGTGAGGATTGTTATGTATCACTGCCCCTTAGTGGCTGGCCAACAGCAAACGTTTTTAATACCTACCTAAGATCACAGGTTTACAGGTAAATAGGGCATGCAGGCCCTTCTCTCTGCTTCCTAGAGCAGGCAACAGAGACTTAATGTGCAGATCTGCTCTTTTCTAAGATGATGCTTTGTTTTCTCTGTGTCTGAGTAATACGGAGAAAGAGCAAGTATTCTGGGATTAGACAGAACTGGAATTACATGTGATGTGATTACTAAGACAAACACATCCCTTCTGCTTTTCTTTAAAAAATATTGGGAAACTCACTTAACCCCTCTAAACCTTATTTTCTCCTTCCAGAATGGAATTAGCAACTATCTTGCTAAACCAGTGCTGTAGGATTAATTCAGATAATTGAGGGAGAATGGCTAGCAAATCATCTGACATGCCATGTATGACTGTTATTCAGATGATGATGATGATTATAGTAATGAACATTTATGAAGGATGTGATCTTCCCACTATTACATAAGACCAAGGAAATGCCTGAATGCTGTATAAACTTTACTGTAGTCTCTATGAAGTTATGTAGTCTGCCTTGATATGTAACTCTAAGAAGAGTACGACAAAATCGTCCCTGCTTTCATTCCAGATTATACATTATTTTAGTAGTTGTGCCTTGTAGGTTAGATTATGGTTATGTGAAATAAGATTTTAATTCAATTTGCCACATAGTTTGGGAAGGCTATTATACAAAATGTGCTGTTCTCTGTAATCACTGTACAAAGAAAAAAGTAAATGACGTATATGTTTTTATAAAGCTTCCAAGTCAATGGATAAAACAGTCATAAATTTACCTAGATAGAAATTAGACAGATTTATAGCCAAGTGTTGTAGGATTATAGAAGCAAAATAAGACAATGGCACCCTCAGAGTAGTTTTCATAGAGAAGGTGATTTCCATTGCGGTACATGAAGCAGTGCTGTTAGAGTTGGAATAAAAGAGGAAATAGTCTAAGTAGGGAAGAGTATTTCTAAAAAGAATCTATGAGGTAGTCAGAGAATAATGAAAAAATTAAACATAGAAACAGCTTGAGTTATATGTTAGAAGTAATGACCAATAAAGGTTAGTGGGATAGATTTTTGAAAGGCCTGAATACTGTGATGAAGTCAAGAAATGAGCTCTGTAAATGTACAGAGGATCAGTGTTCCAGAGAAAGGAAGAGACAGCGAAGGACTTGAGGTAGAAAAGAGTTTCGTTTTACAAAACCAAGAAAACCCGGGTAAAGTGGAGTGACTGCACAGAAGCATGCGTATGCAGTGAGTTTACAGACATTATGAAGACCTTGTGAAACCTGAAGAAGTGTTCAAATTTTATTTTTAGTGAAATGAGAAGGCAAAAGAAGATTCAAACCAGGAAGTTCAGATTTTCAATGATTTCAGCCAATACAGTAGTCCAGGTGAGAAATGATGGTAGCTTGTATCTGGGAAGTGTTAGTGATGATGGCCAGAAATAGATAAATCCTTGGTCCCAAGACTGGTCCTGACCATATGAGGTAAAGCAGCTCCTTTCCCTGCTCTCATTTCCTAATTCCAGCACATCTTGCCATTTTATATCCTTTCTGAAATTGATGGCAGCCATAAATTATTGTAACTTTTCTCTATTTACTTTTCATAGTCCAACTTACAAAATCTCAGTGAGAACAGTGTGTTTTTTCTACCTTTGCATCACCTGTACTTTGAACAGTACAGACACATGTGATTGTTAAATATTGGTTACATGCATGAGTGAATGATTTGTGAAAGCTTTAACCACATGGGAAGGAAAATGAAATGGAAAGAAAGAGAGGCAAAAATCAACCGGAAGTATACGGAGTAAAAAGAAGTATAAGCAGCCTCTGTACCCAGTACTCATAGGTGGGTGCAGAAAAAAGCAATGTGTGCCTATGTAGCTGGAAGGCTAATGCCATATTGCAGGATCTCCCTACAGAGCTTATAGCAGAGTTTTGGCAAATGCAGGAGTAGGCATTATGAATTAGAAACGCTGGCATGAGGTGTTGTGGTTCTAATTTTAACAAGCTAGATTTTAGTATAAAACCCCTGCTCCACACAGAGGAATGAAAGAGGGGAGGTAGCGGAGTGAGGAGGGAATGGCATAAAGAAGGTAGGACTGAGGTCCTGGGCATAAAAAGATATTATGCAGGTTGCTATTTTGAGCATTCTCTCAGGTGGGTAAGTTAAAAACCAGTACAAACAGATAAAGAAGAAAAGTCAGAATTAAAACAATACGAACTGATGTTGCATTCTGATTGCTGGTTTCAGTATTTCTCTGAACCAACAACTTAAGGCAGGTGCTCGGGTCTGAGCTGTCTCTTTAGCTCTGAGTCAAGTGTCTTAAACAGAAGGGGGTAACTATAAAATCTGGAAATTACATAGGTCAGGTGAAAAATTTGGAGAGACTCATATTCTAGTCCAATTTGTTGTTTTTTTTTTGAATCCTGTTGCAAATGACAATCTTGTCTGAAAATGACTTTTAAAAATAGCATTAACAGTGATAGTCGTCACACAAACTTGTTTACAGACACTCTCCCTCATTCGGCACATACTTGTAGGAAGATTTGTTAGCTGGGGAAATGGATTCATGTGGCCCAGAGTGCTAACATAAATGCTGATCTCCTGAATCTGTAAGAGCACATGGCATGAATAGTAACACAAGGTATTACAGGTTTTATGCACAAAAAATGCCTGCAATTAGAGATAAGTTCATGGGGAAGAAAAGAATGTGGAGACAGAATTACAGCCTTAGTACAGGAAAATAGATTAAGGTTGAGAAACACTAAGATAAAAAGGTTTGGCAAGAGTTTGAAATGCTTTCAATTGATGCAAAAACCGACAAAGGGAAGTGAATTTTTTGGAACTGGATAAAACATGTATTAGAGAAAGACAAAGGTCAGACTCGGGGACAAAATATTAAATAACTGCCTATATCTGGAGTTGCAAGTTATCTAAGTTAAGCTGACTTGAAAATGTTCTCAATAATGTACAATAAAAACAACAACCAAGCAAATAACATTAGTTGAGCAAGAAAGGAAAAATCAACATGGCCTTGGTTACCAATCATATCCAAATGAAAGTAGAGATTTCTAATTAAAAAAAAATCCATTAAAAATCTCAAGTGGAACATTTATGGGTAGATTTTACCTTATGCAGTTTAAAGTTTGCATTAGACAGTCTTTGTGGAAGATGACACGTAGCTCAAGATCAAATCCTTATTAAACAGACTATAGAGAAAGAGAATGATGATCTTCAGTCCTGACAGGCTTGGTGGTATCTCTAGCACCTCTATTACTGAAACATCATAGACTATTATCTTGTCCTCAAGGTGGTTCAACATCAGAGATAGTAAACTGAGGTTCATTTTTATGGATGTTCTTTGGGTATGAGAATATGAAGTAAACCGAAGGGGAACAGAGCCTATAGTTAGCTATAAAATGTATATTTTATAATGTATAAAAAAAGGTACACTTTTTTCAAAGCAGTCCTTGGCTCAAAGATTTCCAAAACACTAAATGGTTATCAAATGATGACATAAAATCTTAATTTAATGTTTGTAAATGATAACATATGCAGCATAACATTATAGATTGCAATATGTATATGCATGCAATGTTTATATGTCTAGTTATTGTATATAATCTGTATATTATCTATAAATATTAATTTGTTTTAATATGGTAATTTGATCAGTATTAATATACATAATAAGTTGAGAAATTGAGACTAAATGATGGAGTCACAGAGAACAGTGATTGTTTTGGTTATTATTATATACATGATGCAATGAAGGATTGTTAAATGCCCTCAATAGATAGATAACTGTCTCCAAAAGCATATTGAAATACCTGTGTTTTCCTTCCTCTCTTAAACATTCCTAAACATAGATGGTGGCTATATCTAATTTTATAACTAGTTTATTTTATTCAAATTATAAATTAATGAATGTCTTCATTAATTAGTAAGAACATGATTTTAGCATTAATTCAATCATGATTTTAATAACGAGATTATATCTTAAGTGCTTTATGTGCACCTTCATGTTCCTATTTTGCTAGTTTTTAAATTTTTCTTAGAAATGATCAGCAATAATTTCAATCTGGACACAGCTTGGCTTTCTAAGGGCATGAAACCAATGTAAAAAATAAATAAATAAAGATCTTGATTCAGCTGTCAGTAAAGCCACATAGTTAATTAAAGTGAACTGTTATTGTGTTTTTATATACCACAATAACTAGTCATAGGACGAAGCTAAAAATCTAGAACAGAGAACCTTTCTGTTCTGAATGCAGTCAGGGTGGATGGAGTAATCAAGTAATCATTTTATAGATTAAAAACTTGAAGCAATTGAACCAAAAGTGTTTTATTGCTTACTGGACGAAGGCAGGTGGTAAGTTTAAACAACTACAATATTCCAAACTTTTTTTAGAGAAATGCCTTGTAATTCTGAGCAAACATTTTCAGATTGGGAACTTGTCCTGTGTCAGTTCCAAAATAAACATTTCTATATTCTCCGTATTGCAGAAAAAACAGGCAGAATTTTCTGAGGGGTCTATTGTATGTAAATTGAAAAGATTATGCTAATTTTCTGTAATCTAAATGCCAATTTGGGCAGATTTCTGTAGACTTTCTTCTAGATTAACATTTTCCTTATAAAATAATTTTTGGTTTTTAAACTCCAGTGTCCTAACACATACATGTTTCTCATTACCATGGTTTTCAACTGGTAGTTAAATAGGAATAATTTATATTTATTTTCCCAAAGGTGATTTTCTATAAAACAAAATTTTTAACAAAATATGAGAGAAAGTTCTCGAGTGACATTTCAAATGTAATTGGTAGCATCTCATAATCACATATATAAATTTCAAGAAGATGATATGTCAATTAGAATTTTTTCATGTTTTGGGCTCTTAATAGAAGCATGTGCAAAATACACAACCTATGTCTTTCTCTGCTGTATTGCCTGCCTTATCCTGGAAATGATTGCACTGTACCTTTATATTTAGCCCTTCTTTTTGTGTATTACTATACAATGAATCTTCCACTAAAACTGACAAAGTGTTGAAGAAAACCATGTAAAAGGAAGCAAAACAAATTAAAATAAATTTATCATTATCATATCTCTGCATATAAAACAACTGTGGTTTGTTCATTTTGAGGCAGGCTGGAGTGCAGTAGCACAATCTGGGCTGACTGAAACCTCGGCCTCCCAGGTGCAAGCAATTCTCCTGCCTCAGTCTCCACATAGCTAGGATTACAGGCATGTGCCACCAAGCCTGGCTAATTTTTATATTTTTAGTAGAGACAGGGTTTTGCCATGTTGGCCAGACTAGTCTCAAACACCTGCCCTCAGGTGATCCGCCCACCTTGGCCCCCCAAAGTGCTGGGATTACAGGCCTGAGCCACTGAGCCCGGACTGTTTGTTAATTACCATATTGATATTTTGGAGATTAGGAAGCAATGTTTAAGCGTTTTCTATTTTTACAAAGTAGCTTGATACTTGTTCTTGGCATTCTAAAAAGTTTATTTACATTTTTGGAAATTGTTTCAAGAATTTTAAATATTCCTGTAACATTTTATAATGTTTCTGTCTAAAATAATGAGAATTTGAGTTCCTGTTAGGATTTTAGGGCAGAAAGTCCGAGTTTCAGAAAGGAATTGCTAACTTTAGGAGGGTGATGACTGATTTCAGTAGTTCTAAAGCTCTAAATCGTCCAGCAGCCTCATGGATGCTTTTCTTTAGAATCTAGCTTTTTTCCTTTTTTTATTTTTCAATGCAATATCCAGCTTCTTCAAAATTGTTCTTGTTGCTTCATGATTAAGGACAATAATATGACATCTCATTGAGACCAAGCTTCAAATTTCTCTCATTCTCCAGCTATAAATAGTGCTATTGCAGCATTTTATTTAAGGAATTTTAGACGGTTTTGAAAGGAAGATCCCTGAGCATGAAACTTAGTTTTACACTATAATCTTCTCTCACTCTACCTAGGATTCATGAGAGTGACGTATTTTACCTATGGCAATTTGTAGATTTGGAAAAGACATTTGTTTTAGAGAAATCATGTCATCTGGAAAATAAGAACAGATGTACTTGATCGTGCACAGATATAATCTAAGAAATGTGTGCATAAATTATTTATAAGGGATGAATACTTTAACCTCAAATTATTTTTAAAAAGTCTTGTTGAATAAATGGCAAAACTAATTAATGGCAGAATTTAAATAACTATTTTTAACAAAAATGTTAGATTTGAAAAGAAGCCTTTATTTTTAAGTGTCAATTGAATATAAAAATGCATATTGTTTCATTAGCATTCCCTATTGTGATAAATTTTCCACAGATGTTTGTACTTTTTGAGTATCTTTCTCTGTATTTTTCTGTCTTTCTTATGCATAGTGGCTTTCATGAAGGGAAAAGGGTTTTCTACTTGATTATGCAAATAATGATATTATCTTCTTAAATTCTTTTCAGTAATTGGTGTAAATCAAGGTAATGAAGAAAACATGCTAAAACCTTAAAGAAAAAAAAAAAAGCTTCTCTGAACTAAGGCATCATTGTGTAATTCAGTTAATGACTCCTGGTCTAGTGAGCCCTTGCCTTCCCAATAAGCTGTTGTTCAAACTTGCTGTTTTGCCTGTTTGTTTCTTGCTTGCTGCCTGGCTTGGGTGCTTGGTTTTTTATTTTTATTTTTAATAATTGTGATTCTGTGGGCTAGAAATAGAGATCACCATCCCCACCACTGAAAATACATTTCTAACTCTTCTGCAAAATCATGACTATCAAAATGAGGCCTTTTAAAAATGTAATTGTTTAAATAAAATTAGTGTTAGTATTTGAATTATCACCATTTACCAGAATTACTTATGGTAAATAAACTTTTCTAAATTTGCCATATCATACTATGAGAAACATTTTCATCCAAATAAGGAAAGCTCAAGCTTTAAAATTCACTCTGTTAAGCTGGTAGTTTATAAGTTTTTCCTTATGGAACATTTTCAAGAACACTCGATGAATAATTTGGTATAGGTGCACTAGAAGGCTTAGGATGTCTATAGTAATCAAAGAGATTTATTCCCCAGGGATATTCACTTCATCACTTCATATTTTCCACCTTTATAATTTTCCTTTTGCTTTCTTAAATTCTTACTTAGATCAGTGGCTGCCAATATTGTTCAGTTGGTTAACACTGAACAATATTGACACAGTGATATCCATGAAATATCATCAAAAATCTGAGATACTGAACATTATGTACTTATAAAATCCAAACACACAATTTTTTAGCATAGTAGATATCTTACATATATACAGGATCAATACGATGCAACATTAGTCGATATTCTAAGACAAATGTATTCATATGAAAAACATAAAGTTGACAAAAATTATCTCCAGTATTTTGTTCTACAAGTTGGGAGAATACTCATTATTCAATTCTAGCAGCAGAACACCTTGATCTTGCTAATGGAACATGTTCTGTATGATAATTGCTTAAAAACTATCTTCTTACATTAAAACTTTGAAGAAAGAAAATTTAAAAAAAATTGCATGAGTATAATGAACATGAAAATTAGCTGGACATCTAAATGTGTAAAGTTTATTATACACAGCATAATTTATGATCTAAACAGGATGTTTCAAGCAAATAGAATAATTTCTTTATTTCTGCTCTTTATTTGTATATTCACATATGCCTTGGACAATAACATATAGAAAAATTGATAGGATAACTGCTTAGATAATTTTGGTTATCTTCTCATAGAAATATAAAATAAAAATTTAAAAAACCTAACAAATAGTGAATAATCTCATTAAATAACTGCAGTAGGTTGCATGTAAAGAAATGTCCATTCTAAACCCGCAAAGAAAGCAGATGAGATGTATTCGTGTGGAGTGTTATTTTATGAATTGATTGATGGTACAAGACAGTCTCAGATCATCACAGATTCACAGGAGAACATCTGGTAAGAATTCATAGTCTATTTCCTTCTGGAAAAGATTGGTAAATTTAGGATAATTTATTTAAAGTTGACTTTTTCCTTTATCAGTGGCCTGGCTTAACTTTTCAAAATGATGGTCAAATAATTTAAAAAGGTAGGTATTATTCACATAGGTAGTAAAGAGGTTAGGTGTACACCTACACACACACACGCACACACACACACAGAGAGAGAGAGAGAGAAAGAGAGAGAGAGAGAGAGAGAGAAGGCTGGCTTTTACATATTTTAAAAATATTCTTTACTACTAAAGAACTGCTTGTTTGTAAAGTTTCAACTGGAACCAGAGTACTAAAAAGGCATAATTACAGCTTTTAAAAATTGAAAAACACTGGTAAACATAAAAAATTTAATTTTGCAAATAATGAAGCTAAAGTTGAAAGAGGATAAGTGACTTATCTAAAATTATGCAGAATGGAATCCCAGCTCCAGGTCCTCAACCCCAATCAATATTCCTTCCAATTTTCTAGACTATAAACACTAGATGAGCAATATATTAAAATCCTCTATTAAATGATGCTTCTTTTTTCTTTTGCTCTTGACACAACTTAATAATGAAAAAAATTTCAACTATTTTTCAGTAAATTAGAGCTAGAATATTAACTAATCACCTACTTGTGAAGGGTTGATATGCACCTACAGGATTCTGTCATGTGTACTGACTTAGGAGCAACAGCTCAAATAAGACATGATCCCTGCCAACAAAAAGCTTATAATTTATTAATGGGAAAAGTGCAAGTACTTAACTAGAATATGCCACCTAACATGGGACTTTCAATCTGGAGACCTCCTTCTATTGCACTATTTATAGCCATATGGAGTGTGTGGAGATTCACACACTAATGGTCAAATAATTTAAACTAATAAGTGGTTGATATGTCTAGTCATGATGGGGTTTGACATGAGCATCTGTCTTTAAGGTATACAGTCTACCCAGAACCATTGTTCAGAATGAGTATAAATTCATGTAGTAAGATAACTTTGTTAGAAGAAAATACAGATTATCCCAAATATTCTCATAATTAAGTTAGAATTCTATTTAATAAGCTCACACCTTCCAAACACCTTGTCCTAAATGCTCCCTTTAGAAAAAATTTGACATTTTTAAAAAATTTAAGTGGTAATATGGGAATAAACATGCAGCCGTATTATATTTTATTTATTCTTCAAAAATATGGTCTAATCTCACAGAAGTGATATTTTACACAATATTTTCCAAATCCAAAAACTTATAAATAGCAAATGCAATTAATTATGGAGAAGTAGAATTTTAAATGTAGCATAATTATATTAATTCACTTGAAGATTAAAGAGAGGGATATTAAAGTATCTTTTCATATATCCAGATTCAGACATACAGTATATACCATTTCATTAAGAAAGTCCCTGCAGTAGTGGGACACTCCTATAGCAAGTCCTGCTATCTGAATTTCTAAATGCAGAGCTTTCACAAAATGCTGGTTAGGTTTGTGAGATACAAAAATTTGAAACTAAATCTGGATGATATAAGTATTTAATAGAAAGGGGTTCAACAATAGGAGGTTGAGTGGTACTATTTCTTTGTTGTTGTTGTTGTTGTTGAGGCAGGTTGGCTCTCTGTCACCCAGGGTGGAGGGCAGTGGCTGATCTCTCGGCTCCTGCAACTTCCGCTTCTTGGGTGCAAGTGATTCTCCCACCTCGGCCTCCCAAGTAGCTGGGAGTACAGGCACAGGCCACCATGCCCAGCTAATTTTTGTATTTTTAGTAGAGATGAGATTTCACCATGTTGCCTAGGCTGGTCTTGAACTCCTGACTTCAGGTGATTCACCTGCCTCAGCCTCCCAAAATGCTGGGATTACAAGCATAAGTCACCACCCCCAGCTGAGTGGTGCTATTTCAAATGGCAACGTGAGGAAATCTGCAAACTTGACTTCTTCTCAGCAAAACAACCACAAGTGATGAAAATTATGTTTAAAAATAACATTTAACATTTGTGCAAGCGATCCTAAGGACAAACAAAAAAATGAAGAAACTAAACCTCAGTGAAAAACATCAAGAAACTGTAGGAGTTGAGCTACACTCAAAACCACTCACTTTCTCAACCTCTACCCTACCCTCATCTAGTCACGGCTTGGCATGACTGAAGGCACTGCTCTGGGTGTGTCTACCAAGATGGGGCTTTCTCTAATCCCAGCTCCTAATCAAGAACTGCCATGTTTATGTAAAAGCCACAGTCAACTACCACTTCTCATCATCTTTATATCTATGGCAGAAGCAGTATTCCAGGTGAGCGTCTTGGAAAGGCTGAGGCTCTCATCTTCTCTAAGTCCCCGTTTGTAGGGTAGAGTTTTCCATAGACACAGCCAGGAGTAGAATATTGGAGCCTCCAATGTCCTTATGCAGCTCACTTCTAGGGTGGACTATCTATGCTGCACGAGGAAAGCAGAGAAAATTAGACCACCATCCACTCTGAGCACCCTGCTTATAAAGCAGTACGTCACTCTGAGAAAGTAGGTCACTGTCCCTGCTCCTAGCTCTGTAACAGTAGTTCAGAGCTTTTGTCCAGGCAGAGAGACAAGCTGTCTAGAGTTTTGAAGCTCTCTCCAAAGGAACTGACTTCATTTGGAGCAGAGTACAGGAAGTTCAGATATACCAGTGGTATAAAAACAGTGGAGACTTGCTGATAAGTGATTAAGAGGAGGTTTGTAGCTCCATTCGTGCAGCAAACTAAACTGCAGACCAGCTAATTCACCGGAGAAAAGCAGGGAAAGAGGCAGCTGAGAACAGCCCTCCTGGAGTCAGAATAAACTTCAAAGACTGGTCTCCAAGATTACCTCTCGAAAGTGGAAATAACCCAAATGTTCATCACTAATGAACAGAAAAAAAGTATAAAGTTGCAGTGGAATATTATTTTGCAATTAAAAAGGATGAGGTATTGATATATGTGTCAACATGAATAAACTTTGAAAATATTACGCTAAGTCACAGATGCCAGTCACAAAATGTCACATATGATATGCTTCCATTTATGTGAAATAGCCAGAATAGGCAAAGGTGTAGTGACAGACAACAGATTAGTGCTCACCTAGGGCTGGGTATGGAAGGGTTGGGGACAATAGGGAGTGACTGCTAAGGAGTGTGGTGTTGCTGTTTGGAGTGATACAAATATTACAAACTTGGTGTGATGATTGTCGCATAACTGAATTGCATGGTATGTGATTTATATCTCAATGAAGCTGTGATTTTTAAAATAGATTTTTGGTGTTTCACATTATCGCTGAGATGACCAGAAAACAAGCTCTGAAAAAGATCAGAAAGAAACTGGAGCTACAACTGGGGGGAATTCAAAACAGCTGAAGCATGAATGCCTGGGTGTTACAATCTGCTCGGCCACTACTGGATTTCCTTAGATGTTATGTGCAAGGACTTCTGTCATTGCTACCCCCACCCAAAGATACTCTCTAATTGACTTTATTTGCATCATTAACTTTTACATGAAAGTACTGAAAATGCTTATTTAATTGGTCAAGCTTTTATTACATGCCTGCCCTACCAGAATTTGTGAATGCAAAGCCATTTCCTCTCTTCCAATACAGCAGAGCAAATGGCTTTGTATTCACAAGTTCTTTTTTCTTCTCTAAGGGACAACGTTTGGCCCCTTATCAAGAGAGAATTTTTCAAACACAGAAAAGAGACTCAGATGCTGGATGGCTGAAGATGATACATGCATACTGCTATAATTTGGACATTTTTCTTTCCAAAGTTCACACTGAAACTTGATCTCCAATGTTGCAGATAGGGCCTAATGTAAGTGCTTGAGTCGTGGGTCCAGATCTTTCGAGAATGGCTTAGTGCCAACCTCATTGTAATAAGTGCCTTCTTGCTCTATTAGTTCTCAAAAGAGCTGCTTGCTAAAAATTGTAAGGCCTCTCTCCCCACATTTGCTTGCTTTCTTGCTATGTGACCTCTGTACACACCTGTTCCTGTTCACCTTCCACCTTGAGTGAAAACAGCCTGAGGCTTTCACCAGATGCCAATATTTTCAGTCAGGAGAATAGCCACATAAGCCTTTTTTGTTTATAAAATATCTTGTCTCAGATATTCCTTTGTAGTAATGCAAAATGAACTAGACATATATACTAATAAAATAATGAAAATAACACATATACTTTTTTAACCATGTACAAGACACTGTTCTGAAGGTTTTACATATTTTAACTCCTCATACACTAACCCTGTTATGTGAAATAGACATTTTTTTCTTTTTTTTTTGAGATGGAGTTTTGTTCTTGTTGCCCAGGCTGGAGTTCAATGGCATGATCTTGGCTCACCTCAACCTCTGCCTCCCAGGTTCAAGTGATTCTCCTGCCTCAGTCTCCTGAGTAGCTGGGATTCCAGGCGTGTGCCACCACACCCAGCTAATTTTGTATTTTTAGTAGAGATGAGGTTTCTCCATGTTGGTCAGGCTGGTCTTGAACTCCTAACCTCAGGTGATTCTCCCACTTTGGCCTCCCAAAGTGCTCTGATTACAGAAACGAGCCACTGTGCCGAGCCGAAATAGACACTTTTATCACTATATCTTGTTTTCTATATGAAGAAATGAAGACACAGATAATGTTAAAACTTCATGAAGACTTTGCTCTTAAATGGCAGAGACAAGATTTACAACAAAAGTCAGCTTCTGGAGGCCACGTCCTGAATCACTACTATGTTGAACTTCCTCCCTAAGAATAACACAGTTCTTTTGATTCAACTTGGCTCTCCTAGATAGATCATGATCCACGTTCAGAAATATGCCTTTTCTGCCAGGCGTACACACTGAAAAATCACCAAATCAATCTAGCAGTGCATTATTTTACTACTAGAGAACTGTGTTAGATGCTGGGGGATGGATTAGGAAGCAAAAGCACATACCATACAAACTCTGCGCTTAAAATCTTGCAGTGTAATGAATTCATGCTACTCAAATACACAAAACAGCTCAAATTAAAGAGGTCTTTATTCCTTAAGATTTTAATTTGTAAAACACTATCTTCAAATTAAATATTATGTGAAAACATGCTATATAACCAATAAGAGTATATCGGCTCTGATTCAAGCTTGGTTTTACACTTTATGTCTACACTGCTTATTATTGTGCCTGGTCCTACAAGACAATTTCCAAAGAAGCTAAGAGAAAATGCTCAGCTCTCTAACTTTCAGTTTGAAAAGCTAGATTATGATAAATTCCAGGAGAAACATGAAAATAAAGATTTATGGGGCTTTCTAGGAAGAAAGATAGCATTGAGTTAAGGGAAGCCCAAAGGTGATCCTTAAAGAGGATGACATTTGAAATAAGCCTTGAAGGATGAAGATGGGTGGTGGTGCTGGAACTAGGGAGAGACTATTATTACCATAGACTCACAAGCAGCTTTAGAAACAGTAGATAATCTAGAATTGTTTGAATACATATTATTTATACAGATGCCTCAGGAAATAAACCAGGCCAGGTCAGTTGACTTGTTAGAAACCATAAATTGCCAATGTAAAGCTTTCAAATGAACTGAAAAGTAAGAAAATTATTAAGTCTGTTAATCACAGTGTGAATGAGCAGAACTATGTTTAAAAAACTGAACTCTTTTTGAGGTTAGAATAGTTTAAAATGTTATTGTAGAGGAGAAATAGAGCCTTTCTAGAAGACTATTGAAGTATTGCTAACTTCAAATGTATAAATTATGCATGGGTGGAAAATTACTGAAAGAATAAGTAAATGCATGAAGTTTTGTGGAGGAAGAATCTATATAATTTGATCAGCTTCTACAATATGAGGTAAAATATAAAGTTCGTATCAGGAATTGCTTTGAAATGTTGAAAATATTCAGGGTAGTGTTTGTGTAATTAATAGAAAACGAAGATGGAAAGGAGAGTGGACAGTTGTAACATGGAAATAATAAGTTTGTTTGATCTATTTAGTTAAAGAGTGTATTGAGACATCTTTGAGGTGATGCTAAATACTGAGTTGAAATTGCAAATAAAGCTTTAAGAGAGATTTTAATATGTGCATGTATGTGTGTGAGTTTATGTCATGTTCACAGCTCATGAAGAAAAACAAAACAGAAATAAGTGGCCAAGAAAAATTTTAGGGCAAAAGGAAAATGAACAAGCAAAAATAAAAGCAAGGCTGGTGCCATGGGTCACACCTGTATTTCAGCACTTTAGGAAGCTGAGGCAGGAAGACCACTTGAGCCCAGGAGTTTAAGACCACCCTGGGCAACGTATTGAGACTTCATCTCTATGAATGTAAATACATAAGTTAATTAACTGAATGTGGTGGTGCACACCTGTGGTCCCAGTTCCTTAGGAGGCTGAGGTGGGAGGATCGTTTGAGCCCAGGAGTTCAAGGCTACAATGAGTCATTATCACCACTGCACTCTAGAGGGCGACAGAGTGAAACCCTGTATCAAAGAAGAGGAAGAAGGAGGAGGAGGATAGGGAGAAAGAGGAGGAGGGGGAGGAGGAGGAGGGAAGGAAAAGAGGAAGGAGAGGAAGGAGAGGAAGAGGGAGAGGAAGGAGAGGAAGAGGAAGAAGAAGGAAGAGAAGAAGGAGGTGGGAAGAAAAGAAAAAAAAAAAGTATAGGCCTAAAGTTTTATTTTTTAATCCTATCTCTTAGTAGTGTGTAAAGTCAGTCACAAAGTCTAATGTGAGAATTAAGATGATGCACATAAATACATTGTGCTATTCCATTGCATCACCATAAAGATATACCTGAGGCTGGGTAATTTATCAAGAAAGAGGTTTAACTGGCACATGATTCTGCAGATGGTGCTGGCATCTGCTTGGTTTCTGGAGAGGCCTCAGGGAGCTTCTACTCATGGCAGAAGGCAAAGCAAGAGAAAGCAGGTCACATGGTGAGAGAGGAAGCAAGAGAGTGAGGGGGAAGGTCCCAGACTCTTAAACAACGAGATCTCACATGAACTAAGAACTCACTTATCGCAGGGGAATGGTCCTAAGCCATTCATGAGAGATCTGCCCCCATGATCCAATCACCTCCCACCAGGCCCCATTTCCAGCACTGGGAATCACATTTCAAAATGAGATTTGGAGGAGATAAACATCCAAACCATATCACACATAATATGCAAATTACAATACACTCTAAAGCAGTAATTGATTAATCTCCTGAGCATGTATATGAGGCAAAAGGAGAATTTATTAATTCAACATATAGGTAAAAGAGAAAACAATGGTAACAACGATGTCAGCTTTTATAGCACCATCAGTTCCACTCATTTTGCCTTACTTGATGCTCACACTGACCCCGTGAGAAGCAAAAAGTAGATATTATTATTTTTCTAAGTTTTTAAATGCAAAACAAATACCAGTAGGTAGACATTGGTAAACATCATATAGTTACAAGATGAAACATACAAATAATATGCTGGATCTTTAAAAAATATATATACATATATATGTATAAATATGTATTTATATATGTATAATTATAAATATATATGTATAATTTATATTTGTATATAAATATATGTAAATATATAAATATTGACCTCTATCTCTCCCTCCCTCTCTCTCTCTATATATATATATATACACATATATATACGTATATACATATACATATACATATATATATATATACATATATATGTATATGTATATGTATATACGTATATATATGTGTATATATATATATACATATATATATGTATATGTATATGTATATACGTATATATATGTATATATATACATATACATATATATATGTATATATATACTGGATCTGGTGTCAATATTTTGTGCTCCCAAAGTAACTTTGCCAAGGTCACAAAATTAGTGACATGGATTAAACTTTGCCCTTTCCCTGTCTAGCATATACAGTATTTCTTGAAATCATTCGTTTGATATAATTTGTCCTAGGTTTAAAATCAGTTTGAAATAGATTTAAAATGAATGTATTCTTTCAAAACAAAATTACTAAAACTGACTTTCAGATTTTTTTTAATCAAGAAATACTGATATTGATAGCCTGGGATGTTCAAGTTAGAGGTTTAAGGCGTGATGATGAATTTAAAAATTAACAGTACATGTTTTCCCACTATCTCCTGCTATCTCCTCTCCTCCCTCCATATCACAGGGACTTGTAAGTTAATACTGGTGACAAGTTATTATAAATTGCTAATAATATAAAGCATATTTGCATAAAAATTGTAGCAAATATTCAGACAAAGCACTATGGAAGTGAAAAGGATATAAATGAAAAATATGTTCTGATTAAAGTGACGTGGGAAAGTGTCTTGGATAAGATAGAATTTGTTGATGGAACTGAGGGAAGTCAAAACAGTAGGGTACAGAATAGAGCATCTGTAGGACATTCTAGAATGACCAGACTGAAAAGAAAAATTCAGAAATTTGAGATTATACTCAGACAATTCATCACTACAGCAAAGAGTAGAATTGTATAGGGTATGTTCAACAATGAACATACTTCAAGCCTTGGACAAATGTGTGGATCAAGAGTCACAAATAGAGATGTGTTAAGACAGTCACACCAAGTAAGTAGGAGTGTCCTTTGGAAAAAAAATCGAATTATATACATATGGTATTAATTGATAACATTGAATTGTGCAACAAAATATAATGGTAACTAATATAAACAGTGGGCAAAGCCTTGAAGCAGAAACTGGGTAAATTCATCTCAAATGTGCTGCTTTTGTGCTATAAATGAAAGGAGACTTTTAGCTCACATTATAGAAGCCTAATTTTAATAGACACCATTGTAAAATATGTCGTCATTTATCTTTTCCTAACCATGAGGCAAAAACCTAACATAAATCAGAGATTACTGTGTAGCCTCATATTTGACAATTTAGAGAACTTGGAAGTATTTAAGACCTTATATAACTATATCCCAGGCCTTCTAATGGATATATCTTTGAAGTTTTATTAAACAGAGGTATATTCTATTTTATACAGTTTTTTCATGCTTTGTAAAATTTCAGTCAAGTTCCTAGAACTGGATTGTAGTTTTCAAAAGAATGATGAGGAAATTAAAAATGTGATACTAAAAATACAGGGGGAGTTTTGTGTCTTTTAAATTTTATAATATGCTCTCTACACAAATAACAAATAGTTTTCATAGTATTCAGATATTCCCTGCTGCTATATAGCAATTCTTACTTTATTTAAAAACCAATATTGTTTTTTGTTCTAAAGCTCCACCGTATTGGGTGGCTTCTCTGCCAAACAACTATTAGGTTATTTATTGACCAACTACCTCAGACCCTTCTTACAATGAACCCCTGTATGACCTGTTCATATATTTTCTAATTACATATTTCCCTCCATCAAATCTTTACCATGTGCATGATATCTAGTCAGATTATTTTTCAGGCCATTTTTGGGATAGACCTAAGCTACCTATGCTTTTGGCCACTGTGAACACTTATTCTATTGGTGTCTACCAGATGAATTCTTCCATTTTGTCACGATCTAGCTCTGTCTTCACTAGGTCTTTTTTTTAAAGAGTATGTTAAAGGCATGGGACATTTAAGTAACTTTCTTGTTTTCAAGGATCTTATAGTTTAATCAGAGCAAATTAGGACAATGAATCAGTAAGTTTTCCAATACTTAGAATTCTCTAGAATTCTATGGCATGGAGATGATGGCAAGACAAAACCATTTGTATATGAGTGGCTGTATTCCAGGAGACAGAGGATCTGTTTTCAAGCAAGATGTTAGACATATGGACACTGAATGCCCTCCCCAAAACAACCCTTAATACTGCAAATTAAATGAACCAAGTGAAAATGGCAGATCCTTACCACCCAACTCATGGCACCATAACCCCTATACATTTGAGACTCAAGAAAGAAACATTACCAGGAGGCCTGGGCTCAAGTCATTAATCTCAAAGAAAGACTTCAGGGTACCCACAAGACTGACTCTTTCAGAAGGTAAAGGATTCATTGTCTTATGAAGGTACCAGATCGAGTCGTCTTCCACATTCCCTATAGATTTATTCAGTAATTATTTCTACATATAGTTACTGAGGCCTACTGTGAACTAGGCCTATGGATGATCTCTGGTTACATACCATTTCGTGCTTCAGGTTTTCCCATAACCTTGACTTACATGCTTGGACACTGCTTTTCAGATCCTAGCAGCTCTATACAAGTTCATAATATTCTATATGCTGAATTTGTCCATAGAATTAAGTCTACCCAAAGTCACCCTATTTACTTTTCTCCTTCAACCCCACAGATATCTTGTCTTCATCACTCACAGAAAAAAAGTACTTCCAGGGTCCAGTAACAGATTCAGCTCAATAGTCCCAGGGCTAGCAGCAGGTTCAGTGCTCATGTGCCCTGGTCTCCAATAAGTTTAAAGTAGAAAGAGGCTAAACATAGTGGCTCACATATGTAATCTCAGACCTTTGAAAGGCCAAGTCAAGAGGATCACTTGATGCCAAGACCTTGAGACAAGACTGGGCAGAATAGCAAGATCCCAGAACTACAAATTTTTTTTTTTTAATTAACATGCCCCTGGATTCCTAACTACTTAGGAGACTGAGGCAGGGGATTGTTTGCACCCAGGAGTTTGAGGTTGCAGTGAGCTATGATTGTACTACTGCACTCTAGGTTGGGTAACTGACATGGTTTGGCACTATTTCCCCACCCAAATCTCATCTTGAATTGTACTTCCATAATTCCCACATGTTGTGTGAGGGATCTGGCAGGGGATAATATAATCATGTGAGTGGGTTTCCCCATGTTCATCTCTTGATAGAGAATAAATCTCAAGAGATCAGGGGCTTCTGCTTTTGCATCTTCCTCCCTCTCTCTTTGCCTGCTGCCATCCATGTAAGGCATGACTTGCTCCTTTTTACTTTCTGCCTTGATTATGAGGCTTCCCCAGACATGTGAAACAGTGAGTCCAATTAAACCTTTTTCTTTTGTAAATTGCCCAGTTTCAGGTATGCCTTTATCAGCAGCATACAAGTGGACTAATACAGTAACACAGCAAAATCCTATATCTATTAAATAAACAAAGTAGAAAGAAAAGCGCTTCAGTAGTTTTTGCCTGGGTGATTTGGGGCCAGATAATCAGTCTTACTAAATCTCATTTTATTCCTTCAAAAGGAGAATAGTAATGCATGCCAGCTCCCATGATTTTATAAGAATTAAGTGAAAAACATACACACACACACACACACACACACACACACCATACACATAAAACACACCTTGTTAGCCATATTACATATGTTATTGCAAATAAAATTAATGAAAATAGCATAAAATGATATTTTCCCTTCAATTACTATTTAGTTCACCAATAGATTTTACACAATACCTAGCCAGTAAACAAGCATGCAGTTCATGCACAGAATAATGGTTTGGTTCACTGAACGCTGAAATGAAGCTTAAAATACTGTATTGTTTGCACAGAGAAAGGACAAAACTCTGCCCAAATCTGTTTTCTAGCCCCACAAAAAGAAAAGAGAAGTGTCCCATTCTCTGAAATGCAAATGTCAAAGCCTATATAAATTTCTCTATTTCACCATTTGGGCACTTGGCAAAAAACCAACCAACCCACTTGCCCCTAATTTGATGAACAAGGAAGCAAATTCTGAGATGGATATTTGCAAGCAGAAGGCTAAGTTCCTTGGGGTCAACACTTATATGGAAGTAAAAGAAGTAAGAATGAATAGGGCGAGGTGTTGAAGATTGATGCAGAGGCAAAGGATAGCTTTGCTGGCTGTTCAGGGCCTCTAAGCTAAATGGCCCTTCCTAGTTGTCTTACTAAGGCAAAGAGGCTAGGATACATACCATGTAACCAACATTCATTGGATGTAGACAGGCCGCTGGGGAGTGAGCACTAACATGGACCAAGTGGGGCCCCTCAGGGCAATATCTTAAGAGAGGCTTAGTATAGGACCTTCTGGACACAACGCTCCCAGATGCCTGAGGAATCCTGTTTTGGTCCTGAAGGGAAGAAAGGTTGTCTTATCACATCAGCCAGTAAAGTCCATTCCTGTCACAGCGCAGATTAATTTGTTTCTTAGAACAAATGCTGAAATCAGCTCCTCTAGGATTTTAATGTGGTGTTAATGTTTCAACTAATACTTATCATCTATCTTACTTTTGTATAAAAAATTTCAGAGAGGTATTATTCCACTATCATATTACTCATCATAAAAATGTAAAATTGGTAAAATATGTAGATCAGAAACTTTCATAAACTCACTTATAAGGGAGTTCATCATAATTGCTGGAACTACGACTTGATTCCAGTATAAATTATCTGAATATTTTAGATGTTACATTGCTTTGAAAAATTTTCTGGATTTTTAATTTCCTGTTTATTTTTCTAATTCCAATCAGCCAGCTTCCTTTCACTAATTGTTTTTGATTCAAAACTATTCTTCAAGCTGTATTGAGATTTTGTGAGGCGCATATATATATATACATATATATATATATACATATATATATATATACGTATATATATATATACATATATATATATATATATGTATATATGAGCTGAATGTAGTGTCAGTGTTTTGTGCCCCCAGAGTAACTTTGCCAAGGTCACAAATGAAGTCACATGGATTAAACTTTGCTATTTTGCTGTCTACCATACACAGTATTTCTTGAAATCATTTTTATGACAGAATTTGTCATCGTTTTAAAATGAGTTTGAAATGGATTTAAAATAGATTTAATATAAGTGCATTTTTTCAAAACAAAATTATTTTGTTTAAGTCAAAAATATTGAGATTGAGAGCCTACGATGTTCAAGTCAGATGTTTAAGGCATGATGGTAAATTTAAAAGTAAACAGTACATGTTTTCCCACTGCTATCTTCTCTTCTCCTGCTGTAACATATGGACTTGTAAGTTAATAGCGATGGCAAGTTACTATAAATTGCTAATAATATAAAGTATATTTGCATATGTATTATAACAAATATTCAGACAAAGCACTATGGGAATGCAAAGGATATAAATGAAAAATATGTTCTAATGAAAGTGACATGGGAAGATGTTCACTGCTACATTGATAAACAAATAAGATAAGGTCTGCAGATATCAGATGCCTCAGAAAGAGAAATTCAATAAAAAATGCAAGATACTCAGTTAAATTTGAATTTCAGGAAAAAATATGAGTACATTTTTAGTATGAGTATGTCCCAAATTTTTCATGCGAAACATTTATACTAAAAACGAGAAAAAAAGAAGAAAGGAAAAGAAAAGCTCTTTATTTTAAATTCAAATTTAATTTGACATCCTATATTTTTGTTGTCTCAATTTGGCAACAACCTCGAAAAAACGAATGACATTTCGTCAGTAATGAAAATTTTAACTTTCACTTCACACTCTATCTAGATTTTTACACTGTGTCTCTCTCAACCTCAATGGTACTGACATTTGGGGCCAGATAATTCTTCCTTGTGAGAGGTTGTTCTAAAAATATTAGAGTATTTAGCAGCATCTGTGGTATCTACCCACTAGATTCCAACAGCATCCCCCAAGTTGCAACAACCAAAAATGCCTCCAGACATTGCTTAGTGTCCCCCAGTACCAAAATATCTCCAGTTAAGAACCATTAATCTAGATTACATGAACTAAAGACACACCCAATTCTATCATCAGGATTATTCAGGGCAAATCTCCTTTTTTAGTCGGATAATTGAAGCAAGCAAATACACAAACAAAAAATGACACACATATGGATGTTTTGATCAGCTGCACTTCATTCAGTGTGCAGTAAAGAAGTTTCTAGCTTATCTATTTGCTTTTATATTTGATTGCTTAAGAGCAGATCATGAAAAAGCCTTCTGTTGAAGCATCCTACTTGGAAAACTATTGACTCAATACTTACTACCTGAACAGTCCTGGTCCAAAATATTTAGATATTGAAGCTACAGATATATGGAATATATGTTCTACAACACTCATACATGGATTGAGAGGCAAATAGACACTTTCTTAGCTCATTTGCTTTGGTTTCTGTCCTAAGACAAAGTGTAATTTAAGATAATTGAAATAACAAGGATGTCTGCTGAGGTTTGTTTAATTCTAAGAAAAACAGCTGTAGGATAAGAATAAATGATCAAGGCAAGGGATAAAATATGCCTTGTTTCTATTCAAATTATTATCAAAGAAAGCATGTAAGCTTTCGGGTGAAGACTTTGTCTGTTTCCCTCCCTACTCTACCTCCCAAACCTAGAATGGTAGGTACCTGGTCCATAGAAGGCACTCAAAAATATTTTTCTATGAATCAAAGAATGAATCAATGGAATGCAGTAACACATAGAGATGACACAGCCATATATAATATCGTTGATTAGGCACACTGTTCAATCAAAGATAGCACATTTTCTAGAAGACATTACCTTGCTTACAAGGTTGTACTGATTAAAAGAGACGTAAAACCGTTAACATTATTATGCTTAATAAGTGATTATGCTCTTATGAAAATTAATGTTGTCATTCATTAAAGATATACTGCAGGATTCTAATCTCAACCAGCCAAGCTAAGTTTCTAGGTTATTTTGTAACTCTTAGAATGTAGGCATATGAATAGATACGACAAAAAAGTCACATCTCTTTACCAAAACAACTGAGAAACTTTCATGCGACAATGAGTGAGAGGGAAAACTTAAGAATGTATCTTTTTTTAAAATCGTATTCTTTATATTAAAAACAACATTTTGCTTTTGAAAATGCCTATACAGAATTTTGGATGTACTGCTCACTATTTTTCTAAAGCTGAGAGGGTTTTTGTAGTATTTAGCAATTTTGTGTGATATAGCAATTAACTGTGCTCTAGACTTTGGTATATCACTGGCAAGTAATTTTCAAACACCAATGTTAATAAGATTGATGAAGTCAGTTTATCATTTTGAAAACATCTGTTGAGACATGAGTAATTGGCAAAATAACACGGATCAAAATTTCTGAAACAGCTTCTTCATAGTTTATTATGTAGAATCAATTATACTGTAGAAATATAAAATACATATAAAGTGCAATTATGGCATTTTTCTTATTCAAAATTCAATACAAATATTCAGTCAGGAACAAAAAATTAAATGTATGCAAATGGCTTAAAAATCCTGGCCGCTTTTTGCTTTATGCTTTTCTTTGCATCTAAATTAGAACAGGTATTACATATATTCAATAGAAAAGGAGAGAACATCCTTATTCTCTAACCCTAAACTTGTGTTTTTATTTTCAACCAAGCACTGAAAGATATTACTACCCTATAAGAAAGGCAGTATCATGTGAAATCAGGCAAATTTCCCAGGGATGCCATCTTGCAATATCTACTTTTTTTTGTTTTTTGAAGACAAGAGTCTTGCTCTGTCACCCAGGCTGGAATGGAGTGGTGCAGTCTCGGCTCACTGCTGCCTCCAACACTGGGTTTCAAGTGATTCTCCTGCCTCAGCCTCCCGAGTAGATGGGACTACAAGCACATGCCACAATTCCTGGCCTGGCTAGCTTTTGTATTTTTAATAGAGATGGAGTTTCACCATGTTGGCTAGGCTGGTCTCAAGTTCCTGACCTCAAGTGATCCTCCTGCCTCAGCCTCTCAAAGTGTTGAGATTACAGCTGTGACCTCCATGTCCAGCCATGCAATAGTTCAATAAAACTGTGAGTCTCAATTTCATTATTGGTAAAATGAGGATAATAGTGATTTCCCCCCTTATTAATGGCATGATGATCTTTAAAACCTATTTAGAATTATGTCTGACAAATAGCTTCCTAAATGAGAGGAAGTTACTGCCAAGCATGTCTAAGAAACATCAATTAAGATATAAATATAACCATTTGGTTTGAAGTAATTACTTTCTATGATTGTTTAAATTATTGTTTTATATTGTAGTGTTTTGTACATTTTGCAATTGTATGGTATGCAAACATAAACTTTTAGATGTGCAAATGATTGATGTTGCTGTTTGAACAGTATAACAGTTCAGATCAATGCATTTAGTTCAAGTCACCTGGGATTTATTAAGTAGGTGACAAGTGCCAAAAATTGTGCTCAGATAAGCACAATTAGAATATGTCAGATAAAGATGAGCAAAACTCAGATAAAAGTTGAGCTCAGTTTGGATGGTGAGACAGACAAGCAATCATTTTACATTCATATGCAGAGCAATTTAGCACTTCTACAACCTTTTCTATCTAGACTATAAAACCTAGACTCTGGGTTTTACATTTGCATACCTAACAGACACATTTGAGTGTGTGTATGTATATATGTTCCTTTTGTTTCGATTACTTAATAATAAAGAGGTCTTTTCCAAAGATGAATTTTATCTCTATCCCTAGATGTAGAAGAGTTCTCTGCATGGCCTTGTATCGATTCCCTTCCTTGCTTGTTCTTAAGAATAATTGTAGAATGTGCTGGGAATGCAACATCCTGAAATATGAGGCCGAACACCTTGGGCTCCATTCTAGTCCCTTTTAGAAACAGGATGCATTTTAACACTTTAGCCCAATGTGTCGTGTATCCCAACGTATAAAATCCAAAGCGGGCTACTTTCCATGGTCCCTCAGCAGCTGTGCAAATGCGACATGTGAAGATGAATCTCTATCCACCTCAGGCAGCTTTCCTGAGCCTTGGAGGACCGGATAGCAATACATCGTAGGCTGTCTTGTCTCTTGCTGCCTGTCTGGAAGTAATAAACTTGTTTCATATAATTGTGTGTGTGGATGTTCTGTTTCACTGCACTCAGACAAGCTGGTCACTGGGGCACCAGAACACACCTGCTTCACACTACAGCACCTAAGAAAACCAGAGGTAGCTTTTAAACAGCAATTATTCCCCATCTAACTACATATCAAGCATGCATTTGTTTAATCAACAAGTATTTATTGAGCACCCACTTAGAATTCTCATAAAAGTTGAGAGATACAGAGATGTTTATCAGCCGGGCATGGTGGTTCACTCCTGTAATCCCAGCACTTTGGGAGATCTAGGCAGGGGGATCACCTGAGGTCAGAAGTTCGAGACCAGCCTGGCCAACACGGAAAAACCTCATTTCTACTAAAAATACAAAACTACCTGGGTGTGGTGATGCACACCTGTAATCCCAGCTACTCAGGAGCTGAGACAGGAGACTGGCTTCAACCAGGGCAGCGGAGGTTGCAGTGAGCTGAGATTGCGTCATTGCACTGCACTCCAGCCCAGGCAATAAGGACAAAACTCCATCCCAAAAGAAGAAAAAAAAAGATATTTATCATGCATGGCAGAAAGAATAGGATGTCTCCATTCTTTCAGAATTCAGACTTTACTGGATTTACAAATATATATCATATATACATGCATGCATATTCTGTTAGAGTTATAAGTATGTATCTATAGTTACATATCCTCTGACATATTAATCCCAATAAATACAGAGTATTTTCCTTTTCACAACATACAATTTTAGCAAAGGAAAGAAGAAAAAATAAAATGTTTGCACACATGAAAGATCTCTTTGTAACCTTCTGAAAAACCATCTACACACTTATTTGTATAATAAGTATTTAATGTACACATCATGTCTACCAGATACCTTGCTGAGTGCTGGTTGTAAAGAGACACTGTCCTTGGCTCAAGTTGATCTCTCTCTAGGGCACACATTGACTTGTAAAGAAAATTAAGCGCCTTCATTTGATGCCTGACCCCCAACTATATCATGTCTCACTAACATAAATATTTGTACATGCCTCCAACTGTTGGGAATCATTAGTTTTGAAGCGAGAGCTAGGCAAAAATAAATAAGTGAAATAAAGTGCTAGAAATCTTTACACACTTCAACAAAGTCACAAGAGACTGTTTGAATAATTTTGTCTTGTCAGAAGAAGGTATTTAATATTCTTAAAATAATTAAGAGAACTTTGCCAGAAATTCTGAGAAGTGAATATAACAATCTAGCCTGTTTTCTAGGATATTGGATTGGTGGTGAAGATGGGATAGGCATTTCAAAAGTGGCAGTTATGCTGTCCCAGGGGAAAAAAAAAAAAAAAAAAAAAAAAAAAAAAGGATAAATCAGTGTGGCCCTTATTGAAAACTACAAGTAGTTTTACATGAGTATAAAGTAGTTTTCAAAGGAAGTAAAAGATAGATATGAACCAGATTGCATACACAGAAACACCCACAAAGGCAAGCATCTGCACACACACAAGTGCACAGACATACAAACACATAATCATGTACTCATTTATAGGTTTGGCTAGAGACTAGGTTTTCTCCCATGGGTGATATTGAATTATCTGAAGCTGTCAATAAAACAAACTTGTGTTTTTGAAAAACTTCCATAGCAGCAGTGTGGGAACTACATTAGAGAAATGTAAAATTGCAAGCCAGAATAGCAAATGGTGATTGAAGTAATCCCAGTGAATTAGAGCATAAGAATATCAAAGAGAGATAACACAAACTTTCAGAAGTTCAGCAAACATTCTTTTCTACTTATTATTATTTTTTTTTATTTTTTGAAATATGGTCTTGTTCTATTGCCCAAGCTGGAGTGCAGTGATGCATTCATAGCTCACTGCAGTCCTTGAACTACGGGGCTCAAGAGATCCTCCCATTTTACTCAGCCTCCCTAGTAGCTAAGACCATGCCTAGGCTTGAGCCGTCATGGTCAGCTGATTTGTAAATTTTATTTTTTAAAAATTAGAAAAAGGGTGTTGCTACGTTGCCAGGGGTGGTCTTGAACTCCTGGCCTCAAGTGATTCTCACACCTCAGTTTCCCAAAGTGTTAGGAGTATAGATATGGACCAGACTCAGTGAGCTATCTTAATAGACCAATGTGGTAATAAAAATATTTTATTCTCTTAAGTGAAAAATCACAGTTGACAGTCTTCTGCACTAGATTTGGCATTCAGTTGCTGGGAGCTTAATACATAGAATCTGTAGAAACAAGTTTTCTGATTTCCACCTTTGCCAATCTAAAGACAGAATTTAAAAATCTGTGCCAAATGTTCATTTGAACCAAACTTGGCCTGTTAAATATCTCAGCTGAGAAGTCTTGGTATGCTATGTTCTTATTCACAGCTTTTTAAACAAAAGGCCAAATATTTTATTTCTGAGTTGTCATATGACAGCAGCAAAGGATTTTAAGTAACTGGCAACTTGTGCATAAAAGTTGAGACTTAAAGGTAGCTGCTTATACAATGGCTAACAAATATGTAAATTTTATGCTTGAATGTGAATTTTGCCTACTTTTCAAGATTCTTACTTGAATTGTTAGTTTAATCCATAGGGTAGTAGAATTCTCTACGCTATATTTCTTGCTATATTTAGAGTGCTCCTAAGACAAATGCCAGTTCAGCATAAAGATAATGATTCCAAAAAGTAAGTCCAGAAGAAAAAGAAACGTGCATAAAGGAGAAAATAATTGTTACATTTACACTTAAAAAGTGTAGCAATATTTGGGCAAGTCCAAGACTATTACTTAGAGAGTCAGTCTTTAAAAATGATCAAATATTTTAAGATTAATTTCCTTATTTTCAATGAACATTAGAAAAGATTAGAACCATTTCTAACTTAGGGCAAATGTCTTGTATGTCACCCTATAGGATTTGATCTTTTTTCTTAAAGAGTAGCTTTGAATGGATACAGGAAATCTCCATCTTTATTTTTAAAAAGGCAGAAAAATGTAGATTTATATGAGAGAGCAAAATAAATGTAATAGTAATCTTTTTTATCCCCAGCAATTATCACAGTTAATTGTTAATTAGTGAATTCATTGATTAAAACGTTTTTCCTGCCTCTACCAGAAAATATAGTTTTTTTCAGATTCTAGCGTCACTTCTTAACCCTTTCCAGTAACATTTACTTCACAACATTGGAATTCACTACTTTTTTTTGTATTCATTATTAGATTTCTCTTTTCTCATGTTAAAAGTACATAATTACACTGAATAACATTTCTTTATAAACATACTGCGGTCAGCATTTCCAATTCCGTCCCCAAAATCAAGGAATTTCATCCAGGTTTGAAGGCTTGAAATAGAACTCGATGCTCTATTTAATCCATTTCCTATTTATGCCATAAACACACTCAGTGGATTATTTGGCTTTTTCTTAACCTCTGAATGAAAGTAGACTCAGTATGCCCCTCAAGTTTGTCAATTTCACCTGAGCATAAGGCTAGAAAGTTTTGCTTATATATAAATAATATTACTATTTCTATATTATATATAAATAATATTATTATTTCTATATTATATATACCATATAAACCTGCTTGGAGTACTGTAAAAAATAAAACAGATAGGTTGTGGTGACTCACACCTATAGTTCCAGCACTTTGGGAGGCCGAGGTGGGCAGATTGCTTGAGCTCAATATAGTTCAAGACCAGCCTGGGCAACATGGTGAAATCCATCTCTACAAAAAATGCAAAAATCAGCATGGCATGGTTGTCCATGTCTCAAGTCCTAGCTACTCTGGAGGCTGAGGTGGGAGAATGATTTGAGCCCTGAAAAGGTCAAAGATTCAGTGAGCTGAGATTGTGCCATTGTATTCCAGCCTGGGCAACAGAGCAAGATCCTATCTCAAAAAAAAAAAAAAAGGGGGGAAGAAAGAAAAGAAATATAACATGCAACAGGCTAGGTGACTTTAAACAACATAAATATATTTTTCTCACAGCTCCAAAGGCTAGACATACCAAATGAAGGTGCTAGCAAGGTAAGCTTTATTCTGAGGCCTCTTCTCTCAGCTTGTAGGTAGTCACCATCTCCATATTTGCTCTCATGACCTCTCTGTTGTGTGTAGAGAGAAAGAGAGAGAGAGCTCACTCTTTGATGTCTTTTCTTATGTAGACACTTATTGTATTGAATCAGGGGCCTACACTTAAGACTTTATTTAACCTTAATTACTTAATTATTCTAAATGCATCTGACCTGACAGTTACAGCTTCAACATAAAATTTTAGAGGACATAAACATCGGTCCATAACACATACCAATTTGGCCCTGTGGAACTATATAAAAAAGTCTATTTCAGTTGCCCTATGAAACGACACTGATTAGTTGACACATCTTATTAGATGTCCTTTGGCTTTCACATACTTCGCAGTATCTGAAACGGTTTGGCTCTGCCCCACCCAAATCTCATCTTGAATTGTAGCTCCCATAATTCCCACTTGATGTGGGTGGGACTAGGTAGGAGGTAATTAAGTCATGGGGGTGGTTCCCCCCATAATGTTCTCATGATAGTGAATAAATCTCATCAAGTCTAATGGTTTTATTAGGGGAAACCCCTTTCACTTGGCTCTCATTGGCTCTTGCCTGCTGCCATGTAAGCCGTCCATACCTTTCACCTTCCTCCATGATTATGAGGCCTCCCCAGCCACATGAAACTATAAGTCCGTTAAACTTATTTTTCTTTATAAATTACCCAGTATCAGGAATGGCTCTATCAGCAGCATAAAAACAGACTAATACAGTGTCTGTAATTGTTCTTGCTAGGACAGCTCATTGGTATGTTTTCTTCGGGATCAGTTATTTATTCACGTTTCTTTTCCATTGAGGAGATAAGAAAAATTCTGAATTCTGCTTCTCCAGGCCCCTCTTTCCATAACCACGAATAAGTAAGTAGAGTATATCAGAAAACAGGTTAGTAAATTTCCCCAACACAACATTTCACCAAAAAATAAAATTTTTCAAGGAAAGTAATCTAAAGAAGCCTCCCCCTGCACTGTATAAAAGATTAAGGTGCCATGTCTTAGGAATATAGATGAAAAAAGGATGAAAATGTTCCTTCTAAGAAGTTGTTTTCTTCCGTCTCAAAGTTGCTGTTTGGCAGTCTGGCATCTTAGTTTACATCTCGGACATTAAAACTGGGCTATAAATATACCTAATGGGGTTTTCAATAGTTTTGTTTATCTCCCTGAAGACAGAAGAAATCTGCTGCTTCAAAATGTCAGATCTTAAACCTTGTTCCATGAGTTGTTTTTATTTATGTTCCATCTTGTGTTTCTCTGAAGCACACACAAAAGTCAACTTCAAAGAGTTATTTGTCATATTTGAAATTTTTAAGTAGTTAAGTTTTAGTTTGAAGAACCACCTGGAAATTGTAGACAGACAGCACATCTAGCACAATAAAACCAGAATAGGAATATCTGACATTTTTTCCATCGCAATTTTATATTTCAGAAAACCAAGCAAACGTGACATAATACAACATGATAAATGTAACACAGCAGAATATCATATAACATTATCAAATTGTATTTTATTCATGTTTTACTGTGAAGTGATTTTGCTTGCGCTTACCACTGTACTATTTTTTTAATGGCAGAAATTTTACAACATAGTTAATAATTTTGCATATGTATAGATTCTAGGTAATGAATAAAATTAGTATTGAATTTCAAGCAATAACAAATGTGGTTTATTCATCAATCATCAAAGCCAGATTTTTTTTTGTTTGAATCTGATGCCCCCATTTGTGTTCTTAAATTGTAACAATCATTAATATCACTGATTCATGCCCTTTGTGAGAGTTGTTTAGTTGGCCAGGTTCAGTGGCGGCTCATGCCTGTAATCCCAGCACTTTGAGAGGCCAAGGCAGGAGGATCACCTGAGGTCTGGAGTTTGAAACCAGCCTGACCAACGTAGAGAAGCCCCATCTCTACAAAAATGCAAAATTAGCCAGGAATGGTGGCACCAGCCTGTAATCTCCACTACTCAAGAATCTGAGTCAGGATAATCGCTCGAACCTGGGAGGTGGAGGAGGTTGCTGTGAGCTGAGATCGTGCCATTGCACTCCAGCCTGGGCAACAAGAGGGAAACTCTGTCTCAAAANAAAAAAAAAAAAAAAAAAAAAAGAAAAAAGAATTATTTTGCTTAGACAGAATCATAGAATATGAGCATCCTGGAGTAAATCTCTCAAATATCCAATTTTGCAGAGGTACCTTAGGAAATGAGGTCATAGGCCAGATGGAGTGGCCCATACCTGTAATCCTAGCACTTTGGGAGGCTGAGGCAGGTGAATCACGAGGTCATGGGTTAGAGACCAGCCTGGCCAAGATGGTGAAACCCTTTCTCTACTCAAAATACAAAAAATTACCCAGACGTGGTGGCAGACACCTGTAATGCCAGCTACTCGGGAGGCTGAGGCAGGAGAATTGCTTGAACCCAGGAGGAGGAGGTTGCAGTGAGCCAAGATCATGCCACTGCACTCTGGCCTGGGCCAACAGAGGAAGACTCTGTTTCAGAGGCCGGGCGCGGTGGCTCAAGCCTGTAATCCCAGCACTTTGGGAGGCCGAGGCAGGTGGATCACGAGGTCAAGAGATCGAGACCATCCTGGTCAACACGGTAAAACCCTGTCTCTACTAAAAATACAAAAAATTAGCTGGGCATGGTGGCGCGTGCCTGTAATCCCAGCTACTCAGGAGGCTGAGGCAGGAGAATTGCCCGAACCCAGGAGGCGGAGGTTGCGGTGAGCCGAGATCGTGCCATTGCACTCCAGCCTGGGTAACAAGAGCGAAACTCCGTCCCCCCGCCAAAAAAAGACTCTGTTTCAGAAAAAAAAAAAAAAGAAAAGAAAAGAAAAGAAAATGAGGTCATAAAGCCATCGAGTAGCAAAGTGAAGACATGACCTAGCATTTCAATCTCTGAATACTATAACCTGCCCTGGACCTTGTTCCAAAATTTCTAATTCCCTTATAGTAGTTTACTTTCTTATTTTTTCCTTATAATCACTTAGCACTTTTCTAAGCTATTATTTATTTACTGCTTATTATGATAGCCCCTATCCTCTAATATCATGTAAGTTAAACAGGGCAAGGCCCCTTTTATGAACTGTTTGCCAATATATTCTGAGTGCCTACAAAGTGCTCAATAAATATTTATTTAATGAATAAACTAAGGAT
Source organism: Cebus imitator (assembly GCF_001604975.1). Classification (NCBI taxonomy): domain Eukaryota; kingdom Metazoa; phylum Chordata; class Mammalia; order Primates; family Cebidae; genus Cebus; species Cebus imitator. The sequence continues at coordinate 1,870,020 of NW_016107648.1, forward strand.
TGAGTCGTATCTAAAATATTAATATTGTAGGGCCATTTATTTTTTTTTAACCTACATATATTTACTTGGTAACTACTTCATTCTAAGACTGTCCTACACATTGAGCTTAAAATAATAAAGAAATCAAATATGGTCTCTCTACTCATGGTACTCACAATGTATTTGGAAGGCTAATTGTTATATAGGTAAATATAACAATGAATAGGCAATTGAAATTAATAATTAGTGAAAGAAAGACAAGTAGGGAAAAAATGGTAGTGCTTAGCTTCGAGTGGATTTTAAGGAAAAGATGAGAATTGTAGAATAAAGAGGAGATACCAAAACAAAAGCGAATGCCTGTCAAGCTACATGTGGTTCCAGTTAACAGGGTTAATTCTGTATTTCTGTATTAAATTGTCCATATAGGCAGATAAATTACTATATTTAAAATAAGATTATTTAATGTTAAGTACACTATTAAGCAAATGATATAAGGACACTGTTAAGCAAGTTATTATAATCTTCTAATCTCCACTAGTACCATTCCATTTTATATAATTAATGAAATCTACATTTTATTCTGCTTGTTTTTTTTTTTTAAAAGATGGAGTTTTCATGCATCCATTCAAAGCTATTCTTTAAGAAAGGAATCTTCCATTTATTATGTAAAATGGAATGGCAATATTGGAGATTAGAAGATTATAAAGGGTGGTTCTCTCTTCTTTGTTTCCTGTCATCGCGGGGAGATTTTTCTCTCCAGTGTTTTACACATGCCCTACCTATAAATTGACTAGTAGATTTACATATCACCCTAAATCCCACCAGTTACTTAATATTTTAAATCTCATCATGATATGATTTTCTTTTTAATTCCCTGTTGTCTCATTGACTTAATTCTGATTTAAAAGCACTTATCCTTAGGTTAACGTAAGTGGCTTACCGCATTGAGCTAATATCCAAGGAAAAGCCAGACAAACATTTTAGATAATGTTGCTTTTAATATACTCCTGGTATATTAAATATAACCTTGGATATATTTTATATTTAGTTAAACAGTGAGAGCGATTATTGTTATCTCAAGAATGTCTAATAATTGGAAGATTGTTTTCTGCATACAGTTTATATTAACAATTTTACATGTTTAAAGTTATTTCTTCTGAACAGTTGAGGAGGATGTGATAGACACTCTAATATTTTTGTATACGTGAAGAAACACAGATTTAGAGGTAATTCGCTTGCTCAAAGTCATGCAGAAATAATTCAACTCAGGTTTCTTAACCCTAAATCTAGGATTCTTTTAATTGAACTTTATGTTTAAAGGCAATTTAACGAAGGATGGGAGAGAAGAAAATGCAGTAGTCAGGAGTATACTTAGTTGGGAAGAATTATGAAATATTTATCATATTATCTATGAAGCAAAACATAAGAACAAAAAGAAAAAGAGTAAGATTTGTGTTTACATCTATGTACATCAGTAAGTTAGACTGAATGTTCCATATTATATAAAAAGAAAAACAACAGAAAGCTAGTAAATGCCAACAGAAAAGCAAAGATAGAAAAAATAAGAGTTTAACCTCTTGTACTGTTTCCATTTTCTTTCTGGATTCAGAAATTTCACTCTAATGCAATTTACTAAAATTATTTATTTGACAATTTTATAGATTTATTTAGTTTCCAAGATATTTCTTTTAAATACAACTTGAAGAAAGTAAAATATTACATTAGTTAGAAAAGAAGATGTTTGAATACATACATGAATATAAGAATTCCATCAGAATTGATGAAGAGAGAGTCGTGTCAGAAAAGGTCAAATATCTACATTAAAATCAAATAACAGTTGATCCACTTGCTGATAAAACATAAGTTATATGGTAAAAACCTTCTTTCTTATGCATTGGCATCATATCCAACACGTGAGATGCCCCTGGATAATTGTGGCTAGATTTCTTAATTAACATCTCTGTGGATCAGTTTATATGAATATAGATACTGATCTAAATAATCCTATATTTATTCAAACTCTAAAAGTTGATTAAAGCATGAAACAACTTCTAACTATAAGAAATTAAAATCTGAGCCTACTCAGCTATTTTCATGATGGAAAACTAGCTATTTCAACATTATACATTTAATTTGGTTTATTACTTTACACTGAAAAGACTTTCTGTACAAAGTATTTTCTTTAAAAGCGTGTAGATGAAACCAGATTATGACAACACGGATGGGAAAATTTGGTAAAGCACCTTCAAAGCTCCTGATTCTCTTTCATCAGTTATAAACAAGGTCTTTCCCAATTTGGATTGAGTTTTTAAAAGGGATAAACCAACATAAGGAAAGGCTCAAGAGAAGTGAAATTACAACTAAAATATTTGTATAGGAAATGAATAAGTATACACTTATGAAAAAAATTCTGGTTAGCACTTTGAAATTCAAAAACAGGGCGTTGAAAAGGGAAACTGCAGTCTCTATGACTCCAATTGCTTTTTAAGTGTTAGTTACTAAAGAGAAAGGGGGGGGGGCAGGAGAGAGATATAAGGCTTCAATACAAAATCACTGCTTTTGTCTCTTACACATTAGATGCATAGAATCATAGCAACAAATATTTCCAAAAAGCAATTACTATGCCCAACTTAAACTAGGATGGTAAAGACTGATATACAAAATAAACAAATAAGAGCAAAAACAGCAGTAAAAATAATAATTTCTACAAAACAAATATTATTACTTGACTTTTTGTTCCTTTGGAATTGTGTATAAATAAATAGAAAGGCTAAGAAAAACTACAGTAACTATCTTGGAAGATAAAAACATGTCGATTTAATAATCAATTGTTGTTTCACAGAATTCAAACTTCTAGGCACATTTTGGCTCTGGAAAAGTAATCACTTGTGTCTTTTAGATCAAAAGATTTTACATTACTTTGGCTCAATATTAGATCATTTATCAAAGGTAGTCATCACTCTGTGAATTTCCCAAGACTACTTTAACAAATTTCTACAAACTAAGTGACTTAAAACAATAGAAATTTATTTTCTTGCAGTTCTGGAGACCATAAGTTTAAAGTCAGAATGTTGGCAGGGCCATGCTTCTTCCATAACTTGTAAGGGAATCCTTCCATGCCCCTACCTAGCTTGTGGTGGATTGCCAATGAACTTTAGCGTTATAGATGTGTTTAGGCTTGTTAAATGCATCACTGCAATCCTGTGCCTTCACATGACATTCTGTGTCTTCATATTATCTTGTATCTGTGTGTATCTCTATGTCCCAGTTTATCCCTCGTTCTAACTCTTAGGGTTAAGACTAAAATATATAACTTTTGAGAGATAAAATTCAATGCATGACAATTACATTTCTTTGACTAAGAGGTAATATGCATCGTAAAATATTTACAGAAAACTAAAGGAAGTAAAATCACATAATTCCACAGCAGCACTATTAATATTTGAGAAGCAGTTTCTTTTCTGCTCTCTTTAAGCCTATATGAGAATGAATATATGGAAATATATATGTATTGGACTTCAGATTCCATAAATAAACTGACTTCACTTCTCCCCAACCACCACAGGGAAACAAAACAAATATATAGCACTAAGTTTATCATCAGAAATATCCTAAGATGAGACAGTTTATGGAGCCACAGAGAAGAGAAAAATCTCCAAGTAGAAAGTAAGAGAATCAGACATCCACATGTGTAATACTCATCCTCCCATTTTGACTAGCATGAAGAGTGTGGAAAATTTTCCACCAGCTCACTATTCCTATAATGAAAAAGTAAGAGCGAGGGGAAAACCAGCTTCTCCACAATCTTAGGTTTCCTGTCAGGGGACCTAACCCTGCTTAAACCCACTGGAAGCATTACAAGTGCTTGAAGTAAGAAATATTCCTGAGGACAGGGAGAGACAAAGGGAGAAGGTGGAACTATTTATCCCCAGACCTCGCAACTGTAATCTGTCACTCAGTCAAAGAAAGTGCCAAATCAGAGTGGCTGTTAATCAGCGCCACGCTTTCAGAGGTGCATCACACAGATTCCCTTGGCATGAAGCCCTCGCTAGCCTTCCCACACTTACAGGATAACTCCTTTGGAGCATCCTCCGTTCAGGAAGGGTAGTGCTTTAATTATTTACTAGAGAAAAGGAGAATTTGGACATAAGGCATCACTTAGAGCTGAAAAGAAGGCAGTGATCAAATGGTAAAGAACCGGTAAGCAAATATATTCAATGAAAACCAAAACAAGTCACACTGAGAAGACTGAAATAAATAACTCTTTAATGCAAAGATGTAAATGTACATCCACAAGAAATAACAGCAAAGAAGAAACTATTATGGAATGGTTCAGAACCTAAGTGAACATAGCAAGGAACCAGTAACTGATTCTAAGAAGATGGTGATATATGAGTTTCTGATCAAGAATTCAAAATGGTCATTTTAAAGAAACTCAGTAATCTCCAAATAACATGGAAAAGCACCTTATAAATTTTATCAGATAAATTTAACATCGAATTTAAATGATTTTTAAAAATCAGACAGAAACCATGCAACTGAAATATAATTTTTGAATTGAAAAATTTATTAGAGGCTTTCAACAGTGGAAAGAATCAAACAGAGGAAAGAAATGAATGACCTTCAAAACAGGCTATTTGAAAATACAGTTTGAGGAGTAAAAAGAAGAAAAGAATAAACAACAAAGAAGATCACCTATAATATAAAAAATTACTTCAATAAACAAATCTAAAAATTATTGACGTTTAAGAGAAAGTTGAGCGAGAGAAAGGGGTAAAAAGTTAATTCAAAGTAATAATAACAGAAAACTTTCCAAAACATGGCAAATATATAAATATCCAGGTAGAGGAAAGCCTGAGAAGACAAAGGAGATTTCTGACAAAATCAGACTGCCCAAGGCATATAATAATCAAACTCTCAGAGGCCAGGACAAAGAGAAAATCCTAAAAGCACAAGAGAAAATGAGGAAATAACATATAAAGGTAAGACCCCGTCTCTACTAAAACACAAAAACTTAGCCAGGTGTGGTGGCGAGCACCTGTAGTCCTAGCTCCTTGGGAGGCTGAGACAGGGGAATCGCTTGAACCAGGGGCTGCAGTGAGCCAAGATTGTGACACTACGTACCAGCTTGGTGACAGAGCAAGACTTTGTCTCAAAACAAACAAAAACAAGAAATGGTATTCCATGCAACCGGAAATGAAAAGTGAGCAGGAGTGGCTATACTTATATCAGATAAAATAGAATAAAACTCAATGACTAAAAAAAATAAAGTTGTGAATTCAGCAAGAAGATATAACAATTATAAATATTTAGGTATCCCAGGATATAAAGTGAATATTAATACATACAAAGGGAGAAAGAGACTGCCACACAGAAATAGTTGGAAACTTTAACATCCCACTCTCAGTAATTGTATTAGCATATTGTCACATTGCTATACAAAATACCTGAAACTGGGTAATTTATAAAGTTTAATTGGCTCATGGTTCTGTAGGCTGCACAGAAAGCATATCAGCTTCTGCTTCTGGGGAGGCCTCTGGAAACTAACAATCATGGTGAAAAGTGAAGGGAAAGCAGGCACATCTTCCAGGGCGAAAGAAACAGCAACGGAGGAAGACAGGAGGTGCCACATCCTTTTAAACAACCAGGTCTCATGAGAACTCACTCACTCACAATCATGAGGAAAGCTCCAGGAGATTGTGCTAAACCATTCATGAGAACTTTGCCCCCATGATCTAATCACCTCCTATCAAGACTCACCTCCAACATTGGGGATCACAGTTCAACATGAGATTTGGTCGAGGACACAGATCTAGACAAAATTAGTAATAGACAGATAATCCAGACAGAAAGTCAACAAAGAAACATTGAAGTTAAACTAGACACTAAACCTAATAGTTCTAATTGATGCTTACAGAAGATTCCATTTAATTGCTACAAAATACACATTCCTTTCATCAGTACATGGAACATTCTTCAAAATAAACCCGATTTTGGGCCATAAAACAATTCTGAACAAAATCACAAAAGTCAAAATTATATCAAGTATCATTTCTGAGCACAATGTCATAAAAGTAGAAATCAATAACAAGAGGAACCTTGGAAACATCAAAAACAAGTGGAAATTAAACAACATACTTTTGACTGACCAATGGGTCAATAAATTTATTAATAACAAAATCTAAAAATTCTTGAAATAAAGATGGAAATACAACATACCAACAATTATTGGATACAACAAAAGCTGTAGAAAAAAAGACATTTATAGTAATAAATGCTTTTATCAAAAAGTAGAAAGGCTTCAAACAAATAGCCTAACAATGCACCTCAAAGAATTAGAAAGACAAAAGTAAATTAAACCTCAAATTAGTGAGAGAAAAGAAATAATAAAGGTTCAGTGGATAAACAAATAAAAAATGAAGCCAAAAATGTACAAAAGATCAACAAGATAAAAAGTTTGTTATTGGAAAAGATCAACAAAATTGCCAAAACTTTAGCTAAACTAAGGAAAAAAGGAGAAGCCCCAAATAACATCAGAAACAAAAAATGAGACAAAAGAATTAAGAGCACAGAAATACAAGGCATCCTCGGAGATTACTATGAACAACTATATGCCAATGAATTGGAAAACCTAGAAGAAATAGATAAAGTATTAGACACATACAGCCTACATGACAAAGCAGAAAATGTCAATAAACCAATAACAAGTAACAGATGGGTGCTGTATTAAAACATTTCTTATCAAAGAAAACCAAGACCCAAATGCCTTACTGCTTAATTTTACCAAACACTTAAAGAACTAATACCAGCTCTACTCAAACTCTTCATAAAAATGGAGGAGAAGGGACTAATTTCACACGCATTCTATGAGGTCAGCATTACCCTGTTATCAAAACTAGACAAACAACACAAACAAACAAAAAATAAACAACAGGCCAAAATCATTGATGAACATAGATTCAAAAATCCTCAACAAAACCAAAGTTAACAAAACATTAAAAAAATCACTTACCATGATCAAGTGAGATTTAACTCAGGGATACGAGGATGGATTAATATAGAAAAATCAATAAATGTGTTACATCACATTAACCAAATCAAGAACAAAAAACATATAATCATTTCAATAAATACTAGGAGAAAAGGAAATCAATATATTGAAAAGACATTTGCACACCTGTGTTTATAGCAAAAATATTCACAATAGCCAAACTATAGAAACAACCTAAGTGCCCATCAACAGCTGAGTAGGTAAAGAAAATGTAGTATATATACACAATGGAATATTATTCTGCCATGAAAAAGAGTAAAATTCTGTTATTTGTAGCAAAACAGATGGAACTGGAGATCATTTTGTTAGGTGAAAGAGCCAAGCACAGAAATACTAATATTGCACGTTCTGACTCATATGTGAGAGCTAAAAGTGGATCTCATGAGGATAAGAGTAGATTAGTGATTACCAGAGGGCAAGAAAGGGAGGGGATTGAAGAATGCAGAGAAGCTGATTAATGTGGACAAATATACAGTTCAATAGAAGAAATAAGATCTGGTGTTAGATAGACCAGTAGGTGACTACTGTTTACAATAATCTATGGTTTATTTAAAAATAGCCAGAAAAGGAGAATTCAAATGGTTCTAGCACTAAGAAAAGATGGATATTTAGAGTAACGAATGTATGAAATGCACTGATTTGATCTTTACCAATGATATGAAGGTATTAAATGTTCACATGTACTCTGAAACTATGTAAATTTATTTTACATCACTAAAATATATGTATATATGCACTACATATTGCACATTTGTGAACATACTAAATATAAACCTTGTAATGTTTTCCACTGGAATGTATTCAATTCATATAAATATCTAAATATTTTTAATAACTGATTTAATGATTATGCATTTCTACTATAATCATGTCTGAACATTGAGCATTAGAACTAATACAGTCACACGATCTCAGATATATTTTTGTATCTCATCTTTTATTATTAACCCACAATAAAACCTTAGTGGTAGAATTTTGGTTTAAAAAAACAACTAAAAGGTTCTTAAGAATTCATCCACATAATCTACAATTAGCATCCTCTAATTGGTATCTCTTTACATTTCTAAAATGTGCCAGCAAAATTGCTCCGTTTACTGAACTCAGGATATTTATGTGCTATAATATCTAATAATTTACCAATTGAATAGGTTAAAGCTGCCATTTTAAAGTTAATTCATATAGCCTATTAGTGAGGTTGACTTATGTTAATATATTGTTTTCTATGTCTTTGCATTACAGAACTCTTTCAAGTTCTTTATCCATCTTCTATTAACCTACTAAGATATTTGTTTTCTATGATGACTTTAATACATAAGAATCATAATAACCATTTTTCATATATGTTTTGTTCTTTTTACATTTTATTTGTTGCTTCTTATTTTATTTTATAAATTTTCTGCAGACATCTTTGTCTTGTAAGAAATATCTCTTTTAAGGGTTTTTTTTAGGTAAATATTTTTAATAGAACTATCCTGCCTTCATTTCAATATTAATAAATATTAACTTACAGTCTTCTCTGACATATACAGTTGTATATTAAATACTACTTTTTATATAATATTTTTAAATCTCTAGCTCATCTACCTTCTATTTATCTTAATGCTTAATGCATTGCATTAAGCTGGTATCAAATTTTTATTTACTCCAAAAGTAAATAAGTTTCTTATTTACTCCAAAAGATAAATAAGTTTCTTTTATTTACTCCAAAAGGTAAACAAGTTTCTTAAAGATCAGCTTATTTAAAAATATATGCTTGTGCCTTACAGATTAGAAATTCTGTTATCAAATACTCAACTTTTATAATACTTAGAGGGGTTTTTAGTTCTTTTCTCTTTTAATTCACCAACTTTGCTATTCTAGATCTGAGCAAGTGCCATTCATCTGTTTATTATAATTTTAGAATACATGGTCTTCATAACTTTTTGTGTGTTTTTCAAGTTGTTTTCAAGATATTATCCACAAAACCTCTTCCAGATACAGAAGTTGTCTTTATTACACATCTTAATAAATATGCTAATTAATTTTATTTTTATTTATTGATTTATTTTTTTTTTCTCGTGCATCGTCTTTAGAAGTAGACATAGCTAGGATAGCTAGGTATGGATTCGGGTGGTCTTGCCTCTAGATTACCTCTTCATGCCAGTTACTTAACACTATATATCTCAACCACCTCATATGTAAATAAAAATAACAAGAGTATCTGCTTTATAGGGTACAATCATAAGTTAAAATGACATAATGCACATAAAACACTTAGCATGGAACATGGCACATGGCAACTGAATAGCAAATAGTGGAAATTTTGTTTCGGTTGATTTAGTTCTTGGTGGTACCACTCTGCAAATGACTGTGGTCCAAGCAAACATACTTCTGGATCATTCTTGTAGACTTCAATGAGCTCATCACATATTTGTGGTTTTCAAGTGAGTCTAATATCTACAATAAAGGCAACATAAATATCAAATAGCACTGAAGATAATTTTCTAAAAACTCTTGAATACTTACTTCTGAGATGAAGTTGCTTCTAAAATTATTTTCATTATTTTAGACAGACCTAAAACTATTGTGTCTCTGTATCATGTTTACTAAATTATCCTGTCATAACACACAATTTCCAAATCTCAGTGATTTATAACAGTAAATGTTTATATTTTGCTTTTACCATGTCACCTCTACATTGCTTAAAATCTTGCCCTCTGTGTCTTCTTCCTGAACTGAAAAAAATAAATAAATAAATAACAAACCCTATTTGGGCCATGCTTTTATTATGGTTAATATTTCAAAAATATAGATTAAATACAGCCAAGCACAGTGGCTCCTGCTTGTAATCCCAGAACTTTGGGAGGCCGAGGCTAGCAGATACGAGGTCAAGAGATCATAACCATCCTGGCCAACATGATGAAACCCCTTCTGTACTAAAAATACAAAAATTAGCCAGGCATGGTGGTGGGCGCCTATAGTCCCACCTACTCAGGAGGTCGAGGCAGGAGAATTGCTTGAACCCAGGAGGCGGAGGTTGCAGTGAGCTAAGATCATGCCACTGCGCTTCAGCCTAGAGACAGAGTGAGATTCCCTCTCAAAAAATTTAAAAAAAAACGCAACAGATTAAATGCATAATGGCTATTAAAAGTTCATGTGAGTAAGAGTCACATGATGCTTTCTCTCATGATCTTTTGACCAAGCAAATTATATGAGAAAACCTCATATCAATGGAGTGGAGAAGTAAAAATTGATAATAGAAAGATGAAGTAAGTAATTGGGAATACTGCCATTTTCTATAAAATGCATCAAAAAGCCAGAGAGAAAAATGATTATGTTTCACCACTTCAGTGTGGTCAGGTGTCAAGGAAAATCAGAATGTCTACTCAAAAATTAAAAATAAAAAAGCTAGCAGTTAAACAAAAGTAGAGCTTAGCCCAGATTGTTTTCTGCAGAAAAAAATAAAAATAAAAAAACTAAGTGTCAATTCTTTTGAGTAGCTATAACAAGTACCATAAATTCACAGCATTATACATGACATAAACTTATTGTTTATGGTTCTGGAGGACAGAAGTCGAAGATCAGTGTGTGTGCATGGTTAGATTCTGTTAAGGGCCCTCTTCCAGATGGCAGACTGCTGACTGACTTCCCTTTGTATACTTACATGGCAAGCTAGATCTCTGGTCCCTTCTTATAAGAGCACAAATCTTTGTTTTGGGCTCCACCCTCATGACCTAATTACCTTCAATGCTCTACTTCCAAATACCATCACTTTGGGGACTCAATTTCCACGTGTTTACTTTGGGGAGGCACAAACATTAAGTCTGTAACATTGAGCAAATTGCATATTGGTGTTCTCTGTCTCATAGAGATAGAACTATTGATAGGGTTCTTACATGAGCACCCCTTGATTAAAATTTATAAATGAGTTAGATGGAAAGAATCCATGAGTATATATGGAAATTGAAATCTTATATTTAGTGCTTAAAATGTATTTTTCTTTCACTAACACACATATGAATATTCCTTTGGAGTAATTATGAAAATTATATTTTTCAGGTATTCTTAAATTTTCAGTGCTATACTTGCCTATAATCAAATATTTACATTATGCACCTCTTCAGCCACATGCATCAATTTGGAGCAAAACTTAGAATAAGGTAATGGAAGAAATACTGAATTAAGAACAAAAAGTGTGCTGTTTGCAAGTCATCGAGAGTTGTAGAGTTTTACCTCATCATTTTAAGTCAAAATTCAGTTGTCAGTTATGTCAGTTCTCAATGAATTTGCAGTGATATTGCTCTATTTAATTGTTAAATAATTCTTTTGATTACAGAAAGTCAAATGCAGGATGAAGGAGGTAGATATAGCAGCATATTCAAGGATGCTGTGAAATTATTTCTGTTTGTCTAGGCATGGCTTTGATGTCAAATTTCACCATGACTGCATTTTTATGTTAACTCTATCTCTATTTACATACCATAATTCTAGTTCCCTGAATGCACTCTCATCTATCAAATGTCAATCAGAGGTCAAGGAAGGATTCCTTCAGTTCTACCAAAGGCAATACTATTCGTGAGGGTCTCATCTTATGTATCTGAATTTCGAGATCACCAATTCTGCCCAAATTCTCTTTCAAAACATCAAGAATTAAAACATAAGTTAGAGAAATTATAAAACTCATCAAATCTCTCTCTAAAGCAAATCTTCAGAGTTGTGTTGGGCTTGTTTTGGAAATGCTTCTTTACTATTCACTTAAATTATTTTATAAAATTATTTTCTGTATATCTTTCTGATTTTCATAATCAGTTATGCTGAGATTTAAATTGTAAACATCTTCATTACAAACATAGTCAACGAAAAATGTCCATGTTTTCAGATAAGGCATTGACTTGAATTCTCAAAACATTTGGAAAAATCAAATTCATTTATTTATAATTGATTTAAAAGCTATTGAAAATTTTGATGATTTGATTATAAGCAAAGAGTATATATCTAAATATGTTTAACAGCTATAAGCCTATGTTGTTGACTGATGTGAAGAGCTTGGGAAAAATGGCAATTCATTTTGGAATTAATAAGGAACTCAGGTTTGATATGTAATTTTTAGACAAAGGTTTAACCTGCTAAAATCATTTATAAGTCATTTGTATAGTGAAAATGTGAATCTCTTAATATAGACGGTAATTAGAAAATCACTCATTTCCTTAGAAAACATTCATAATGAATAAAAAATATATCTGTGTTGTATGTGCCAGAGACAGGCAATATGAAAAGCAAATAAACTTTTCTTGAATGTGATTAAAAATATTAACTCATTGATGGAATTTAAAATGAATTATTAACTATTTTCATTGCATAAATGTGGCCTAGAGATTATCATGATGGTTTTCAGAGACATTATATGTTGCAGAGGGCAGTTAACTTCTCAGTTTATACTCTTAGGCAGTTGTAACCCACTACTCACATTTTAGTTATGTATTTGGTTAACTTCATAAATTAGGTTAAATAATGTAAAAGATCAAAACTAATAATCAAAATTTCTTGTAACCACTTAATCTGAATTTTAAAAATTACATTTGAAAAATAAAGGCTTATGTTGGAAATTTCATGTCAGATGAGTTTCGGCTCCGGAAGACAACTAGAAACACGCTTAATTTTGAGGAATAATATTCACATATTTTTTCTATGAGGTTATTTTTTCATTCCTTCAGTTTACGGAATATAACATCATACATAATATAAGCTACAATTTGAATAAGTCTCTTTATTACTATAGCTTAATGCCAAGATTTTTTTTTCAACTTTTAATTGAAAATATCTTTTCAAAATGTGTGAAGTGTTGCCTTATTAGGATAGCACAGAAGGCATATACAATATGACTTTGTTTGGTGGGATTAATGAGAAGCAAATGTTGATCAGTACCCAAGCCCCATTTGAGGAATATACTTCCCCACCCTGTGAACATTGTACTTGGTTTTGTGAATTGCTTTGAGCAGGTGGACTGCGAGAAGGCATAATATATTTCAAGTCTAGGCTCTTGTTGGGTACGGCTTACTCTCTTTGCCACTCTCACCTGCCTTAAGAAACATGTGCCATGGTGGTTTGCTGCATCCATCCCTCCATCACCTACATTAGGTATTTTTCCTAATGATATCCCTCCCCAATCCCTCTGCCCCTTGCTGTCTCTCCCCTAGCCCCAACATGGCCCAGTGGGTGATGTTCCCCTCCTTGTGTCCATGTGTTCTCATTGTTCAACACCCATCTATGAGTGAGAACATGTGGTGTTTGGTTTTCTGTTCTTGTTTCAGTTTGCTGAGAATGATGGTTTCCAGCTTCATCCATGTCCATGCAAAAGACATGAACTCACCCATTTTTATGGCTGTATAATATTCCATGGTGTATACATGCCACATTTTTTTTATCCAGTCTATCATTGATGAGCATTTGGGTTGGTTCCAAGACTTTGCTATTATAAACAGTGCTGCAATGAACATACATGTGCATGTGTCTTTATAATAGAATGATTTACAATCCTTTGGGTATATACCCAGTAATGGGATTGCTGGGTCAAATGGTATTTCTATTGCTAATCCTTGAGGAATCGCCACATTGTCTTCCACAATGGTTGAACAAATTTACACTCCTGGGGAACATCACACGCTGGGTCCTGTCAGGGGTGGGGGAGTTGGGGAGGGATAGCAGTTAGGGGATTGAGGAGGGATAACATTAGGAGAAATAGATGATGGTGGGATGGATGCAGCAAACCACCATGGGATGTGTATACCTATGTAACAAACCTACACGATATGCACGTGTACACTAGAACTTAAAGTATAATAAAAAAATAAATAAATAAAAGAAAAGTACACAACATGCCTCAGTTGACTTTTCTGCCTGGGTGGATAAATGAGAATGTAAGGAACAGACCGGAACCAAACCTGCAGCCTGAAGCAGAGCTGGAGCAGCTGATCCACAGATCTGGGAAGGAAAAATGCATGTAGGTTGTTATAAGTCATTGAAAGTTTGAGAGCAGTATTATCTCAGTAAAAATTCATTAAAAGAGGATTCCACAATAAAAGCAACAATAATACCAGCAAAGAAGATTCATTAACTACCACAAAACACTGATTATATTTGTGCTATATAGATGATAATGTATTGCAGTTTTAAAACTGCAATTACTTTTGCACCAATTTCTAGTATGAAATGGTATTGAAAACTAGTGTTATGGCATAGACATTTGTAGTAAGGTTATTGGAAAACTAAAAGGCTTTTGGCTTAAAATAGATAATTTAGCTGGGTTTTATTTGAGATTATTTGCCAATCAGCCTGTATTTTATTTATTTAAAGCCCATTTGCAAAGATAAATGAATCCACTTATTTAATGCTCATTTAGAAAATATTTATTAAATGACTACTGTAGTTCAGTTTCTGGTGAGTTAAAACAAACAGAAGAGACAGAGAGCAAGAGAGAAACCTATACAGTGCTCCATTCTAAGTACTTACTAAATTTTCATCTGTGTTCTTTTATTACTGTAATTGATATATAGTAGGTATTTAAATGAGGCCATGAGAAAATGTTGTCATAGTCATCCTGGAAAGATTAGCTAAGTATCTGAGAAATTACCAAACATAATATTTAATAACCTTCCTGAGTTCTCCTTATCTGTATTAATATGTCCTAATCTCTACCTGGTAACTGAAGGCCACCATAGTTTAAATTTAATTTCCATAATTCAAAAAGTATTGCAACAAGTTGGGCTTACTTTCCTCCTACCCAAAAACTGACTTTTGACCTCATGAAATTTTCTTTATGTTCTCCTTGTATGAATTGAGCCAATGCTAAATTGTTGCAGTAATTGTCAAAAGCACATAATAAACTTCAGCAGTTCTATGAGGTTAGACAGAATCAAATTTTACTTCATTTTACAAAAATTAAATGCAAGTCTTGTGACTGCATGTAGTGCAGTTTTGTAAGATAGCTCTCATCGAATCCTGTTTTGTTTTGTTTTCATTTTTCTGTTGTCTTCAAGGAAAGCAAAGTGCTTTTTCTCTATGTTTATATGCTCTCCAGTTGCACCTTAAGTGGATTTAGCTACTTTAATTCCAGTCTCATTCTTATGAAACACTCTTCAGGAAATAGCATAATCTTGGAGTTAAACACAATAATAGTTAAATATTGGTTCAATCTACAACCCACAGTAGTATAATTGCATCTAACAAGTTGCCCTTAAACTCTAGCGTGGATGCTTCTGACAACTCCCATTTTCAATGAGTTCTAGTATTCAGTTCTTCCTGATGATAAACCAAAATCTTGCTCCCTGGAATATCTGCTTATTGATCATGGTTTTTCTAATTTGAATAAACACAAAATTCATTCTTCTGTGCAAAGGAACTTCAGTGATTTTAAAGTATTTACTATGTTTCTAAGTTAAAGCCCCTTAAGTTTCTCTGTTCATCATGATAAGCTATTACAAGTTCTTTCCTTGTTTATTAACCTCCTAAATGTTTGTATATTTGTCAAAGTTGTTAATAATATATTGGGTGCTTACCAAATGAAGTGCTTGGAATATAACGAGACAGTTATTTTCATATATCAAAACATATACATCAATAATAGAGTGTAAAATCACAATACTTGGCATTTGTATTGGAATGCTTAAATTACGTAAACAATCAAAATCATCATGTAGCATTTTTAAGCACTTCACAAGAAAATCCACCAAGTGACCATTTTGCGTCCTGTGCTGGAAGTATTAATGCAGTAAATAAAAAGACAAAAAATGCAATTATTGTTGATGAGAGTAATGTTTCATGTTCACTTCTCTCTCTCTCTTACTATTTGGATGACAAATTTAAAAATTGCATACTTAAAAAATAAGTATGCGCTAAGACATGCAAGATCATGCATGTGACATCTATTTCAGAACTCCAGTTTAAGTATAGGACAATTCTATTCCAACATGGCAAATGGTCTTCAAATTTTTAATCACGAAAAAAGATATTTCTAAATTTTGACTTAACGAAATAGCCAAGTTGAGCCTGTAGAGCTAAGCTAGCCAGAGAGCCAGCTGAGCTATCCATCCTTATACAGCCATGGTTTTTGCCATAATTTGGTACCCATGGATAGCAGTCGCAAGTTTCTGTTTAAGATCTTATGGCTGGTTGTGACATTGAAGATGGTGGCTGTGATTGCAGGTGTATCCTGATCGATTAAGCTGGTTGCATTGGCCAGATCGACCAGAGTCGATAGTAGGGAGTGGTGTGGAGTACCAAGATTAACTCACAACTTCATGACTTTTCAAATCTTGGTCGTAACAGGTTGACACGCTTTACAGCCACCACAACCATCTTGCTCCCTAACCGTAAACACATAGAAGTTCAGCTTCTTCCCTTGAGAGATGGGATGCTAGGAAGTTGATAGAGTTATTCAGAGTAAGTAGCTACTTGGGACCTGTTACAGATTATTTTCTCATAATCGGATGGTATGCTAGTTTGGTTTTTCTGTACATCCTTAATCTTCTCTTAATATCTGCTGTTGGGGTACCTAATAATTTATTTTATATTTGCCCGTTATCTGATGTTTGCAATTCTTTAGATATTAAATCTTCTCTTTTTGCATTTAATCACAATCTAAATTATCTGTGTCTAAGGGTGGTGGGTGGATAGACAAAATAAGAAATTATTTTAGTATTTATGAGTTTTTGTTTCATTTTTTAATATTTAATGCTTCTCTCATGCTTCTCCTCAGCTTGTTCTTTTCTTAGATATATGTTGTTTTTCATCTTTCTTCAGGGACTCTATTTTTCCTATGGTTTAATTCATTTTTATGGCTTTTATTATTGACTAAAAAACATAACACAAAAACACAATATTTCTTGTACTTAACATTGGACAAAAATGCAGTGTTTGATGATCTTCAGTAATGCTTCCAACTCAGATATTATTTCTCTGGGAAAACCAATATTTCAAGCGCAATATAAGGGATCAGTAAAAATATGAAACATTAGCTAACGTGTCAGTATTCATATTCATAGAATCTCCTCACCGCAGAAGCTATTGCTGATAGTGGCTAAAAGGTATGTGGCCTATAAGCCCAATTGCTCTTGATTTTCTCCTTGTTATACTTAGTGGTCCAGCAACTCATTTGAAAGTCTTACATTAGAGGAGGCTCACGATTCTTAAAGAAGTCTATTTTCTCTGCATAGCTCTGTATGTTAGAAAGATCAGTGTGATTTATTTTTATCTCTATGCTACTTCCCCTTATTACTTCGATCATACTCATTGGTGTCACACAGGGGAAAAATCTAATTCTTCTTTCATGTGACTATACATCATTTTACCACTGAATTTGCTGCTTTCTGGACTTCTAAATGTGTAATCTAAAAACTTTTTTGTTGTCTGTTTTTGACTTCATTACCTAAGGTAATATTTGTATTGCTATTATTTAACAATTTAAAAAATCACATTTGTTTAGAAGGATATGTCTTATGAAAGCCTATTTCGATGTCTCTGGACATCATTATGTGGGAGCCTCAACTTCTCACAAGCTGTATGAATTTGGTCAAATTATTTAATCTGTCTCAATTTTCTTCCTATAAAATGAGAATAACAACATAATTCTAATAATATCCCCCTCAGTGTGTTGGCAGGAGGATTAGATGAGTTAACCAAGTAAAATCTTGAGAAAATGCTGGGCTGGGAAACAGTACCATTGATATATTTTGTCTTGCTGCTACTTTTCAATACCTGCTTTAAAAAAAGGGTCTCATTTTTATTGACTAAAAAGACACTTAATTGAAACTAAATTACTAAATCTCTTAAATGCAATATGATAATAGTGGTTCAAATTCACAGCAAAACAATTTAGAAAAATCACATATATTCTGCATATTCTTCAACTAATGAAGCTCTAAATATACCATATATTTAGATATTTACCTTGTGCACTGAATTTGTTTTTTTAAGTTGTTTTTTGTGTATTCCTCATAATTACAAAAGTGAAAAAGAACCTAAACAAAGTTTTAAGTAAATATCTTAGTAGTATAACAATATATTCAACATGTATTTATGGAGTGCTATTCTGTGATCGGCATTGTTTTAGCTTCCATGGTTAGATAAGATACTAAAACAGAGAATCAAATCCTGAGTCTCAGAAAGATTGCATTCTGTGAGAGGAAGCAAGAATAAAATAAACCATAAAATATATTAGGTGGATATAAGTTCTAAAGAGAAAAATAAAGTAGGGTAGAGGTTAGGTGATGTTTGGTATCCAAACGTAGGGTCATGGCTTTTATATTTTAATGCCCAAGAAATACCTTATTGATATTTGATTTAACACAGATATATATAAGGCAGATGATTTTCAGAATGTCTGAGAATCAGGGTTTTTCGATTTTTGTTTTGTTTTGTTTTGTTTCTTTCTTTTTTGTTTTTTCAGAGAAGAACAAGTATGAAGTATGCCTAAAATGTGCTGGCAGAGGCCTAGTATGTCCTAGGAACGACAGAGGGACAAAAGACTAGAGTAGTCTGAGGAAGGAGAAAGCAGAAAGATATGCTCAGAGGGATATGGACACCAGCAGTTCTTATAAGGTCCTGTATGCCATCCTGGGGACACGCGCTTCTATCCTGTAATGGGAAGCCGTGGGCCAATTTTTAGCAGAGAAATGATATGAATGTCCATGTCATAGGATCTTTCAATCTGATATACAAAAAGTAGACTAAAACGAGAATTTTTATTAATGTCAGTAGCAGTGTAGTTCGTTTCAGGCCAAATCTTCTGCTGAGCCAGACAAACCAAATATATCTATTTGGAAAAAGTGGAAGAACTACCAAGACAGTAAAAACTGATAAGTCAAACTCTCAGACCAAGTGAAACACAGAGGAGTAAGTTCAGTATTTGAAACTGTGTTTCACTTGAAGCATTTGTTTTTTTTCAAAAATCATATCTGAAAGTCTCAGAATCTGGGAATTTCACATGGCTGAGAGGAGGAAAACTGGAGTTCAGTACCTTCCAATAGGGAAGAGCCTTGGAAATTACTCCAGATCTAAAATGAAAAGCTACAGAAATGCAAACAATAAATGTATGGAAAGGGACATTCCACGTGAAAACAACCAAAACATAAAAGGCCTATTTATTCTAATATGAAAATATTACTGGATAAAAATTTAGATTTTATAATAATAATAATGTCGATACATCAGAAAAGTTAAAGAAACAATTATTTTTTCTTTCTTTGTCTATTGATAAGAGCCTTCAAAGAAATCAAGAGGGGCATATATAAAGGAACAAATAGACAAACCTACTTGCAGAGTGCGAGATATTAACAAGCTTCTGTTACTCGTAGCTTGAATGAATAAAACAAAAGGAGTAGAAAACATTTAAAATAAAATTTAAAAAATGGACCTACCTAATATTCCTAAGATTATACCCAATAACTGCCTACATATTTTATTTTAAAAACCACATTAAACATTTAAAAAAATTGTGTACATGGGGTCATAAAGTATGTCTCAAACATCTTCAAAAACATTGAAATCATAAGGCATGATCTCTGACACCAGAAGATTAACCAGAAAACCAGTCATGAGTAGAAAATTTGAAGATTCTTTGACATATTTTTGGAAGTTATATCATACGTTTCTAAATAACCCATGAGTCAAATTAATTATAATTATATTGGAGGCTTAGTTATAAATGAAATTAGGAAGTCTTTCGAACTATAAGAAAATAAAAATGTAACAATAGAAAGACATTAAAGCTATGAACAGAAAACCAATTTACCTTCAAAAGCATATATTTAAAGAGAAGAAAGTCTGAAAATCAGTTATGTAATCATCTCCCTCAAGAAGTTATTGTCATAGACAGATCTTGTAAGGCCTTGTAGTTCACCAGGGAAGCTTGTTCTAAGAAACTAGTAAAACAGCAGATTACGAGAAAGCAAAGCAAGATGGCAGAATACAATGCTCCGCCTTTCATGCCCTCCCCAAGAATGTGAATTTCACAACTATTGAGACCAGATTCTGGACACGAGGGAGGCTCACCTCCCAAATAGGATGTGTTCTTCCAGGCCCTTGGTCCCTCATTCAACCAAGAATGGGGGAGAGGACCCCGTCGAGTGTGGTGAGCTCGTTTTAAGTAAATATCAGACCCCAAAGAGTTTTGCAGAAAGTGATTTATTTAGGCAGAGAGAGAAAAAAAGGAGAAAGAAATAGATAGAGAGAGAGGTCAAGCCCCCACGCTGTTGTTATGGGAGGGGATGCAGAAATGGAGTCCACACCAATGAGACAGAAGGGGACTTTTAATCTGGGATATACCCCTGCCCCATTCAAGGTTTCTGTCCTATGAAAAGAGTTTCTTCAAACTTCCTCTGGAGTAATTGACCTTTGATTTCTGGGCAGTCTCTTTTCCTGCGGTGTGAGAAAGTTAAACAAAGCGCTGGAAAATTCTTGCCTTTGAAACCACACCCCCTTATGGACCCAGGAAAAGAATACATTCCCTCACTATAACACAAGAAAACCACCTTATAAGAACTAAAAATCAGGTGAGCACTCATAGTTCCTGTTTTTAACTTCATATCACTGAAAGAAGCACTGAAGAGGCAGAAAAAAACAGTTTTGAATCACCCACGCCACCCGCCCCTTCCCCTCAACAGCTGCTGCATGGTGCAGAGAGTGTCTCTGGGTGCTAGTGGAGGGAGAGTGCAGCAATTACAACAACAAACTTAGTGCTGCCCTGTTAGAGCAGAACGGAAAACTGGACCAAACTCAACTGATGTCCACCAACTGAGGGAGCTTTTAAACCAACCCTAGCCAGAGCAGAATTGTCAATGATGTGGTCACAACTTTAGTTTCCGCAAGCCTTGCCACCAAAAGCTAAAGTGCTCTGGGGACCTAATAAACTTGAAAGGCAGTCTAGGGTTACAAGGATTGCAAGTTTTACCTGACTCCTAGTGCTGAACTGAGCCCAGAGACAGTGGACGTGGGTGGGAGCGGATGCAACCTACTAGAGACCAGCTGGGGAGATTAAGGGAGTGCTGGTGTCATCCCTCCCCTAGCCCCAGGCTGTACTGCTCTCAGCATGAAAAGAGACCACTTTCTTCCCCCTGGGGAGAGTAGAGGGAAGAGTGGAGAGGACTTTGTATTGCATCTTGGACACCAGCTTAGCCACAGCAGGATAGGGCACTTATCAGAGTCAAGAGGCCCTCTTTCCAGTCCTACCTCTCAAATGACATTTCTAGACACACCCTGGACCAGAAGGGAACATTGGCTTTGAAGGGAAGGGCTCAGTACTGGCAGGATTTATTACTTGCTCGCTGAAGAGTCCTTGGGCCCTGAATAAACAGCAGTGATACCCAAATATTACAAGGGTGTTGAGTGAGGTTTTGAGACTTGCTGGCTTCAGGTAAGTATTCAGCAGATTACCATCTGTGGTGGCTATGGGGCAAAACCCATTCTGCTTGAGAAAAATAGAGGAAAAAATAAAAAGAACTTTATCTTGCACCTTAAGTACTACCTCCTCCACAGGGAGTTAAAGCACCCAGCAGGCTCTTGGGGTCCCCAGTTCTAGATCTTGGCTCTAGGATAGTATTTCTGGATCTGCCCTAAGCCAGAGGAATGCACAGTTCCCTGATGAGTGAGTCCCAGGCCAGGCAGCATTCACAAGTTGGCAGCACTCCCTCCGGACCTGTGGTGGCCGTGGCCATGAGTGAGACTGCTCTTCCTTTGGCAAGGGGAGGGAGGCAAGAATGGGAAGAATTGTGTCTTGTGGTTTGAGTGCCTGATTGGGCACAGTAAAATAGAATACCAGGTAGACTTCTAGGATTTTTTACTTTAGATCCTGTCTCCTGGACAGCATCTCTGGACCTGCTTGGAGACTGGGGTAACTTGTTGCCTGAAGGGAAGAATACAGGCCTGGCTGATTTCCCACCTGCTGATTGTAGAGGTCCAGGCCCTTAAGCAAATATAGGCAGTAGCCAGGGAGTGGTTAGAGCAGGTCTTGGGTAAGTTTCAATGCTGTGCAGACATCAGGCTTGGCCCAGCATAGTCATAGCGGTGGTGGCCACAAGGGTGCTCACATTACTCCACTCCCAATTTCAGGTGCTCAGAACACAGACAGACGTTTTTTTCTTCATTTGGGAGAAAGTAAGGGAAGAGAACAATGATCTCTGACTGGAAATCCAGAGAATTCTCCCAGATCTTGTCCAGGACAATCAAGAACATACCCATATGAATTTTCAAGAACCATAGTTTTATAGAACTTGGATGCCTCCAAAGTAGATACAGCTTAGAACACAACATCCAAGTCATTATGAATATCTCGGAAGCCTTTCCAAGAAGAATAGGCACAAACAAGACCAGACTGTGAAGGCTACAGTAAGTCTCTAACTATTCAATGCCCGGACACTAAGGAACATCTACTAGCATCAACAGCATCCAAGGAAACATGACCACCAAATGCACTAAATAAGCCACAGCGACCATCCCTGAAGAAACAGAGTTATGTGACCTTTCACAAACAGAATTCAAAGTAGCTGTGTCGAGGAAACTCAAAGACATTTAAGGTAACACAGAGAAGGAGTTCAGAATTCTATCAAATAAATTTAATGAAGGGATTAAAATGATTAAAAAGAATTAAGCAGAAATTCTGGAGCTCAAAAATGCAATTGACATGCTGAAGAATGCATAAGAGTTTTTTAATAGCAGAATTAATCAAGCAGAAGAAATAATGAGCTTAAAGACAAGCTATTTGAAAATACACACTCAGAAAAAAAAAGAATGATTAACAATGAAGCATACCTACAGAGTACAGAAAACAGCCTCAAAAGAGAAAATCTAGAGTTTTTGAATGTAAAAAGAAGATAGAGAACAAGACAGGGCTAGAAAATTCATTCAAAAAAAATAATAATAATAAACGGTGAACTTCCCTAATTTATAGAAAGATACCAAATTCAAGACCAAGGTCATAGAACACAAAGCAGATTTAACCCAAAGAAGACTACAGCAAGGCATTTAATTATCAAACACCCAAAGATCAAAGATAAAGAAAGGATTCTAAAAGCAGCAGGAGAAAAGAAATGAATAACATGCAATGCAACTCTAATATGTATGGCAGCAGACTTTTAGTGGAAACTTACAGTCCAGAAGAGAGTGGCATAACATATTTAAAGTGCTGAAGGCACAAAATTTTACCCTAGAATAGTATATCTGATGAAAATATCCTTCGACCATAAAGGAGAAACAAAGACTCTCCAAGACAAAAAAAAAAGCTGAGTTTTTTAAATCAACACTAGACACGTCCTACAAGAAATGCTGAAGGGAGCACTTCCATCAGAAAGAACAGATTAGTGAGTAAAAAGTAATTGCCTAAAAATATAAAACTCACTGGTTATTCTAAGCACATAGAAAAGCACAAAATACCATAACACTGTAACTGTGGTGTATAAACTACTCTTATCCTAAGTAGAAAGAAAAAACAATGAGCTAATCAAAAATAATAACAACAATTTTTCAAGGCACAGGCAGTACAATAAGATATAAACAGAAACAATGAAAAGTTAAAAAGTGAGGGGATAAAGTTAAGGTGTAAAATTTGTATTAGTTTTCTTTTTGCTTGTTTACACAAACAGTGTTGTTATCAGCTTAAAATAATGGGTTATAAGATAGAATTTGCAAGTCTCATGGCAATCACAAATCAAAAAATTACAATAGTTACACAAAGAAATAAAAAACAAGAAACTAAATCCTATGACCAGAGAAAAGCACCTTCACCGAAGAAGACAGGAATGAAAGATACAAAGAAGAGAACACCACGAAACAACCAGAAATTGAATAACAAAATGGCAGGAGTAAGTTCTTGCTTCTCAACAATAACTTTTAAATAAATGGACTAAAATTTCCTATCGAAAGACATGGAGTGGCTGAATGGATAAAAATAAAAAGATCCATTGATCTTTTCCATGTAAGAAACACAAATCACCTATAAAGACAAACATAGATTGAAAATAAGAAGATGGAAAAAGATATTCCATGACAATGAAAACCAGTAAGGAGCAGGAGCAGCTACTCTCATATCAAACAAGTAGATATCCAGACAAAAACTGTAAGAAGAAAAAAATCAGGTTAGTAATAATAATAAAAAGGTCATTTAAGCAAGAGGATATAGCAATTTTAAACATATATGCACCCAACAGTGGAGCTCCCAGATATATAAAGCAAATATTATTAGAGCTAAAGAGAGATTTGGGCCTCAATACAATAAAAGCTGGAGACTTCAACAGCACACTTTCAGGACTGGAAGATCTTGCAGACAGGAAATCAACAAAGAAACATTGGACTTAATCTGCACTATAAACCAAATGGATCTGATAGGTATTTACAAAACATTTTATCCAAGAGCTGCAGAATACACATTCTTTTCCTAAGCACAAGGATGACTCTGAAAGATAAATTATGTATTAAGTCATGAAATATTTTTTGAGCACCATGGAGTTAAAAACTAGAGATTAATAATGTGAAATTTTAGAAACTATGAAAATACAAAAAATAAAAATAAAAAATAAACAATATGCTACAGAATAACCAGTGGGTCCATGAAGAAATTAAAAAGAAAATTTAAACAAAATTGAAACAAATGATAATGAAAGCACAATATTCCAAAACATATAGGATACACCAAAAGCAGTATGAAGAGGAAAAAAATTTTAAGTGCCTACATAAAAAAAAGAAAAGCTTCAAATAAACAACCTAAACACATTTGAAATGCAGAAAACAATACAAAAGATCAATGAATCAAAAAGTTGTGCTTTTTAAGTGTTAAACAAAATTGATAAACCTTTAGCTAGACTAAGAAAAAAAGAGAAACGATCCAAATAAATAAAATCAGAGATGAAAAGTGTTACTGCAGAAGTTCAAATGACCATTAGTGGCTACTATGAGCAATTACATGCCAATAAATTGGAAAATCTAGGAGAAATGGGCAAATTCCTAGATATATATAATCTACAAAGATTGAACCAGGTAGAAATCCAAAACCTCAACAGACCAATAACAAGTAATGAGAGTGAAGCCATAATAAAATGTCTCCCTTTAAAGAAAAACTCACATCCCAAAGGCTTCACTGCTGAATTTTACCAAACAATTAAAAAACAACTAATATTGGTCCTAATCAAACTATTCCAAAAAAATGGTGGAGAATGAAATACTTTCAAATTTATTCCATGAGGCCAGCACTATCCTGGTACCAAAACCAGACCAAACATATTAAAAAATAACTACAGGCCAGTATCTCTGATGAATATTGGTGCAAAAATTCTCAACAAAATACTAGCAAACCAAATGAAACAGCACATTAAAAAGATAATTCATCATGACAAGTGGGATTCACCCATGGGACGCAAGAATCGTTCAACATATACAACTTTTCAATGTGAAACATAACATCAACAGAAATAAAAAAGTAATTTCAATTACAATAGCAATAAATAAAATTAAATACCTAGGAATTAATTTAACCAAAAAAGCAAAAGACCTCTACTATGAAAACTATTAAACACTGATAAAAATAAAATTGCAAAGCAAACGAAAAATTGGAATGATATTCCAGGTCTTGGATTAAAAGAATCAATATTCTTAAAATGGCCACTAATGGTAATTTGAAATTGATTGCTCAAAGCAATCTACAGATTCAATGCAATCCATATAAAAATACTAATAATAGGCTGGGCGCGGTGGCTCACGCCTCTAATCCCAGCACTTTGGGAGGCCGAGGCGGGTGGATCACGAGGTCAAGAGATCGAGACCATCCCGGTCAACATGGTGAAACCCCGTCTCTACTAAAACTACAAAAAATCAGCTG
>NW_016107648.1:1896007-1999651 GCF_001604975.1 Cebus imitator
AAAAAAAAAAAAAAAAAATACTAATAATATTCTTCAAAGAAATAGAAAAAAAAATTCTAAAATTACCATGGAACCACAAAAGACTGAGAAAAGCAAGAGCTATCCTGTACAAAACCAGAGGAATCACATTAACTGACTTCAAATTATACTACAGAGCTACAGTAATCAAAAGAGCATGGTACTGACATAAAAGCAGACACATAGGCCAATGGTACAGAGTAGAGAACCCAGAAACAAGTCCACATACCTGCAATGAACTCATTTTCCACAAAGATGCCAAGGACATACACTGGGGAAAAGACAATCTCTTTAATATCTGTTGCTGGGAAAATTGGATATCCATAAGCAGAAGAAGAAAACTAGACCTCTATCTCTCATATACAAACATCAAATCAAAATAGATTAAAGACTTAAATCTAAGACCTCAGACTATAAAACAACTACAAGGAAACACTGGGGAAAATCTCCAGGACATTGGTCTTGGCAAAAAATTTCCTGAGTCATGCCCCATAAGCACGGGCCACCAAAACAAAAATGGACAAATGGGACCAAGTTAAAAACCTTCTGCACGACAAAAATAAAAATCAACAAAGTGAAGAGATAACCCACAGAATGGGAGAAAATATTACTCAAAAAACTGAAAGAGTGCAACCATATGATCCTGTAATCCCATGGCTCAGTATATACATGTTCTTTGCCCATTTCTAACGGGGTTATACATTTTTTGCTTGCTGATTTGTTTAAGTTCCTTATAAATGCTGGGTATTAGACCTTTGTCAGGTGAATAGCTTGTGAATATGTTTTCCTATTCCGTAGGTTGTCTGTTTATTCTGTTGATAGCTTCCTTTGTTGTGCAAAAGCTCTTTCCCACTATTGGGTGTACATCCAAAAAAGAACGAATTGTCCTACCAAACAGGCACATGCACTCATATGTTCACTGCAGTGCTATTTACAATAGTAAAGCCCTGAAATCAACCAAGATGCCAAGATGCATATTAATAGGGTAGTGGAAAAAGAAAATGTGGTACATATGGCACTGCAGAATAGTAGACTGCCAAAAAAAGGAATCAGATCATGTCCTTTGCAGCAACATGGATGTGGCCAGAGGCCGTTAGCTTGAATGAACTAACACAGGAAGATAAAACTAAACATCCCACGTTCTCACTTGTAAGTGGGAGCTAATCATTAAATGCACATAGACACAAAGATGAAAACAATAGACACTGAGGACTGCTTTAGTGGGGAAAGAGGTATAGGAGAATGGAATGGAAGGCTGCCTATCAGGTACTTTGCTCACTACTTAGGTGAGTAAATCATTCATACATCAAACGTCAGTGGTATGCAATTTAACCATTTAACAAACGTGCACATGTACCCTGTGAACCTAAAAGAAGAAAAAATAAATAAGATAGAATACCTCTTTAGCCAAGCCTGGTGGTGTGCATCTATAGTACCAGCTACTCAGGAAGCTTAGGTGAGAGGATTGCTTGAGCCTAGGAGTTTGAGGCTGCAAAGAGCCATCTTTCCACCACTGTACTCCAGCCTGGGTGACAAGCAAGACCCTGACTCAGTGATATAATAATAATGGCATCAAATAAAATACATTATTCACTTGTTTTCATAAATTGTGTCGCTGTGTTGGTCTGTTTGTTCCCTAGTTCAAGGTCCAGACATTTGGCATGCAGAGTGCTCTCACAGAGCTCTGAAAAGCCAATCTATGTTATTTCAGCTGCCTTTGAAACAGAAACAACAAAAGGAAAAAAAAACTTCCTTAAGTAACAAATGTTTTTCCATACCCTAGTGTGGAAATAGCCTGATCTACAATAATAAAAGCATTGATTGATTTTTCTTAGAGAAACAACCTGACTAAAACACTTGATTCATAACATTTTAAAGCATAGGAGTGTACTTCACTTGCAGCATGATGCCTATGAGGGTTTTAAAGGTTCTTCCCAAGGGCTGTGACATAAAACCTGAAGCCAAAACAACCATCTTGAGATTTTCTAAACATTATCCATCAATTTCACTCTTCAATATAAACTCCATTGTGACTCTTTTTCTTGACTTCATTTTTTAACCATTGTAAGAATAATTTCAGGATAAATCCAATATTACCAATAGTACCAATATAACAACAACAAAAAAATACTGCCTTCTCATTATTCAAGTAAGTTGTGTCTAGTTTTCTGGTTGTATCAGCTCTGACACTCATAATGGTACTTTTTTTTTTTTTTTTTTTTTTTGGAGAAGAATGCACAGCAAAACCAAATAGACCAGATTAACAGGTTATCACTTGTCATTGACCTAATTTCTTTCTTGGATAAGTAGAAAATAAACAACACTTTAAATTAATAACTTGCACTAAGGGATTTCACATTTTCATTCAACACATACAAACTGGGTACAATTACTTTATCAATTAGATGACAAAAGATGCACCGTGTCAACTTCCCTGAATATAATGAATCAAAATTCTCTTGTCTAGAAATGTTTCTATTTCCTTTCCCTTTAGAATTTTTTTTTTACTTGATGCTAATCCTAATACCTTCAAATTGGAATGATTGTAAAAGATACCTGTTTAATTCTTGTCTTGTTCTTAAATCTTTTGTGTGATATTTGTATCAGCTGGCTAATAAACTACTCCCAAATGCAGCGATTTTCTACCGATCTAAATTAAAAGGTATTTTGCAGAGTCAAAATCCCAGTTCCTACAATTTTATATGGTAGCCATGTTTATTTACCCATGTTTTAATGTATTTATGTATTCAGAATATAACTATTGATTACTCATATATGCAATTATATTGGTGTATAGTAGACTGGGTCCCAGTGTCCCTAAAGATGTAAGTCTAGTGAGAAAGCATTGATCAAATAATTCACAAAATAATAAGAAATTACAAAGAGTATAAATTCTATGAAGAAAAGGTTTATTTGTTAGGAGAAGCTTTAAAAGTTTGAAGAAAAGTTAATAAAATGAATTTTAAAAGATAACTCAATGCATAGAAGCCACATTTATTATATTCCTTATGGGATAAGGGACAGTAATACGTAGATTTGAAGTACATTTATGGGATTAAAATAAGTACATGGAGTGTTCTTTAGGAAAAATCATAGATAACTTCAAGTTTCTGGCTAAGGGAACAGAATTGAATTTGGTGGTAACATGAAATAAATAAGATAAATAAATAGCAAAAATATAAATATAAATCAATGAAATATAAAATTTAGGAAGCACACAAGAAATTAATAAAATCAGAAGCTAATTTTTTGGCAATATTAAAAACAATAGACCAACCTTTGACAACATGAACCAAGAAAAAAAGAAAATAATCTACATGCCAGTAGAGTTATAAATAAAAATAAAATCATAACTACAGTTTAGGAGGCATTACAAGAATGATAAGAGAATATCATTAACAATTTATGGTAATACATTTGATAAATTAGATTGAAATAAAAATATTTATAAGATTGTCTAATTTGTTAAATCTGACTCCAAGAGAAATGAAACTACTGAATAATATTGCTATACTGTTAAATAAACTGAAACCACATTGTAATGTATTTCTATTAAAAAAACAACAATTTTAAGTTTTAGATGATATTGATTTCAAATTTTGAAGACCCATATTAATGTGATCTTATACTAGATTTTCCAGAAAAAGAATAAACACTTAAATCTCATTCTATGAGAATAAAGTAACCTCTATCACCAATATTTAAGAAGAAAGTGTGGTAAATAATAATTACAGGCTTACTTTAAACATAAATACAGAAGAAAAACTCCTAAATAAACTTAGTAAAACCTCAATAACAGAAATTAGAAAATAAACCAACTGGTGAGCTACAGCCCTTCTAGAGTCAATTTCTATCTTCATGAATAAGAGATGGTTAAACGTGTATCTGTTAAGGAATGGGAGGAAAATACAGAGCGGGGAATGGACTTCTGAAGTGGAGGAATGAAATACTATTTTAAGAAGCAGGAGTGCAGAGATTACATCCTCATGTATTTAGACATTTCCCAGTCCAATAGCTCTTGATTGGCCCAACAATGCAAGCCTTCATTAACTGTGATATTTCTGAAATCTCTGATAGTCTTGGAAATCCAGGAGCTTGTCATTTCTACATGAAAAAATTATATATGTATATATCACATATTTAAACCTCATTATGGAAACACTGTCATATAGTACCAATGTATTTGGGTCTGTATTCAAATGATGCAGGAGAATTCTTCTGCAACTTTCTGTCAGCTAGCTGTATAGAATTATTTGTATTATTTTCTCAATCTTACTGGATTAGTAAATTGAAGCCTGGAATGTATTTTTAAAACTAACAATACTTACTAAGTTGGTCTTCTCTTATATTCAAGAAGGTTTGAATATTATATTTTAAAGTGTCAATTCCATTAAGAGATTAAAAAAGAAAAATATGATCCCTCTTATAGATACAGAAAATGGTTTTGATACAATTTAATATTTAATAATAATTAAGAAAAAAATAAAGAAAGACTGTTTCTGAACAAGGAGCTCTACAATGTCAATTTCACAAAGAAATAGATTTTAACCTATTTTGTTTATTGATGTATCTCAGGCACTAAGAAAAGCTCCTTATACATAGAAGGCAAATTAACTTTTTATTCAATAAATAAAAGGAAACGTTTTAATTTGAGAAATAGTAACTATACAACTTAAAATATTAATAAACAAATTAAGTGGGTAAATATTATCAGCATTCTCTTTAAAAATGGCAAATAAGTAATACCAAAATACTCTTTATCTTCTATTCAACTTTTCACTGGAGGTTTTACAGAACCCAATAAGAAAACAAAGTGCAATGCATGCATAGGAAACAAAAAGAGGAAACTGAAGGTTTTATTATTTGTCATTAATGATTTTTCACATGGACTCGCAGATATATAGACAATTTACTATAAATGTATTGGAACTGAGGATTTTAGAAAGCTCACTGGGTGTAAAATTTTTTAAGTCAAATTTATTTCTGAACATCACATATTTTGAAAAAACATTTGGATCACATATTATATGACATAATTTACAATAACAATAGTACTATGCTTTATTTGGGAGCAAATTTAGCAAATGATATGCAGTTTTTAATAATCAGTAATGAAACTGTAACAAAGGGCATTCAAAAGCACCTAAGAAAACGGAGACATCCCATGTTCAAAAGACTTAACATTAAATAACGCGGATTTTTCCCAATTGTTCATAGAACACTAGTAACAAAACATCTCTAATGAATATCCCAAAACAATTTTTATGGCATTTAACAAATTGATATAAATTTTGTAAGAAAAACTACACAACTAAGTTAGCTTGAAAAAAGATCAAGAAAAAAAAACGAGATGCAATACCACGAGTAACATAATGTGATATTGGTAGAAAGATTGACAAACTGATCAATGGAACAGAAAAAGAGCCCAGAAATAGATGCACACATATATAGACATCTGATATAGGACAAGTAGTATAACATATCATTAGAAAAGAACACTATTCAATGAAGAAACTTCTAAACTGTAGTTATTCAGCAGGGGCCTGGGAGCAGAAGAAAAATGAATTTTTGGGGGAAGAATTGGAAGGCTGCTGCATGTCTTAAATCAAGTTTTTGTCTTTGGATGGTCTCTGGGCTCCCTGTTATGCTTCATTGGTCAATTTATTTATACTCTTGTTTAGAATATTTTATGTTTTGATATCCCTTAACTCCCTTTCAACACTTTCTTTCTCAGTTTAATAGTGAAAACATACCTTTCACGACAGCATGCCACAGTAGAATACCATCAAATTTTTTGTTTAAATTATTGTGCAGCATGCAATACATGCTGTAATGGAAGACAAATAATAAGCTAGGGCTCATGAATTTGGGGGATCATAAATGGGAGTCTGTTAACCCTGTGAAATTGAGCATTCTCCTTTACATGACTGCATTTTCCTGGGAAGACAAAAAGAGGTTTGATGAATATTTGGCCTATTTACTTGGATATTATTTTTTAATCTTGCATTAGAATATTTTAAGGCATATTCAGGTGTTTCTCAACTTAGAATGGGTTTGTGTCCTAGTAAACTCATTATACATCAAAAGTATCATAAATTAGACTGGGCAAGATGGTTAATACCTATAATCTCAGCACTTTCAGAGACTGCGGCAGGAGGATTCCTTGAGGTCAGGAGTTTGAGACTAGCCTGACCAACATGGTGAAACCCTGTCTCTACTGAAACTAAAAAAAGAAAAAAAAAAAAAAATCCAGGCATGGTGGTGCATGCCTGTAATCCCAGCTACTCGGAAGGCTGAGGCAGGAGAATCACTTGAACCCGGGGAAGATGAAGGGCTCTATTGAGCCAAGATCATGCCACTGCACTCCAGCCTGGGCAACAGAGTGAGACTCTGTCTCAGAAACAATAAAAATAAAGAAAATATCATAAATTAAACTGTAAAGTAAAAAAAATGTCAAACTACCATTAAGACCAGATGTTCCTGAATTTTACAGTGGGTGTGTAAGTCAGGGACTGTCTGTTTTGTTTCCTGGGTCTTCCAGATACTGTTTTATTTCTCTTACAGTAAAAACGTAACATTTTCACTCGCCACTCCCTCTGTGTGAAATAGCATTTCAGAAGGATTATCGATCCTCTTTCCTAACATAGAGAACTACTATGGCAGCTTCATTTGTTTTTTTAAATGAGAGGGAGAGCAAAACTGTTTTACGGTTTATTTTTGGCTCTAACATTGGGCTTATTTGCAGTATCCTCAGTCTGTATTTCTCATGAGATTATTAGTATCTGCCTTAATAAGTGATTATGTTAAAATCAGTAATATGTGTCATTAAAAGAAGGTAAAATAAATATCTCAGTAGTTCTTATTTTACCTAAAGATTATTGAGGAGAAAATAAGACCAATTGAGCTGATAATGAATATTTTCCTGCAATGACTTTATTGCCATAGATAAAGCTATAGACTTAACACCATGTTTAACACAGAAAAAAAATGGATTTAGACACATTTACCATAAAAATTTCTATTTTTGTGTCATTTTCAGAGGTGGAATGGAATTTTTAAGCAGTTTCATAGACCTTTCAGATCCTATAAAATGAGAGTAGATACATAATTCCAAGGAGCGTGTACTTTTTATTAAAAGTTTGTAAACTTGAAAAATTGCAAAAGATAGTGGTACCCAGATATCAAAATAATTTCATAAATTCAAATTAAATTAGCTTCTTCTGAGATCAATGTGCCTTTCTACAGTTAATCTATTTCCATAATGTGCCTAGGAGACAAGTGGCTTATTTTGATCTCTGCTAGTTATTAAAAAATAAACAACGATAAACTTTTGAGTGCTGTTTTCATAAAATATTAGATGTTTCTGTCCAGATTGCTTTAGATAGATGTCAATTTCAGAGTCCAAGGAATTATCTGAGAGTTGGCAGGTAATATCAAACGCTGTGACATTCCCATTATATTTGAGAATGAAACAGCACAATCAGTTGGCAGCTCTGAAGACGATAATCTCTAAAAAGCCCAATTAGTGAGCTATCTGCCAAATCATACACCTTGATGCAGAGAAGCCTTGGTGGCAGATTTCAGCTCTCCTATTGCAAAAGGGGCCCCACTGTATGCCAGCTTTCTGGCATGGTGGTCTAATACAATACTATTGTGTGTGGGAAAATGTTCAAACTTAATTCAAAAGTTTTTGACATACTGGATGTCTAGGCAAATTTAGACATGGACAACAAGGATCCTTTACAAATGTAGAAAGGAGATTATTCTTTCCTTTACACTTATTTATATTGCATAAGCCGTTTCACCCTATGTTTTTTATTTTTACAAGGAAAATTCGTTTTAATTTTGAATAGGTTATATAGATGCACACATATGAAAAAATAACCTAAAGCTCTAGGTTTCAATGCCACTTTTACTTGATTTAAATACCTCCAAGGTCAGTCTTCACAGAAGTAGGATGTGAAAATATTCTATCTGTGATGTGAGAGAAATGTATCAGTGACTCTGCTATATCCTCATAAATTAATTGACTGCTTAAGCAGAAATTATTTCTGTATCATTAATTCGACCTCTTCACTATGAGGGACTATGTTAACTTCTCTTTCTAGGTCCCCAAGAGGCATGGTTTCAAAGGTAAGAACTTCCCAGCATCATGCCTCCATCTACCTCCCCATCCAGAAACCTACAGTTCATTGTCCAACTTTCCCAAACGCCGGCTAGGTAAAATTTCAGGTGTGCTCCTTTGTTTAAAAAGACTGCCAAAAGCCCTGGAAGGAGGGGCTCTGTTATGAGCTGGACAGCGAATGCAGCATCAGAATCAAAGATCAATCACTCCAGAAGAAGTTTGGAAGAAGTACTCTCACTGGACGAGAACTTGAGTAGGGCAGGAGTAACTCTGGAGTTAAAATCCCCCCTATTCCCTTAACCTATGGGACTCCATCTCTTGATCCCCTCCCACGACAGTGTAGGAGCGCTCTATCTCTCTGTCTCTCTTTTTCTCTCTCTCTCTCTGCCCCCCCCTACCCGCCTTTCTCTTTCTCTCTCTCTCTGCCTAATAAATCACTTTAGGCAAAACTCTCTGGGTCCAATACTTATTTGAACGAGCTCACCACACCAACAGGTCACTCTCTCCATTCTTGGGTGAGTGAGGCCCAAGGACCTGGGAAAACACAACCAATTGGGGAAGAGCGAGTGTCTTTGGGACACCCTCACAGCCCTGTTACTGTCACCTTGTTACAATTAGATTAATGTTTATGTGTTTAAATGCACAGAGGGCTACCCTTCTTTTCCTCCTTATAGTTCTCTACCCTATAGAAGATAACTGGCAAGGTATGCCCAGTAGAGAGCTGTGAGGTCCCATCCTCTGCTTCATTCCTTCATATATATATATTTTTTTTTTTTCAAAATTTAACCCTCTGTAAGTAATTATCTCAGGTTTCTTCTTACAGTGAACAACTGATAAACCATCTAATGAGTTAAGCTACAGCTAAGTGTTAGGTCCCAAATATATTACAGGTTTTTAATACTTCTTTTCACAGATATATTAACAAGAATATGTTTAGAGCATTCTGGCATAAGGGGATATAAGTTGAAATTTAGTCATACCACAAAACATCCATACCTTTTCAAAACTAAGAGTCAGATGCCAGAGATTTAGAAAGCAGAAAAATGAATAGGCGAAAAACTTTATAGACAGATGCTTATGTAAATCAGGGAGAAATCAGAAACTAAAAATTCGAACAGGGTTAGTATTTAGTGGTAAGACCAGACTATCAGAAAAACAAAAAGAGATGGGACAAAATGTAGTTTAGGTAAGTTCTGCTTAACTGTAGTCTCAATGGGATGTTCAGATTATCATAGTCTTACTATAAATATGTAAATATGTGGGTGGTTGTGATGAAAAAAAACAATAAATATTTGGGGATCAATTGCTAATTCTAGGTAAGTCATAGCCCATGGTAAAACAACGAAGATGATGGATTAAAAGTATGAAAGGGCTACTGAAAAATATCTTTTTTAAAGGCAAGTCTTCCAAAATGCTTTTAAATTTTAATATAAAATAAGTCCAGTTCATTATGTTTATGTCTCTCATATTAATCTGTCAGTTGATGAATTAATCATCATCATTTTTTGTTATGAATAGATTAAACGCATTGCTGTGCACCAGTCATGCCTAAAGAATTTTCTATATAACTTTATGTAAAGAAAAGGTCCAAATGAAGCTATTAGCCAATATCTGGTTGAGGACAAGGAAGAAATTCAATATGTCATGTTGATATTAGAATTTTATGGGAAATAATAGTAATAGACTACAATTATAGAATTCTACACTTAAGTTATTCAAAGTTAGATCTGTAGTGGAGATTTTTACAATGTTCACTTTTTGTTAAAATCAACTTTGTCAAGAAGAATCAGTACTTTCCTAAGTTTAAAAATGTTTTAAATATGGAGCCTAACTTCCAACAAGTAGTTTTTAAGATAAAAGTGGAAGCTGACACTTAAAACATATTTTGTGAATTAACAATAGAAGTTACATTTTTAACTTTATAAAGCTTTATATTTGATATTTTCCTTCCATATTCACCCTAAATGACACAGATACAATTATAAATGTATCTCTGATAAGGACCCATAGCAAAACCCTTAATGTCTTGCTAAAACACATTAATGTTTCAAAGAAGGGTCCTTGATCCCAGGAGGCAGAGGCTGCAATGAGCCGAGATTGTGCCACTGCTCTCCATCCTGGTACTAATATTAAGTTACAGAGAAAGTTAATATAAAATGAAATGTATGTTAATTTGATAAAATAAAAATTAACAACATAAAAATGAACAAAAAATGTAAGTAGATATGTATATGATATGGAAATAATTACAAGTCACAGGAAGATAAAAGCAAGACAAAGAAAAAATGTGAAAATTTGAAAACACGTATATTAAAGTATTGTATCTTTAAAATATGAATATATTAACAGCCAAATGGCACAGTTTGCTGCAAATGACAATCAGAAAATTAAATTCTTAAATAAACTAAATAAATAAGAAAAATGGACAATGAGTAAATTACCAGCTGTCCAACTTCACCTGTACAGAAAACTTAAAATCTACAAACCATTAATGAATGTGTTAAAATACTCAACATGACTTATAATTAAAGAAATGCAAATGGGTAGTCTAATATACTGCTTGTGGGAATACAAATGTATGGAAACTTTCTGGAGGGCAACTTGGCAACATTTATCCAGATCATTAAAATACCCATACACTTTGACCCAATTATTCCATTTTTAGAAATATATCCTAAGGAAATAATCAGAAATGCTCACAATGAATTATGCATGACAATATGTATTGTAGCATTATTAATGGTAGCGAAACTCTGGGATCAGGAACAATATCCATTATTAAAGAAATAGTTGAGTAAATTACTCCAAAATAAAAGAGCTGTGATAATACAATGTAATTTTATGCATTCCTTGGAACAAATTATCGCATAATAAAAATATTATAAAATGTATCTCTCTATGTGATCCCACTTTCTGAAACTGTTAAGAAAAATGTTATTATCCTGACACACATAACAAATTATTGGTCGTGGTGTTGTAATAATGGAAAGAGAAATGAAATACTAGATGTTACTTTTTTTTTTTTTTTTTTTTTGAGACGGAGTTTCACTCTTGTTACCCAGGCTGGAGTGCAACGGCGCGATCTCGGCTCACTGCAACCTCCGCCTCCTGGGTTCAGGCAATTCTCCTGCCTCGGCCTCCTGAGTAGCTGGGATTACAGGCACGTGCCACCATGCCCAGCTGATTTTTTTTGTATTTTTTAGTAGAGACGGGGTTTCACCACGTTGACCAGGATGGTCTTGATCTCCTGACCTCGTGATCCACCCACCTCGGCCTCCCAAAGTGCTGGGATTACAGGCGTGAGCCACCGAGCCCGGCCCTAGATATTACTTTATTAAAGAAAGTACAAACATAACAAATCAAAAACTTGTTACTCATTTATGAAAAATTAAATAATGCTATTAGAAATGTGTATTAAATTGCCAATTATAATTGTAATCAGATTGACAAACTTACAAGTATGTGATGAAATGAATAATGTAAACATAAAGATGGCCCCGGTTTTTGAAGTATGCCTATGGTGATATTACAAATATCTCTTGCCCCAGACACCATGACTGCAACCACATGGGAGTTCCTGAGCAAAAACACTCAAGCTGAGACTAGTTTGAGCTCTGAGTCACAAAGCCACAAAATAATCAACCAATCAATAAGTGTGGTTGCAAGTATTGGCATGGCTTACTACATGGCAATGAGAAACCAGAGGAAGGAAAGAAAAAGGGTTAGAAGCAAATCAAAAGTTCTGTTTTACAAGTTCAATGTTGGATGGTCATCAACCATACAAGTGAAAATGCTAATTAACAAACCCTGGGGGCACAGATGTTTAAAGTAGAGCATTCATCCACAAAGGCATGAGTGTTAAGGCCATTGGGTAAAATGCTCAATTGTTATGATAACAGATATCCTTCTCTTGTTTCTTATTTTAATGTGAGGGCTTCTACTTTTTAACCATTAAGAATGATGTTTGTAATGGCTTTCTGATAAATAGAATTTACCTATGACGTTTATATTTTGATTGGCTAAGGTTTTTTTATTTTTTTTATTTTATTTTTTTACATTATGAATGAACGTTGATATTTATCAAATGCTTTTTCTCTATCTTGTCATATGATCTTACAGTCTGACATACACGCTCAATTATCTGTTGTCAACAAAGCATAACATTAGTCCCTGCTAAGATATTTTTCTGCCTCACAAAGGAGTAATTGGAATCTGTTACTTTCTAGAATCCCCTTTATCTAGCTTGTGTTGTGGGTTAATCACAGACTTCACAGGAGAACGAACTTCAAGGAGATGTCAAAGGCATAAGAGGAGAGATGCATTCCTCTGAGTAGATATTTTTAAACATACACATGCATAAATGTGATATTTGACGCAGCTTTCAGGAGACATTCTTGAGAATTAGATGTTTCTTATATATATATATATGCTTTTTGGATTTTAGGTTCTGGGGTACATGTGCAGAACATGCATGATTGTTGCATGGGTACATACATGACAATATGGTTTGCTGCCTCCATCCCCCAGTCACCTATATCTGGCATTTCTCCCCATGTTATCCCTCTCCAACCTCCCTACCCCCATCTGTCCCTCCCCATTCCCCTACAACAGACCCCAGTGTGTGATGCTCTCCTCCCTGTGCCCATGTGTTCTCATTGTTCAACATCCGCCTACGAGTGAGAACATGCGTGTTTCATTTTCTGTTCTTGTGTCAGTTTGCTGAGAATGATGGTTTATGTTTCTTAATGGCATTTGAGTAAAGTAGAAAAGATTGACAGTGGTTCTTTAGATTTGCAGCAGCAGGTCTCAGGTAAGTTATTTAAAAATTACTTGACTTCATCACGTGGGCTATGACTTTTGGTGGAAACTCCTCTTGGTTCTTCACTCCATCAGACCTTTCAAAAATTGTATTAGCTTTTAATTTCCAGTATTTAACAACTTGGTATTTGGAATTGATAGAGCTTGGATATTTGTCCCTGCATAAATATCATGTTGAATTGCAATCCCCAATGCTGGAAGAGGGTCCTGGTGGGAGGTAGTTGGATCATGAGGGCAGATCCCTAATGGCCTGGTGCTTGCTGTCTTTGTGATAGTGAGCTATTGTGAGGCCTGGTTATTTAAAAGTGTGTGGCACCTCCCTGCCACTCTTTTTCTCTTTTTTGTGCTTTGGCTATATGGCAAAGACAAGCTTCCACTTCACCTTCCACCTTGAATAAAATCTTTCTGAGGCCTCCCCATAAGCAGATGCCACCATGCTTCCTATACAACCTGCAGAACTGTAATCCAATTAAATCTCTTTTCTTATAAATTACCCAGTCTCAGATATGTCTGTATTGCGGTGCAAGAATGATCTAATACAGAATGCAGAGGGTCTTCCATGTTCTCTACACAGAATCCTCTCATGTGCTAATAGATTTTTATACAGTTAAGTCATCTTAAAATTCCTAAGATCTTACTTTATAATTGTAGTATATTGTTCACCAATTACTTTAAGTCTTCACCTTATAAACACCTGGATCCATTGTTCTTCTGGGTCCTCTGAGTAGGTGAGACCATGGAATTTGTTTTAACCAATCCATTGTGAGGAAGTAGAAAGTGTCACTTCTAGGCCAGACATTTAATTGCTGGAAGAAGACCCTAGATTTGTTTTCTTCTGCTACCATCATTAGTAATGGTCTAGATAGTGACTGCTCTTGCCATTTCACATGTGAAATAAGAGTGCAGAACACAGCCTCTAGTGGATTCACTATGTGTGTATAATATGATCAAGAAATTTACATTATGGTTTTTTAGTCACTGTCATTGGTTATGGCTTAGTATAGCCATGGGGTATTGGCTTAGGAAACAAGAAATGGACAAAAAGATAACTGCTATCAGAGTCTGGTAGGATGTCGACGCAAGTCCTGTGTTGGTGAAACATTTGGTAAAATTGTCACCTTCGTTAACTTGCAGCTTGAGGTAACAGATTGCAGAAAAGCATGCTGGAAGCATTTAATGGTCGTTGTGGCTGGGCATTACAAGAAGCTGAGATCAGAAAAGAATTGGTTACTTCGAAGCAGGCAAGGAAAGAAGCATGATTCACAAACTCAGGGATATTTTGGATTGGAAAGGCAACTTTCTCTTTATCTCAAACACTAAAAAATGGAATAAAACAGATATTTGACATAAAAATAACAAATTCAAACTAGTCATCAAGCAGAGATTAATTTAATAATTATGGCTTTTACAACCATTGATAAGATCCAATAAACTAAGTTGGCATCTAACAGATTCTTCCAATTAGACAAAAGAGCTCAGAGAAAGCAGAGTGAAAATGTGGCTGCTCTCTAACTTAGTGGACAAGTTACCCATGATTTAGTTGAGACAGAGCAGAAGCCTGGGGGCAGACAAACAGAGAAATAGATGAAATATAAGAAAAATGCCTGGAAAAGAACTGCAGATGTAGATATTTGCACATGGAGCTGACAGGAATCAAATATCTAGAAGCCAACTAAGCTTACAAGAGATTTGTATTACCAAAGAAATCATAACTCCAAGCATTGTCAACTCCAAGTTTGTCATGGCTGAAGATTGAACCCAGCCCACTATATGAGAATAAAAATAACTGTTGGATGCCCCAATGTTGACTTAATTAGATATCCTCTGAGTAGGTTAAAGGACGCAGAGAAACCTTCCAGAAGATGGAGCAAGAGATTACAGAGTTCAATGGAATAGTTACTTCTCTCCAGAAGCAGAATCGGGCTTAATCAGCATGTCCCTTCCCTGTGGAATGGGACGTTTGCAACACCTGCCCATAATATTTGATTTTCTGTAGATCAGTTTACCTCTCTTCTTTTTCCAAATGGCAGAATGTATTGCAGTTGTTTTGCTGCTAAGATTATAAAATGGTACAGGCATTCTCACATCCTCAAAAGGAATCTGGCTCTTATATCAGAAGATATAAGAAATTATCTTGTGAAATATGATACAACAGAGTAAGGAAATGCCTCACGTGAAGTATTTTATTATAATTGGTATAATACAGATTAATTTTTGTCATATTAAAATTTAGAATTCCAGAAACGAAGTATATCAAGTAGAATACTGTTTTCATAAACTGTCTATTAAAAATGTTCTTCAAGATGAACATCAAATTTAGTATGTGCCTATCTGTAGTCTATAAGTTCTGCCTCTGGGAATATATCATAATAAATGCTCAAGGATGTTAGTTGCAGCCTTATTGGCTGTGGAGGGGAGATAATCTGCTTGTGTCACCACTAGGGGAGCAAACTGGTAAGAGATGGTAGAATGGATCATGGAGCTCTATACAACAGGTGGAAAACTATACCACATTTAGTCCATATATATTTATCTATACAACAGGTGGATATATATGGACTAAATAGATAGATCTTAAAAGCTTTTTGCTGAATGAAAATAATAAGCAATATGAGACTTTTAAAAGCGGATAACGTATTTATATACAAGTTAACACTAAACATTTATGACAGAAATGCATTAAATATATAAATATGTAAGATGATTGTTGTTAGGATAGAAGGAATAAAAGGAATAGGTGATGGAGTTTAAAGAGAATACATGAATAAAGGATGTTGCTGAGTGAATCAATGATGCTAATGTGCCATGGATTTAGGAATACCTGCATTTCTAAAAGAGAAGACTATAAAATTTAAAAGCAAACTAGCTAGTTCACATAAAAGACACAAGAGATTAAAAATCAATCAATCCTCAATCAATGAAAAGTGAGTGAAGTAAAAAAAAAAAATCTGGGAACGGGAATTCTAAGGGTGGCCATTTCAGTGTAAATGTAGGGAAGTTCTAATGAGATATTGATGGACAGATCTGTGCCTATTCAAAAGGTCAGCCTCTGTATTGGCAAAGAAAACTTCCTTTAGAACCCCAGGTTTGTTTGCAGGGTCTTTCTCTTTTACATATTTGTTGAGTAAACTTGGACCCATGCCTCACTTCTGTGATCAA
Organism: Cebus imitator; assembly: GCF_001604975.1. Classification (NCBI taxonomy): domain Eukaryota; kingdom Metazoa; phylum Chordata; class Mammalia; order Primates; family Cebidae; genus Cebus; species Cebus imitator. The sequence continues at coordinate 1,912,128 of NW_016107648.1, forward strand.
TGGTGAGTAAAACATGTCTCATGTAGTTGTTGTATGGTGTTCAATTTAATTACTAACTGCTGCGCTCCACAGATATGCCAGATTCTGTCATCAAGTTTTTATGATCCTGTGGAGAAGACAAATAATAGGCACATATGTGCTATGATGGACTATAAGCATGGTACCGCCGAATCCATCACTAAGGATCTAACACAGTTTTAGGTAGTAAGTGGAAGGTTTCTGGAAGAGTTGTTCCAATCATTAACAATTTTGAAAATGAGTACAAGTTAAACAATGGTGACATAGGATGTGGGGTGTGTGTGTGTGTGTGTGTGTGTGTGTGTGTGTATGTGTGTGTGTGTATGAGAAAGATCAACTTGGATCAATTTAAAAAAGGAAACAAAATGAGTCTTTTTTAAAAATGCCATTAAAATTTATTGGCTGTTATTAACAATACTGCTGTGTTAACAGCAGAAGCAGCAAGAGTTAGGAGCAGCACCAAGATTTGTATATCTCTGTTCCTGGAAGGCCACATTATTATTTCCCTTGAATACTAGTGGAGAGCAGCCCAACATTACAGGTCTCCCACATATATGTCCTTTGTTTAATCCACAGCTCAGTTTTCATGTACAGTATTCTAAATTGTCTTTATTTGCCACCTAATGTTTTTCTAAAGGAGTAATTTAAGTTGTTTGAACTGGATTGAGTTACTCTTTGAAAACAAAACAAAATATTTAACTTGCCAAAAGTGTCCCAAATTACCAGTGCATGCTGTGTTTGTGTGTGCTCTGTGTGTGTATATGTGCTATGTGTAAACATATTTCTTTTTCCTTACTCTAAGAGACAATGTACAACTTGAAAATAATCTGAATATTCATAGCTTTCCACTCGAATTTTCTAGAGGTTTTTCACTGGAGAAGTTAAAATTAACAAAAATGTACATTGCACTAAAACATCAAACTACCATGTAATTTCTCATTGTTGCAATCACAGACACAACTGTGAAACTAGAGACATCAATGGCTATGGATGCCACATTTTTTACATAGTTTGGAGTAGCATTTACTTTATGTTTATAGTACTTTAAACATCAGAAGATATGAGAAATTATCTCACGAAATAGGACTTAATACAGTGAGAAAATGCCTTATGTGAAGTGTTTTATTACAATTGGTATTATAATACAGATTAATATGTGTCACATTAAAATTTAAAACTCCAGAGATAAAATATATCAAGAGGAATATTGTTTTAATAAACTATTGATTAAAAATGTTCTTCAATATGACACATTTTTAAAGCTGAACTACTTTAATAAACTTAAATTATGCACCTGCACTCTACACAATTCTGAACTTTTAAAAGCTTTCTAACCCCAAACTTTAATTTGCTCCATTTTACCTTTGTTTATAACCATGGAAAGTTAACACTGAATGCAGAACCGTTCTACATTCCTTTTCATCCACCACTTTTCTACTCTATATAAGCAAATTAAGGATCTTCTATTAAGGATTCAAAGTGCAAATTATGTAGAAGCATTGAAAACATGTGGCAGGGGCTTTAAACTCTAAAAAAGTTTTGGGTAGGGAATTATTGAATCGCTGTAACCAGATAGTACCTGTTCTATGTTCGAAATTTGTTTGAAATACCTCCCCGTCTTTCTCAGAAGGCTTTCCAAGATTTCAGTCACCATCATTAGAACTCTAATGTTTCTAGACATTTCAAAATGTTTCTCATAGTACTTGCATCAGAATCACTTGAAGTGCTTAAATACTCAAACTACAGGGTCCCATCTTGCAGCATTATTATTTTAGTTCATGGCTAGTTGTGGCAATAACAAAGTTTCAATATACCAATACATAGCTAAAAAGAGGAGACATAGCATGTGATTGCCATCTAAGTTTAATGTCTCTCTGGGTCCAAGAAGTTTAAAGTGCTCAGATTCTTCAAACAGAAGTTATTTTTTCCATATATCCATATATAGACACACACGCAAACATACACACACATATACATACACTCATACAGTGTATGAGTGTACACTGTATGAGTGTATGTATATGTGTGTGTATGAAGGGGAGAAAGCCAAATAAAGCTATAATTACTTGTATGTAAGGAAGTAGAAAAGATTCTGATACTACAAAATTATTAAATTATTAATCCACTAATAATAATAAACACTAATGACATTTCTGAGCAAGGCACTTTGCATGTATGCTTTGTCTCATTAATAACTTACAACAACCTTAGAAGAACGTTATAATTATTCTATGTAACTTATGGAAATTGATGTTCAGAGAGGTTAACATTATTTGCCTTAGGTAGTTAATGGCTCACATAGTTAATGACAGAACTGCTTGTCAAACTCAATAGTGTGTAGCTTCGAGGCCAGTACTCATATTTCTATACCATGCTATCACCAGACTTCCTCCCTGTGATAAAGTATACTTCCTATATTTAATATGAATAGTATAAAAATAAATTTAGGAGTTTCACTTTTAGAATGGCAGGAGCTCCATAGAACCACTCCGCAGCAAAATAAACCAAAGTTTTAAAAACTTCTTACAAATTATTTTATGACTTTATGATCCTGTGATATGTTCTATGCTAAGAACATAGAACAAATTCAGAATGATTTCTTCAGGAAAATATACTAAAGCATATTAAAAATCTAGAAGTCTTTAGCATGTGAGCAACAATCCACGTCCACCCTTTTTTGTTCCCAGCTCAACTTGAATTACATTCCACTTCAGGAGCTCATGGTCGAGAAAACTTGGCTCCCTTTCTTCTCAGCTACCCATCATCGATTATGTAATAGCCTTTGCAAAAATTATGACAGTGAAGAAAATCTGACTTAAAAAATTGTGAGAGTAATAAAATAATCTGACTTAACTAATTCCATCTGGCTTCTAACTTTTAAGCTGCCCTGTTCATTCCTAGGCATATAGCAAGCTAACTACGGGAGAAAGTTTGTTTACAGTTTAGCTTTAAAACAAAGATTATAACAGCTCCTTCTCAAAGCTAACTTTCTCAAAACTAATCCTTAGTTTTACAAAGGAGGATTGTGGACTGAAGCTCCCTTTGTATAACTAGAAATGTAGCTACAAAATTAAAATTATGCTTCAGGAGTCATCTAGCCAAGGATTACAAGGTTCATAATCTCTCCAATTGCTCCTATAAATAACATCAGTATTACAAATCCTGATTAGTATTTGAGGTATTTTTCAGACCTTGCATTCTGATAGACCAACTGGCACCATCTGGACCAATAACCCCTACCAAGAAACTGGCTCAGCTGGTTTTGTGCACCCAGCCAGGAACTGACTCGACACAAAAAACAGCTTTGACATTCTATGATTTCATCCTCAACCCAACCAGTCAACATTCTCCATTCCCTAACACCTTGTCTGCCATATTATCCTCGAAAAACCAGCATCCAAGCTTTCAGGGAGGCTGATTTGAATAATAAAATGCTATCTTTTCTTTGGCTAGCCCTGCAATCATTAAATTTTTTTCTCTACTACAATACTGATGTCTCAGTGAATTAGTTCCTTAAACTCTGAATTTTACAGGCTAAATACCATAAGTACATCTAACAGTTCAAAGGCTTTCTTCTTCTAGCCCAGTGCTACACATAGGTTGAAAAACTCTACCTGAGTCATGGAAGACTCAGAGTGCTTGGGCCATAATTGCCCTTACCCAGTTAGCTCAGAGGGCAGATTCCGTATACCAGATATGTCAGCCAAGAAGGCCAGAGACTACTGCTTTGCCCAGGACTCATAGTACTGGCTCCAAGATTTTCTGCAGAATGAAAGGTAGGCAATAATAAAAGAGAAATCTGATGCTTTCTTGACCTTGGCAAAAGGAGGAAAAATGAAATAATTGTGAATTATATCCAAAGCCTTCTGTTCTCCATAACAAAGACCTACTCTACAGAGGAAAACATTGTGCAAGAGCCTCACTTTAGCTGAGGAAAGAGCTCTCTTCTGTACCAACCCCTTGGACCATACTTGTATCATTCAGGGCAGAAAAAATATAGTAATAAGGAGTGTGATCAGATATGGTAGTAGGGTGCAGGGAGAACAAAACTACAGCATTGGAGATACACACACACACACACACACACACACACGTATGTATGTTTCCCTAACCCATATAAAGAAACTGTCTCAACTGGTCTTGTGATCCCACCCAGGGACTTACTCAGTACAGAAGACAGCTTTGACCTTCTATGATTTTAAACTCAACCCAACCAAGTACCCTGAGCCTGCCATAACTTGGGTAGAGCTTCCATCCTCTGTGTGGGGCTGTATGCAAGAATATCACCAACAGAGCTCCAGGATACTGTCTGTTGGTTTTAGCTGAGCTTTAGGACACAGTACCACTCTAAGGCAAAGTACTTAGGCAAGCCCAGTCAAGAGGAGAAACAAAAGCAAGAACGCTAGAGTAATTCAAAGTCTCTAGTGCCCATGGCCACAATAAACATTAAACATTTCAACACACGAGCAAATTAACAGAAATCCTCATAGTAAAGGTGTATTTACCTCAATTCCAATTACTCAATACAACATGCCTGACTTTTACCAAAAATTAGATGACTCAACACAAAGACAAGAAAAAACAATCTGAAGAGAAAAGGCAATCATCAAAACAGATTAAGATATGAGAAAATTGCTGTAATTATTAGACAGGGAATTTAAAACAACTATGGTTAGTACGTTAAGGATTCTCATGGTAAAAGTAGACAGCATGAAAAAACAGATGGACAGTATGAAGAGAAACATAGAGATTCTAAAATTTTTTTTTAATGCTACAAATCAAAAACACTAAAACAGAAATAAGGACTGACTTTGATGGGCTCATTATTAGGCCATATAGTTGAGTGAAACATTGGCTTAAGGATAGTTCAATAGAAGTTTTTTTAAATTCAAAGACAAAAAAATTCAAGAACAGTGGGACAATTCCAAAACCTTTTCATACACATTTGGAATACTGAAAAAGAGATAAAAAAGGAGCAAAAGTAGTATTTGAAGTAATAATGTCTCACAATGTTCCAAATCTATCGATGGATCCAAAACCACAGATCTAGAACATTCAGGGAACATCCATAAAATACATTAAAAAAAATCCAAACCAAACTAACAAGAAACACCCTAATCATATCATATTCAAACTTCAGAAAACCAAAGACAAAGAGAAAATCATAGAAAAGGCTGGGGTATTGGGAGCACCTTACCTACAGAACAAGGATATGTTGGACATCTTTTCAGAAATCAGATGAACAGAAGAAACTGCAGTCAAATATTTAGAGTGTTGGAAAAAAAAATCACCAAACTAGAATTCTACTACAGCAAAATTATTCTTTGAATGTAAGGAAGGAATCAAAGTTTTTCAAAGAGCAAATGAAAAAAAATTATTCCTGGTAAGTTTTCCTGCACAGAAAATTAAAAGAAGCATTTCAAAGAGAGGAATATTTATATAAATTGGGATCGACATAAAGAAGAATAATTATAAGTTGGTATCCACATAAAGATAGTGTCAAGGAATAAATAAATCAATGTCAAATAAACTGAACAGAGACTATCTAAGAAAATACATTTTTGCAAGTAAGCATATGAAAGATGCTTGAGATTGTTTTTAGGAAAATGCAAATTAAGGTAACTATGAGATACCATATCATGACATATCGCTTATAATGACTAAAATTTAAACTAACATCAATTGCTGGAGGTGATACAGACAAATGAAACTTATCTTCCTTGCTTCTAGCGATGCAAAATGATTCAACCTCTTTAGAACACAGTATAGCAGCTTTTTTAAAAGCTAAACCATTTTAATACAGCATTTACACTCTTAGTTATTACTCAATGATTAAAAACTTAGGTCTACACTAAAACATACATGCAAATATTTATGGTGCTTTCTTAGTAATTCCAAATCCAAAAGCATCGAGGTGTTCTTCAATAGGTGAATAGATAAAAAACCTGTTGTATAGCAATACAAGCAGAGTATTATTCAGTGATTAGATTATAGCGTTAAATAAAATCATCAAGGCACAAAATTATATATAATATCAGATTTCACTTATATAAATTTCAAAAATATGGACAAGTCCTACAGTGCTAGGAGATACTAGTTTACTTTGGAGAGGAGAGAAGCAGAGATTATAAAGAAAACAAGGGAATCATAGTAGCTGTTTATCCAATTATTATTCTTGTCCTAGGTTTTCCTTCCATGAGTGTATTCGTTTCACAACAATTAATCCAGCTTTTTACTTATGATTCTCCAGTTTTATGTATGTAAATTGTATTCATATAAAAAGTTTTTAAAGTTATTATTTTATTGACTTTGTGTTCTTGGCAATTTGCTTAACGTCTAAGAGCCTAGATTTGTTTCATATGTAAAATTGTTATGATAATATAAAGCTATTTGGAAGATTAATTGTAAAAATGTTGGTACAAAGATTAACAAATATAAAAATGCTAAACAAATAACAGCAAGTTTAAAACCCAAAAGGTTAGTCCAAGTGTAAACATCTTACTGAAAGCTTATTTTTCTGTGAATCTAATGGTTTAGATTCAAATGGAATAGGTGTTACTTAAATTAGAATTGTGTAGAAAAGAAACATTTATTCCACACACACTAAGCACTTACGGTGTCAACAGAATTATTCAGTGCACTCAAGATACGTTAATTAACAGTTAAGTAAAAACACTCTTGACTCTTTGTAACTTAAATGAGAGGGACATATCTTAAACATAAATCAAAATTTGGTATTGTATGTTATAAGGTAAAAATTTCTGAGAAAAAAATGCAGAATACATTAGGGTACCTCCATTTTTTTGGATGAGGAAAGAAATAACTGAGGAAAAGCAACGCATTCCAAAAGGACAAAAGTTGAAAAAGCCTGAAACTCACAGGACCTATTGACGGATGTTATGTATGGTGGGGAAAGAAAAGAGTCAAGGATAGTGCTGGGGGTTTTGGCAGGTGAAACTTCAGTAATTCAGTTGTTACTAATTTGGATAGAAAAGAGGGGAGAAAGGTTTTACTCAGCCTAACAGTGCTCCAGTGTGAACAAAACCTTGGGATTATGTCAGAGATTTCTATACTCAGCAATTCTTCAATTTTGATTCTGGTGAAGAGGACTAGATTCACCCACCTATATGCTAGCATTTTGAAGGCAAAATTAGGAAGAGAGCTTGTATGAATGAAATGATAATGGAATCTCCATCTCCATCAAGTAAACTCTCGTTTATTTTCAGTTTACACTATGCTACGTATGGTAAGTCAGGTCTATGTTTCTCGATCTGCAGATGCTATTTTACCTAGGCAAGAGAATAATTCTCAAGTGTCTTCTCAAGCGTGAGGAGGTAGGAGAAGGGACTGCACCCTTCTTGACTGTGGAGTAGGGAAAGGGGACCTGAGATTATACCAGGGTTTTTTGTGGGGGCGGTGTTAGGGTTTTCTAGAGAATCAGAAATAATAGGACATATGTATATCTGAAAGAAGTTTATTAAGGAATATTGACTCACACCATCACAAGGTGAAGTCCCATGGTAGGTTGTCTGCAAGGTGAGGAGCAAGGAAGCCAGTGGTGGATCAGTTCGAGTCCCAAAACCTCCAAAGCAGCGAAGTTGATGGCGCAGCCTTCAGTCTGTGGCCAAAGGCCCAAGAGTCCCTGGAAAACTACAGGTGTAAGTCCAAAAGTCCACAAACTAAAGAACTTGGAGTCTGATGTTCGAGGGCAGGGAGTATCCAACAAAGGAGAAAAAAGAAAGCTGGAAGACTCGGTAAGTCAAGTCCTTTCCTGTTCTTCTGCCTGCTTTATTCAAGCTGGGCTGGCAGCTGATTAGATGGTGCCCACCTGGATTGAGGGTGAGTCAGCCTCTCCCAGCCCACTCACTCAAATGTTAATTCCTTTGGCAACACCCTCACAGACACACCCAGAAACAGACTTTGAATTTTTCAACACAATCAAGTTGACACTTAATATTAGCCATCACAGGGGACATGGTTTATATTTTGAAATAGTTTCAAATGTACAGAAAAGTTGCTAGGATCATGTCATGAAGTCTTAGATACCCTTTATCTAAATTCAACACTTGTTTTATTTTAGAACATTTACATACCTGTGTATTAATTTTATACATACACGGTTTAATTTCTTTTTTTTTTTTTTTTGAGACAGAGTCTCACTCTGTCTCCCAGGTTGGAATGCAGTGGCGCAATCTTGGCTCACTGAAACCTCCCCCTCCCAGGTTCAAGCTATTCTCATTCCTCAGCCTCTTGAGTAGCTGGGATTACAGGTGCGTGCCACCACTCCTTGCTATTTTTCGTATTTTTAGTAGACACAGGGTTTTACCATGCTGGTCAGGCTCATCTCGGACTCCTGACCTCGTGATCTGCCCTCCTTTCCTTCCCAAAGTGCTAGGATTACAGGCGTGAGCCACCATACCTGGCCTATGATTTTGTTTCTTTTACTGAATCATCTTATAGTAAGTTGAAGGTATTCTGATTTTTAACCTTAAATAATTTAGTTCATATTTCTTAAGAAATTAATACAGTTTCTTAGAAAATGACAGATAAATTTTAAATATTAGAAAAAAATAGGGAATTATCCCATCTACAGACAATATCACATTTAATTAAGTTTCATAATAATATGTTTTATAGCTATTTGTTTTCCTTTTTTCAGAAACAAATTCCACAATCATATATTGTATTTAATTGTCATATTTCAGTCTTTCTTTCTGTGTATTAACATTTTTTAAGAAGACAGGCCTAGTTATTTTGTGGAATGTCTCCCAACTGAGGTCTGCCTGATACCGATTTATAATTACATTAACAGAAGTAATAGTGTTTTATTTTACTCTAAGTATCTTATTTGACACAAATTTGTTTGTCCCAAATTTAATTGTGCTGTATTTGTTATTCTGGTTCAGGTGGTATTCCCCACATTATTGAATGATGTTATACAGTTTTTCCTTTGAAATTCATAAGTAGATTTTTGGAGATATTTAGAAACAATTTCTGTTCCAACCAACATCTACCCTGTAAGTTTAGCATCCATTGTTAATTTCAAATATATCATTTCTGCTATGCTTATTATTTGGCACTCTAGTGTAGAGAAGGGCTTTATTTATTTATTTATTCATGTACTTACTTCTATCAGTATGGGTTTATGATTTATTATTTTACTGAGTTATTTCAATCCAATCCTTTCAATATTTACTTTAAATATGACAAGAGGGAGCCCTGTCAAACCGACTTGTGTCATTTTGACATATTTTCATGATTCTTTGAGCTCCTCTTCCACAAGGCAACAAGATGCTCCAGGCTTATATTGCTCTTTTCCAGCCCTGAAAATAGTAACCATTTCTCCAGTAAGCACTAGATTCGTTTAGTGGGAAATGATATTTAAATCTGAATGTTGGGTGTGCTTATTTTTGTTTTCTTTCCTGCTTTTCCTCTTTTTCTTTCTTCCTTCTCTCTTTCTCTCTCTCTCACACACACAGACACATGCAAATATATATTATGTAAATAAATATTGATACTTCCAATCCAACATCACATAGTTTTTCCCTTTTTAATATTGAAACTCTCTCTCTCAACAGTGAGAAACATTGATTTTCTTATCTTCAATATATTAGCTAAAGTTTACTACCTGTCTACTTCTTTACACATATTGAAATTCACTGAGTTTAATGAGTTTTAACAAGTAAATATACTCATGCAATGAATAACAATAATGAGATATAGAAAATTTCCTTTAAACCAAAGAACTCTCTCATTTGCCATGGGAGTAAATTATATGCCCTTATACCCCCACAAACAGCTAGATTTTCTTTTCACCATAAATTAGCTTTGAATATTATAGAACTTCATATAAGGGAAATCTTATATGTACTTTCCTGTCTCTGACTTATTTTGTGCATCAAAATATCTGTGAAATTTATAAACAGTAAAGAAATCATTTTTTTCTTTTTATTGATGAGTAGTGTTTCATTGTATGAATTTGACACACAGTATGTATCTATCTCACTGTTGATTGAAATTTTGTATTATTTATAGCTTTAAGATATTATAAATCTCGTATGAACATTTGTGAATATATTCTATTTTGTCGACATATTATAATATTTCTTGCATAAATCCTGAGGAATATAATTGCTAGGTCAAAGGGTAGCTGTATGTTCAGCTTTGTAGGAAACAGCCAAGAATTTTACAGAATAGTCACTGTATTAGTCCATTCTCATGCTGCTGTAAAGAACTGCCTGATTTTGAGCATTGTTTCATATGTTTGTTTGCCATTGTGTATCTTCTTTTGAGAATTGTCTATTCCTGTCCTTAGCCGACTTTTTGATGGGATTGTTTATTTTTTTCTTACTGATTTGAATTCATTGTAGATTCTAACTATTCGTCCTTTGTCAGATGTGTAGATTGTGAAGATTTTTATCCCACTCTGTGGGTTGTCTGTTTACTTCGATGACTGTTCCTTTTGCCATGCAAAAGCCATTTAGTTTAATTAGGTCCCAGTTATTTATTGTTTGTTTTTATAACATTTGGTTTTATGTTCTTCGTCATGAAATCTTTGCCCTAATCCAATGTCTAGAAGGGTTTTTCCAATATCTTCTAGAATTTTCATAGTTTCAGGTATTAGGTTTAAGTCTTTAAACCATCTTGAGTTGATGTTTGTATAAGGAGGGAGATGAGGGTCCAGTTTTGTTCTCCTACATGTGGCTTGCCAATTATCCCAGCACCATTTGTTGAAAAGGGGTCCTTCACCCCCTTTATGTTTTTGTTTGCTTTGTTGAAAATCAGTTGGCTGTAAGTATGTAGGTTTATTTCTGGGATCTCTATTCTGTTTTATCGGTCTATGTGCATATTTTTATACCAGTACCACACTGTTCTGATTATTATGGCATTATAATATAGATTGAAATCAGGTAGTGCGATGCCTCCAGATTTGCTCTTTTTGCTTAGTCTTGCTTTGGCTCTGCAGGCTGCTTTTTGTGATGAGTACACCAAAATCTCGCAAATCATGACTAAAGAACTTACTCATGTAAACAAATACCACATGTACCACAAAAACTTAAGAAATGCTACTTAAGACGTTGACTCTATTATGTAAAAGTGTTTTGAGGATTAAAAGATGAAATTAAAAAAACACAAAATAAAATGATTATTGGAAAAAAAACAGCTTCTTGAGACTCAGCAATTGCTAAAGAAAAGAAGCTTCATTGACTCACAGTGACAAAGGGCTAGTGAGGACTCAGGAAACTTACAATCATGGCAAAAGAGAAAGCAAGTATGTCCTTCTTCACGTGGTGGCAGGAAGGAGAAGAATGAATGCCCAGCAAAGGGTGAAGCCCTTTATAAAACCATCATATCTTGTGAGACCCTACTCACTATCATGAGAATAGCATGGGGGAAGCCACATCCATGATTTAATTATGTACCACCGGGTTCCTCCCACCACATGTGGGGATTATGGGAACTACAAATTAAGATGAGATTTGGGTGGGGCTACAGCCCAACCTTGTCAGTTGCTCTATTTCACACTAACATAAGCAACATATAAGAAGTCCCATTGTTCCGCACCCTTGCCCATATTTAATATTGATGGTTTATTTTAAATTTTGATCATTAAGGTGAATACATAAAGTTATTCTGTGGATATAATTTGTATTTCTCTCTTAGTTAATTATATATGCCTTTTCATAAGCTCTCAAGTCATTTGTATATTTTTGTTTTAGGAGTGTCTGTTTAAGCCATTTGCCCAATTATTTATTGGAGTTCTTGTGCTTTAACTCTTATGTTATAAGATTTAAAAAATACATTCTATATATGTCTTTTATCACACATACATTCTTGGCTGTGGTTCACTAATTAGTTCTCTTAACAGTGACTTTTGATGATTAGAATTTTTAAAGATATTGATTAAATATAATTTACCATTGTTTTCTTTTATGGCGATATTTTTTTTCTGTGTGAGAAAGTTTTCCCAACCCTCTGAAAAGCTTTGAGGCACTTATTTTATTTTAACCTTTATTGTTTCAGATTGTACAATTAGCTCATGATTTATTTTGAATTAACCTTGTGTGTGTTGTTATATATAAATCAGGGTTGATTTTATTTTGTTTCTATGTGGATATCTATAAGTTCCAGCACCATTTGATAAAAAGTCTTTGTATTTCCTGTTGAATTGTTTTGGAACTTTCATTTAAAAATCAATTGAACTTATAAGTATTAGTTTACATTTCAACTATCTATTCTGTTCCATTGATTTGTTTGCCTATCCATGTCACTGTCACAGTGCCTGTAGCTTTATTATAAGCTGTGAAATCTGATAATGTGAGTCTTCGAATTAATTTGTACTCATTCAAGACTGTTTTGACTATTCTAAGTATTTTACATTTTTTAATTGTAGAATAATCTTGCCATTTACTACAAAAAACTTGCTGAGATTTTGACGTAGATTTTGTTGATTCTATAGATCAGTTTGGGAGATTTATTATTTTAAAAACATTCACAATTTAAATATTTTAGATAACTATATTTCCTCATTTATTTTTCTTTAATTACTTTCAGCAATGTTTTATAATTTCCAAAATAGATACCTTTCTTTGACTGCTGTTAAATTTCTTTCTAAGCATTTCAGGCTTTTCGATGCTACTAGAGATAGATATTTTTATTTAATTTTATACTTGTCTGGTGCTACTATATAGAAATATAAGTGACTCTAAAATGAATACTCCATATCCGGAGAGGTTGCAATATTCACTTTTTAGAACTAGAAATATTTGTTTTAGTAAGTTACTTAATATTTTTATGTCTTAAACAGAATCTTGCCTGAGAACATAGACACTTTGACGTATTCCTTTCTAATTCTTATGGCTTTTGTTTGTTTTCTTTGCCCCCTTTCACTAGCTAGGAAATCCAATACGACACTGAATGGAAGTTGTGAAAGGTGGCATCTGCATTTTTCTCAATTTAGAGAAAAAAATATTTAATATTTCACTACTAAAAATGACCTTACTTATAGGATTTGTCATAATTGTTTTTTATTTGACTGAAGAAATACCATCCTAATTGTAATTAACTTACAAATTTTGTCATGAATGGATGACTACTGAGTTGAACTGATTATATGATTTGCTCCTTTGTACATCTCATGTGTTAAATACTCCAACTGGTCTTAAAATGTTAACTAGCTTTAAATTCCTGAGATATATTACTGAATTAAAATGTCTGCATTTATGAGAAATACTATTCTATAATTTCCTTTTTTTCAACATCTTTGTGGGGTTGTTACATCAGAGAAACATTGATTTTATGAAACAAATGAGTGTTTACACATAATTTTTACTTGTAATTTGTAGGTGCATTTCAAAATAACTAACATCTCTAAATGGCATATTACCCTATAAATGGAAAAACTTTCTTCATTAATTTAGGTGTTATGCATTGTAATAAACCTTGATGGCATTTCCTGGAAAGCCCGGAACTCCTTTTGATAAATTTATGTTTATTTTCTTCATATTGTCTAATGATGTTTTAAATGGGATTTTATTTTAAATAATTTTTAGTCGCTGTTTGCTGATATAAAGTCATGCTTTTGAACTTTCTATATTACTCTTATATTCTGCTTTCTAGATAAACTGTACAACAATATGCAATAATGTGTCTTAATAGTTTTAGGGCTTCTAAAAGATGTATTATTTGAAACTGTGAAAATGTGTTTCCTTGTGTTATATTTTTATTTTAAATGAAAAGCTTTCTACATTTACACATTTAGAGCAATACATATTGCTTTTTAAAAAATATATTCCCTACAAAAATACACTTTCCTATTTTTTAATATACTGAGCATTTTTATCACAAATTTCGATAAAATATTTCAAATACACACTTTGTTTAAATAAGTATCTGGACATTTTTTTATTCTGTTAATGTGGTAATTAAATTTATAGATTGAACTTCTTTGTATGTGTAAGATGAAATGAACATAGTCATGGTATTTAAACTTCATTTTCAAATGTTATTGTGGTAAAATAAATGTAACACAAAATGTACACAAAAAGTGCTCTCTCTCTCTCTTTTTTTTTTTTTTTTTTTTTTTTTTTTTTTTTTTTTTTTTTTTTTTGAGATGGAGTCTCACTGTCATACAGGCTGCACTGTTGTGGAGTGATCTCAGCTCACTGCAACCTCCACCTCCTGAGCTCAAGTGATTCTCCTGCCTCAGCATCCTGAGTAGCCGGGATTACAAGTGTGCACCAACAAGCCAGGCTAATTATTGTATTTTTAGTAGAGATGGGGTTTTACCATGTTGGCCAGGCTGGTCTTGAACTCCTGACCTCAAGTGATCTGCTGGCCTCGGCCCCCCAAAGTGTTGGGATTACAGGTGTAAGCCATCCTGCCTGACTCTTCTTTCACTTACAAGTGTACAGTTTAGTGGCATTAAGTATATTCATGTTATGGTACAACTATCATCACCATCCATTAATATAATTATTTTCATCTTTCAAGGCCAAAACTCTATACCCATTAAATAATAATTCCTTCATTACGTGTCTCCCTCAAGACCCTGGAAACCACCATTCTGTTTTCTGTCTCTGATTTTGACTACTTTAAGTGACCACATGTAAGTGGAATCATACAGCTTTTATCTTTATATGACTGATTTATTTCATTTAGCATAATGTCAAACGTTATCTATATTTTAGCATATGTCAGAATTTCCTTCCTTTTCTTAAGGCTGAATTGCATGCAGTTGTATGTACACACCACATTTTTGTTTGTGTTTTCATCTACCAGTGAACACTTCCACATTCTGGCTATTGTGAGAAATGCTACTATGAACATGGGTGTTCAAATACAAGCATGCCTCAGTTTATTATGCATGGTTATATTTTGCTTCAAAGATACTACTTATTTATTTTACAAACTGAAGTTTTGTGGCAACCCTGAGTTAAGCAAGTCTGTTCATTTTTCCAACAGCATATGCTCAATTCCTATCACTGCATGACATTTGGTAATTTTTGATAATTTCAAGCTTTTTTGTTACTTTCCAACAGCCATTCCCTGTCTTTCTCCCTCTCTTCAAGCCTCCCTATTTTCTGAGACATAATAATATTGAAGGTAGGCCAATAAATAACCTTACAATGCCCTCTAAATGTTCAGATGAAAGGAAGAAAATGGCTAAGAAGCATATGAAAAAATATTTAACATCAGTAAGTATTAGAAAATACAATTTAAAATCAATGAGATATACCATATACCATGTACACAAATCAGAATGGCTATTACTCAAAAGACAAAAAGTAACAGATATAGGAGGGAATGTGGAGGAAAAGGAATGCTTATACACTGTTGGTATGAATGTAAATTAGTATAACCTTTATTGAAAAGAGTATGGATATTTCACAAAGAACTAAAAATAGAACTGCCGTTTGATCCAGAAATCTCACTACTAGTTGCCTACCAAAAAGAAAAAAGTATATTATATTAAAAATATACTTGTACACATATGTTTATTGCAGCATTATTCATAATAGCAAGTATTTGTAATCAACCTGAGGGTCTTTAATGAATGAATGGATTTTTAAAACCATGGTATATATACACAATGGAATATATTCTGCAAAAAAAAAAAAAATGGAATCATGCCTTTTACGGTAACATAGACAGAACTTGAGGCCATTAAGTAAAATGATTCAGAATCAAAATGTCAAATATGACAGGTCTAACTTATAAATACATGCTTAATAATGCATACATATGGAAAGTATGGAATGAAGGACAATTGGGACTCAGAGGTTTTGGGGGTGGGAAGAGAGTGGAAGATGAGAAGTTGTTTGTTGGATACAATGTGCAGTGTTCCAGTGATGGATGCACTGAAGACTTCACCATAATGCAATATATCAATGTAGTAAAATTGCACTTTTACTCCATGATTGTATTTATATAGCTTATATATAATGATGATGATGATGGTGCTGATGATGATGATGGGGTGTGTGTGTGTGTGTGTGTGTGTGTAGCAAGGAATAATTAAGCTTAGTGAAGAAGGCATGTCAAAAACTGAGTTAGGCTGAAGGTAGACCACTTGCAGCTAAAAGTTAGCAGAGTTATAAATGCTAAGGAAAAGTTCTTAAGAAAATGTAAGATGCTATTCCAGTGAGCACACAAATGATAAGAAAGCAAACAGCCTTACTGCTGATATGGAGAATGTTTTTGTAGTCTGTATAGAAGATTAAGCCAGTCAGACCATTCCTTTAATCCAGAGCTGAATCCAGAGCAAAGCATTAACTCTCTTCAATTTTGTTAAGGCTGAGAGAAGTGAGGAAGCTGCAGAAGAAAAGTTGGAAACTAGCAGATATTGGTTCATGAGATTTAAGAAAAGAAGCCACTTCCATAACATAAAAGTGCAAAGTGAAACAGAAAGTGCTGATGTAGAAGCTGCAGCAAGTTATGTAAGAAGTATAATTAAGATCATTGATGAAAGTCCCACAAAACAACACATTTTCAATCTTGATGAAACTGCCTTATATAGGAAAAAGGTAACATCTGGGACTCTAATAACCTGAGTGAGGAAGTCATTGTCTGCCTTCAAAGCTTCAGTGAATAGACTGATTTTCTTGGAAGGGACTAATGCATCTTGTGATTTTTAAGTTCAAGCCAGTGATTATTTACCATTCTCAAAATTCTAGGGCTCTTAATAATTATACTAAATCTACTTTCTGTGGGCTGTGTAAATGAAGGAACAAAGCCTGGATGATAATGCATCTATTTACAGCATGGTTTACTGAATATTTTAAGCCCACTGTTGAGGCCTACTGCTCAGATAAAAAGTATACTTCTTTCAAAATATTACTTCCCATTGATGATGGACCTGGTCACCCAAGAGCTCTTATGGAAATGTACAAGGAGATTAATGTTGCTTTTATACCTGCTAACACAACATCCATTCTGTAGTCTATAGATGAAGAATTTTGACTTTCAAATTATATCATTTAAAAAATATATTTTGTAAGGCTATAGCTCTGATACAGAGTGATTCCTGTAATGGATATGGGTAAAATAAATGGAAAACTTCTGGAAAAAAATTCACCATTCTAGATTCTGTTAAGAACATTCATGACATATGGATAGTCATCAAAATAATATTAAAAGAAGTTTGAAAGAAGTTGATTCCAAACCTCATAGATGACATTTAGGGGTTGAAGACTTCAGGACAGAAAGTAACTTCAGGTTTAATAATAAAAAAAAAAAAAAATCAAAAGAACTAGAAATGGAGCCTGAACATATGACTGATTTGCTGCAATCTCATGATAAAATTTTTATGGATGAGGAGCTGCTTCTTCTGATGACTAAATAGGGTTATTTCTTTAGATGAAATCTGCTTATGATAAAGATGCTGTGAATGGTTGAAATGACAATGAAGGATTTAGAATATTACGTAAACTTTATAAAGGCAGGACTCCAATTTGAAAGAAGTTCTACTGTAAGTAAAATGCTACCAAATAGAGTCACGTTACAGAGAAAGCTTTTGTGAAAAAAGAGTGAATATATGTGGCAAAATTAATTGTTTTCTTATTTTAAGTAATTCCCAAAGCCATCCCAGTCATAAGCAACCACCACCCTGATCAGCCGGCAGACATCAATATCAAGGCAAAACCCTCTACTAGCAAAAAGATTACAACTCTCTGAAGGCTCAGATGATTATTAGCATGTTTTAGCCATAATTTATTTCCAATTTTTATTTTAAGAAATTTAGAAATCATTTATTTTATATTTGTAAAGAAGGTATGAACATTTTTAGACATAATTCTATTACACATTTAAACAAACTCTGGTATAGTGTAAATACACACATTTTATATTCACTGGGAAATCAAAATAATTGTGTGACACTTTATCGCAATATTTACTTTTTTGTGATGATCTGGAACTGAGCCCACAGTATCTCCATTGTGTGCCTGTATCTTGTTAATACCTTGCTTTCAATTCTTTTGGTTACATACCTGAAGTGGAACTGCTGAATTATACATACATCTTTTTCAAAAATTTTATTTTAGGAATCACCATAGCAGAAAGTCTATTTTTGTTAGTATAAAAATAGATACATAAATAAATGGAACAGAGCAGAGAATGCATAAATAATGACACATATCCATAGCCAAGTGATCTTTGACAAAGTTGACAAAAGCAAACACTGGAGAGGGTCACCCTTTCAAGTAATGGTGCTAAGGAAACTAAAATAGCCTTATGCAGGAGAATGAAACTAGACTCCTATCTTTCACCACATACAAAAATTAAGATGGATTAAAGACTTCAATGTAAGTCATGAAACTATTAAAATACTGGAAGAAAACATAGGCAAAACTCTTCTAAACAGTGGTCTAAGCAAAGAATAAGGTCTTAACAAAGACCTTAAAATTGGAAGCAACAAAAACAAAAATAGACAAATGGAATATAATTAAACTAAAGAGCTTCTCCATCATTTACCGAAGAGGCCATTCTTTCTTTATATTGTCATCATGGCACCTTTGGCAAAATCCAATTGGCCATAAGTGGATAGGTTGATTTCTGCATTCCTTATCCAATTTATTGGTCAATGTGTCACTTTTTATGCCAGTATAGTGTTATTTTGATTACAATAGCTTTATACTATGTTTGAAATTACAGAGTTTTTGGTGAAGCTTTTAGGGTTTTTAAATATAAAATCACATCATTAACAAACAGAAGTCATTAAGCTTTCTCCTATTAGTCTATATTTTATTTCTTTTTCTTGCCTAATTATACTAGGTAGGACTTCCACTATTAAGTTAAAAGAAATTATGAGAGTGGACATCCTTGTCATACTCTTGATTTCAGAGAACATTCTTTAAAATTCTCACCACTGAGTGTGATGTTATTTGGGGCTTGTTGTCATTAAGTTTTTGATAGGGCTTGCATTGAATCTGTAGGCAGCTTTGAGAGCTTTGAGTGGAATTTACATTTTAACAATATTTAGTCTTCCAATCTATGGACACAGAATGTCTTTTCATTTATTGGTAGCCTCTCTAACTTTTTCATCAATATTTAGTGCTCTTCAGTATACAAGTCTTCCTCCTTCCTTTTTTTTTTTTTTTTTNTTTTTTTTGAGACAAAGTTTCACTTTTGTTTTCCAGGCTGGAATGCAATGGTGCGATCTCAGCTCACTGCAACCTTTGCCTCCCAGGTTCAAGTGATTCTCCTGCCTCAGACTCCTGAGTAGCTGGGATTACAGGCATGCCCAGCTAATTTTGTATTTTTGGTACAGACAAGGTTTCTCCAAGTTGGTCAGGCTGGTCTTGAACTCCTGACCTCAGGTGATCTGCCTCAGCCTCCCAAAGTGCTGGGATTATAGGCATGAGCCACTGCACCCAACTGTCTTTGTCCTTGTTGGTTAAATTTATTTCTAAGTATTTTATTCTCTTTGATGGTACTGTAAATAATTTTAAAAAATGTTATTCTCTGATATGTTATTATTAGTGTACAGAAAAGCAACTGATTTTTGCATATTGATTTTTTATCTTCCAAATTGCTAAATTTATTTATTAGTTTTAGTAGTTTATTAATTCTATTAGTTTTATGGAATCTTCAGGATTGTCCTTGTTTCTTTAAAACTTTTTAAATTTAAAACAGTTTCAAATTTTACAGAATTAATGTGATAACATTATAGGGAGTTTTCACATACCACACACCCAGTTTTCCTTATTAACATCTTTCCATTAGTGAAATATATTTGTTACAACTAGTGAATTGATATCTGTGCATCATAATTAAAGTCTACACTTTATTCACAATTCCTCAGTTTTCTCTTAATAGCCTTTCATTATTTCAAGATCCAAGATAGCAGGGGTCCCCAACTCCTAGGCCATGGACTAGTAACAGTCTGTGGTCTATTAGGAACCGGGCTGCACAGCAGGAGGTAAGCAGTGGGTGAGCAAGCATTACCACCTGAGCTCCACCTCCTGAAAGATCAGCAACATCATTAGATTCTCACAGGAGGAGGGACCCTACTGTAAACTGCACATGGGAGGGATGCAGGTTGTGTGCACTCCTTATGAGAATCTAATGCCTGATGATCTGAGGTGGAGAAGTTTCATCCTGAAACCATCACCCTACCCCTAGTTCATGGGAAAAAAAAATGGCTTCCACAAAACTGGGTCCCTGGTGCCAAAAAGGCTGGGGAGCACTTCCATATAGGATACCACATTACATCTAGTTATCTCCACTGTTACCGTGTTTAGGATTTTCTTGTTTTTGATGACCTTGACAATTTTGAGGATTAGTGGTCAGATATTTTGTAGAATATTCCTCCACTGGAATTTTCCTCCTTTTTTTTATGATTAGACTAGGTAGTGGGTTTTTGGGAGGAAAACCACACAGGTAAATTGCCCTTCTCTTCACATGGTAGCAAGGGCACATTGTATGCACACAGCTAAATACCACTGATGTCAGTGATCACCTGGGTCAGTTGGTGCTTGTCAGGTTTCTCCAGGGTGAAGCTAGCTTGTTACTCGTATCCAAAATATACTGTCTGGAAATAATCACTTTTTGTAGTCCACACTTTTAAGAATGGGGAGTATGAGTAATATGCCACCTTCTTGAGGACAGAGTATTCACATGTTATTTAGAATTATTTTGCACAGGAGCTGTGTCTATCCTTTGTCACTTATTTTTTTTGTTTAATCATTTATTTATGTTATTGTGGGCTCATGAATACTTATTTTACACTTGGGGCTATAGTAAAATACTGCTTTAATTTATTTTTGACATTATTCCAGTTTTGGCCATTAGGAAGTTTTTCAGTTGGCTCCCGTGTCCCTCTGACATATCTCCAGTTGTTGGCATTTTTTTTCTTCATTTTTCTGCCTTCTGCCATGAACAAACTAATCTCTCTTGCATGTGGCAGCTCTCCAGATTTCTAAACATATCCATCATAACCTCCTCCAGTTGTATCTAGACTAAACATTTCCCATCAATTCCATCAAACATTCCACATGTGGCACAGGTATTGACCCTTTACTCACCCGATTGCTTTTTTTTTTCCTGCAACAATTCCATTTTGAAGTACCTCCTCTCACTCTCCTTACCTTCCCTAATAATTATAAAATCTATTTAAAAATTAAAGGTAGTTCTTCTACTTTCTGGAATCTCTTTGTAATAGGACCTAGTACACAAGCTATGCCACTGAATAAATAAGTCACCCTCATATTAGAATGAAGGCTTCTAGGAATTAAAAAGAAAATATAATGCTCCTGTTTTGTGCAGAGCTTAATATTTTTCAAAGCCACTTAGAAACTCATTCATCTGAGCCTACTAGCCCCTTTGTTAAGTAAGACAGTTAGTCGTAGGCCCAGAAAGCCTAGACTCAGAAAGGGTGCCATATCCAAAGTTGCCATATAAGTTACACAGACTGAGTTCTCCTGACATTAACCTAATAGCCTTTACATTCAAAAAATTGATTGTGTAGGCTACTATTTGTTTGTCACATGTTTAACCTTAATGAGAATTGCCAGCACAATTGCTTATTAGCTAAACTTAGCCTTCTTATATAAGGTAAGATACAAAAGGTACATTTAAAATGCAAACATTTAAAAAATGTTGTGAAAAGCGAAATCCTTCTTTGCATGCCGGTAGATATCAACTGAGTGGCCAAACCAGAATCTAGAAATTATGTGATTAGCTATGGGAATAGGAGTACAAACACAACAAAAATGAATGTTTTCTAATTGACCTCATCTGCTGCAGATATTAGGTAGCTAGCTTTGTGTCTTTTTCACCACCTCTCAAATTCTAATGGAATGGTACTGAGGTGTGGCTAATCCCAAACAATAAATAATCTTCAAATAATTTATACAGTAATACCCTCTTGTGACATACACACCCCAGTGCCCAGTTCCTGTTCTTCTGTTGAGCTTGCAAGGACTGCCCTGGGAGATTTGGCAAGTGCCACCAAATTTCATTCCTGAGTTGTCTCTTCTTACTCATACCCAGGATAAAAAGGGTAGGAGCTTTGTCATTTATTCTTTATATATGGGCTAGCACTGATTTGGGAAGGAGAAAGAGTTAGAATACTTTTCTCCCCTACTACCTGAACACCCCCTTGATCTTAAAACAGGTTTGTACAAACCAGAAATTGTGGTGTGTATAAAAATATTTCGAATTACAACTCTCCAGGATGAATAATTGCTATACTGAACGAGCCTGTTGCTTTCAAAAAGTCATCAGCTGAAAAATAAAAATTAGCCAGTTACCTGTGGCACCACCTACGAGCCAGGATGGATGGTGGATGGAGACAGTGATATGAAATTTGGCTGGTAAAAGGCAAGGACTGAATTTCAGGGCTGGGAGAGAAGTACAGTATCCAGAAAAGAAGGAGAGCAGCAAAGTGCTGAGAGATAGACTTTTCAACTTCAGTGATGAACGATGAAGGCGTTAAGTGAGTAGAAACACTATCCCTACTTGGAAATTGGCAGTTGTTGAAGAAGGGAAATTTCCACCTTATATTAAATCTTAACTTTAACATTTTATATTTTGAGATGGGGAGTGGATGGAAGAACCTGGGAAACATGACTAAAATGTTTAATCTGCTATGAAGGGCTAATGGGATGACCTTCTAATTATTTGAACCTATAAATGTTTCTTTGGCAGCTAAAAGAGGTCTGAGGTGAATTGAATGAGGAATGCAAATTCTGCGCTGATGATTCTTTTTACTGGAAATAAAATAAATGAAGTCCTTTGGAAAGTCAAACTGTTTAATCCTCTGTTACCCTTCAAAGGAATACTCACTGGATATGTGATTGACATGCTCCTTCCTAGATACGAGTGTCTAAATTAATGACAGAACCAAGTTGTTCCTGCAGGTCCAAATGGTCCTGACTAACCCTGGTTTTAGGGCAGGTTTGTATAAGTTTGGGAGACTAGAATCTCTGCAAAGGGTCTGATGAGCCCCAGATGAGACTTTGAAGTAAAGCTTCCCATCTGTAGATGTTATCATATTGTGTGTACATGTGTGATGACTATTTTAAAATCTTCTATCTTGCCTGAATTCAGTCCTGCCTTCTCCATATTGGGGGCATACATCCTTATTCTGTATGTCATTTCTTCATTTTCTCCTATGTTTGTTGAATGCGCAAATTGAAGTATAATAATTTTAATGATGGACACAAAATAAAATGGCCTCCTTAGCTGTGACTTTAAGGCCAGGTGTGAGATAGTCTAAACAGGTCTGAGCTCCCTGATCACATGAGTTCTTTAAGTCTTTGAAAAACGTGTGTGTAAGTGGAAAACAAGAAAACATGTATTTTGAGTCTTCCATTTTCTCTGCAGCATGATAATTGAGAACTAGTGGCAGAGAGACAGTAAACTAGAATGACAACAACTAAGACCAGGTCCCTTTACTCCTTGTACTTTAGCTTACTAAATGACAAAAGAAGACACCTTCCATTTTTTATTATCTGAAGTCATTGCTTTGTGGATTGTTCAGACTTGTTTCTTCATTCTTCAGCTGTTCACTGTTTCTTCTACCAAAATTTCTTTATATGTATTTTCTGAGTCTACTAAAAGGGTAGTTATAGGACTTAGGCATATAGAGGAAAACAGAAAATTATAAGGGCAAAATTAGTTTAGTTCATTTTCTAGCACTTTCATTCCTTAAGACCTAAGTCAGCATTTATATTAAACACAAACAAAACAAAACTAACCCGTCTATCTCCCTCTCCTTGGTACTTCCTTTGTCATACATATGCTCTCGCCAACCCCCTAGGCAAGTTTGGTGGACAGACTAGTCTCAGAAATACTCTAATTCTAAGAAATAAACTAAATTCTGCCTCTGACATTCCATTCCCCCTGTGGTTTTAATTAGGTGTCAATTCTCCTATGCTCACTTTGAAACATGCCTCAGGATCTTAGGGAGATGGCAGGCAGATGGGTATTAATGTAGGGGAATATTTCTCACTTCACGTTGCCCTTACAGCATTTATTGTCATTAAAATAGTGTCATTCAAATGAGGCAGCTAAAGTTGAAAAATGAATGCCAAGTTGATCATTGTTCTCTGGATCTGAGCTTTGGTGAAGAAGCTGAATTAGAGGCCGCACTTGAGCTCTGCTTACGCTAAATGTATAGATGTACTGATCGTTCAGTGGTGAGACCCTTGAAACATTGACAGAAGGACAAAGTCTCTAAGACTATATGAGAATCATGGCTATGAAAACACCTGCCTCTCCTGCTTTATCAGGCTATGGGGAATGAGGAAAATAATGTGTGTGAAGTGGTCTGTGTGCGTAGAAGGAAACATGCAGACGCTTTAATAGCCCTGTGCGAGATAATTAATCCCCCAGAACCCTGTAGAGTCCTGGAAGCCTAGTCGTAAATTTATTTTTTTCATCTTAGGTTTTTGCTTTTCTCTGGTGACCAGGTTAAAGAGAAATTGATGCCTTTCCAATTTATATTTAGCTTCTATTCCTCTGCATTGAGGCTTTGAATTTAGAAAACATTTCAGGATCTGTAGGGCTATCTATCTGTTGATGTTAGGTTTAAACATTCAACAACGTCACAATGTTTAGGTTTTATGACCTGTGGCCAAGTTAACTAAATTTGCTTGGTAGAATTTCTGAGATGAAAAAAAAATACATATTTATGACTTGGTAACACTTTCCTCAAAGTGTCTGTCTCCTCAGAAATGTGAATGTTACTGACCCAGTAGAACTATTTTGTACTAGCTCAGCTTGGAAATAAACCCATATATATATATATATTTTGAGATGGAGTCTCGTTCTGTCACCCAGGCTGGAGTGAAATGGCATGATCTGGGCTAACTGCAGCCTCCACCTCCCTGGTTCAAATGATTCTCTGCCTCAGCCTCCTAAGTAGCTGGGATTACAGGCACCTACCACCTCTCCCAGCTATTTTTTTTTTTTTTTTAATTTCGACATTTTGGTCAGGCTGGTCTCAAATTCCTGACCTCGTGATCCATCCACCTTTGGGGCCTCCTAAAGTGCTGGGATTATAGGCGTAAGCCACCGCTCCCGGCCCACATTTCTATCTTCTATTCTTCATGACTTTCCTCTGACTTGAGCTGTGAAAAAGTGAGGGGGACTGGAGCCATTCTGGACAAGTATTATAGAATATACTGAGTCAAATATCTAGAGAACAAATCTTGATTAATTCAAAACTGAAGCCCTGGATTCCCCAGTCTCACCCTCCATGGCAATAAGCTCTCCTTGTCCAGAGGCTAAGCATCTGTTTCCAAATCTCACATGCTCTCCTGGATAG
This sequence comes from Cebus imitator, assembly GCF_001604975.1. Lineage (NCBI taxonomy): Eukaryota > Metazoa > Chordata > Mammalia > Primates > Cebidae > Cebus > Cebus imitator. The sequence continues at coordinate 1,937,419 of NW_016107648.1, forward strand.
ATTCATCAAGTCAAACTTTAAGAGGCTTTGCTTTTTCTGCACCATCCCTTAATTTAGGTTAAGCATAAAAATCAGAGCCATTAAATAGCAAAACAAACAAATGCAACAATAAGAACAGAACGTTATGTCCTAGTCTGTAGAGCTCAATTTAATGGGATTAGCATCACAGGCTTTTGCTCGAGGGTTACCAGAAAAAACATCATTCAGGATATTACCACACTGCATTTAATAAATTTTTAGCTTCCTTTCTGCTTTTCCTGAGTCAACATGGAACTTCACCATTATCATTATTGATAGTATGTGTTAGATATCTAAAATGACATTTAATATCTAAATATTATTTACATTTCTGGTTAGAAAACCAAGCACTGAGACAGAGGTGCTCAACCTGCTTTGATTTATATCAAGGGGACCAGTGTGTGTGTGTGTGTGTGTGTGTGTGTGTGTGTGTGTGTGTGTTTTCACACAAAAGCTGGTAGTGAGAGAAGCAAGAGTTTTCAGGAAGAAACATCACTTGAGGAAAAAAGTAAAAAAAAGAAAACAGTTCAATGAATTGAAACTGTATAATAATAAGATTCTACAATCAAATTTAAAATTGGCTTTGTTTTTCCTCTCACCTCTTCCTCTCTCTCTTTTCCTTCTCCCTTCTCTCACCAAAAGCAATTTACGTTCTTTGCACATTTCACAATGTTTCCTTGCTTTTGAGTTGTTTGAGTTCTTTACATATTTTAGATATTAGATATTTATCACATGCCTAGTTTTCCTTTTTTCTTTCTGTTCCTCAGACTCCATAATTTTTATTGTACTATTTTCAACTTTGTTGATTTTTTTCTTCTACCTGTTAAAATTTTCCTTTTGATGCAGCGCAGGAGAATCCATAAATTAGGGCTCTCCCTGGCAAGGCTCTTGGCTTCACTCATGAAATAATTCAAGAGGGAGCTGGTGGCAGAAGAAAACAGCTTTATTGAGTTGACAGTGTTACAGCTCCCTGACTGCTCTTGCAGAGCAGAGCTAGTCCACGGGTGGTGTGCCAAGAGAATAGGAGCTCAGGGGCACTGCAGCAGTCTTTCATACTCACTTTTAATTACATGCAAATTAAAGGGTAGGGTATTTAGAATTTTCTAGAAAAAGGGTGGTAACATCTGAGTTGTTGCCATGGAAAGGGGTTGTTGCCATGGAGAGGGGCAGTAACTTCCATGTGTTGCTATGGCAGTGGTAAACTGTCACGACGTTAGTGGACTTGTTTTATGAAGAGGTATTTTTACCACTTTCCTGTTTCAGCCAGTCTTCAATCTGGCCCTGAATCTAGTTCCATGTCCTACCTCTCTTTAATTCCCTCAGGTGAGTTTTTCATTTTAGTTATTGTACTTTTCAGCTCCAGAATTTACTTTTAGTTTCTGTTTAGGTTTCTATCTCTTTCTGTGGCATTTCCATTATATTCACAACTCTTTTTTTCTTTTCTTTCCTTTGTTTTTTTTTTTGTAAACTCTCTCCACATCTTGCTTTAGTTCTATGAGAAAATTTAAAATAGTTATTTAAAGTATTTGTGTAGTACATCTGCCGTTAGTTCTTTTTCAGGGACAGTTTCTGTTTATCTTTTTCCTTTGAATAGGCTGTTTTTTACCAGTTTGTTTGTATTCCTTGTGATTTCTTTGTTGAAAACTACATATTTGAACCTAATTGTTTTCTGTCAGTTTGAGCTGTTATAGAAAAATATTGCAAACTGGGTAACTTACAAATAACTGAAACTTAATATCTGTACTAGTCAAGGTTCTCCAGGGGAATAGACACTAATGGGATATATGCATATATGAAAGGGAGTTTATCAGGGAGGATTGGCTCGCTCACACAGTAACAAAGTGAAGTCCCATGATAGGCCATCTGCAAGCCAGAGAGAAGTCAGTAGGCTGGCTCAGTCCAAATCTGAAAGTCTCAAAACCAAGGAAGCCAACAGTGCATCCTCCAGTCTAAGGCCTAAGGCCCAAGAGTCCCTGGAAAGACACTGGTACCAGTACTAGAGTCCAAAGGCCAAAATCCTGGAGTCTGATATCCAAGGGCAGGAGAATTTATAGCAAGTGTCTGGCATGGGAAGAGAGACAGAGTGAGGAAACTCTGCTGCTTACACCCGCTTCTTCTGTATGGTTTGTTTTAGCTAGCTTGATTTGATGGTACCCACCCACATTGAGGGTGGGTCTTCCTCTCCCAGTCTACTGACTAAAATGTCAGTCTCCTCTGGCAGCACCCTCACAAACATACCCAAAATCAGTATTTCATCAGTCATGTAAGCATCCCTCACTCCAATCAAGCTGACACATAATATTAAACATCACAATCTTTCATAGTTCTAGATGCTGGGAAGCCTAAGATCAAGATGTCAGAAGATCTGATGAGGGTTTTCGAATCTGGTTTCTGGTCATAGATGCCACTTTTTCACTGCATTTTCTCACATCATTGAAGAGATGAATGAGCTGTGTGGGGCCTCTTTTAAGGACACTAATCTCAATCATGAGGGCTCCCCTCTTATAACTCAATCACCTCCCAAATATCCCACTTCCTAATACCGTCACTTTCAAGTATATAATTTCAACATACAAATTTTTGAGGGGATATAAACTTTCAGCCCATTGCATGTGGTAACTCTGGAAATCAGATTTTTCTTTTTTCCCCCCCATCAGGTTTATTGTGTTTTTGTTTTTGTTTTTAGTTTTTGATTGTTTTAAGCTGTCTCTGCACTGAGGATCAGTCTGAGGTGTAAGCATAAAGTGTTCTTGTGTCTTTTCTGAGCCTCTTCCGTCCCCTGGGCATGCCAGGAAACTTTATGATATCTCTCATATATATGTAATATGTTTTTATTTTTGTTTTTATTTATTTATTTATTTTTTTGAGACTCAGTCTTGCTCTGCTTTCCAGGCTGGAGTGCAATGGCACAATCTTGGCTCACTGCAACCTCCACCATGCCACCATGACCAGCTAATTTTTGTATTTTTAGTAGAGATGGGGTTTCACCATGTTGGCCAGGATGGTCTTGAACTCCTGATCTCAGGTGATCTGCCTGCCTTGGACCCCCAAAGTGCTGGGATTAGCAGTGTGAGTCACCATGCCTGGCCCTATTTGATACATTTTAAATGTCATAAACTTCAATGTCTGGCCCTCAAAAGAGGAAAAAGAGAAAAATGGAAACAGGACAACAAAGAAGCACCAGCGCTTTAAATTCCCTGAAGTCACTTTAGCTAGAGGGGAGATGCTTGTAATAATGGAAGAGGTGCAAGAACAATTGCTTTTGCCTCTTTGCACCTCTCTGATTAGAAGCAGCAATCAGTAATAACCCCTGGTATTAGGAAGGCAGAGTCTTTTTGGTCCACCCATGTTCCCAGGAGTTATGTGCAAGCTACTCCAGGAAGACTTTTATAGTTGCCTGCCTCAAGGCTGAGTTGGGGAAGATGTATAGCTGTGACTCTGCTCAGGGTTGATTGAAATGGCCAAACTTAATCACCATTTGTGATCCAAGTCTTCTCTTGCAAGCATTCAGCACACTCCAGGGTTGCAAAATAGTTTCATTGGTTAAATACCACCAGTGAAATTATTCTCTAGTGGGGAAATAGTTTACTGGTGCTTCCTTCTCCACTATCCTATCAGACATTTTACCGCTTTAAACACTATCAAGCCAGATTCTTGGCTCATACCTGTAATTCCACAACTTTGAGAGGTCAAGGGAGGAGGATCCCTTGAGCCCAGAAGTTTGAGACCAGCCTAGGGAACATAATGAGACCCTTTCTCTACAAAAAAACATTAATATCAGCTGAGCATGGTGGCTGCACCTGTATTCCGAGTTACTGCAGAGGCTAAGGTAGGAGGATTGCTTGAATCCTGAACCTGCAGTGAGCCGTGATCCCGCCACTGCACTCTAGCCTCAGTGACAACCCCCACTCCCCCAAAATACTATTGGATTTGATTTTATGGCTAAACAGAAGATTCCAAGGCTGGGTGTGGTGGCTCATGCCTATAATCCGAGCACTTTGGGAGGCCAAAGTGGGTGGATCACTAAGGTTAGGAGTTCAAGACCAACCTGGCCAACATGGTGAAACTCCATCTCTATGAAAAATACAAAAAAAAAATAGCTAGGCATGGTGGCACACACCTGCAGCCCTACCTACTCGGGATGCTGAGGCAGGAGAATCATTAGAACCTGGAAGGTGGAGGTTGCAGTGAGCCAAGATCCTACCATTGCTCTCCAGCCTGGGCAACAAAAGTGAAACTCTATCACAAAAAAAAAAAAAAAAGAAGAAGATTCTGAGTACCATTTCTTTAATAATTAACAAATACTACCCAATCATTTTCTTATACCCCATAGTATGGCTAAAAGAAAAACACTGATGAAGATCTGATCCTTTTTTTTTTTTGCAAGTGATATTCTGTGTGCCTGGGAAATTTTTATTTAAAAATTATTTTACCCTTCTTTTGTATATTTTTTAACATCACTTATACCTAGATCTAAGTCTTTATTGATCTCTTTAGCACACCATGTGCCCCTTCAATGTTAGATCTTTAACCTTATTTATAGTAACTTTATCTTCAATTTTTCTTCAAATATTTTCTACATTACATTTAGGGTAAATTTTTGTCAGTGCTTGCTGGGAATACTCTGAACCCCTCTGTGGTGACTGAGCAACCCCAAGCTTCTGGAAGAATTGGCAAAACCCAGGCTATCTGAAATGACAAGAAGAAATTGTTGTTGATTTCTAACCTGTAAATTCTCTTAGAATTTGGTTTCCCCAAAATGAGTGATTTGCTTAGTGATGCTTGTTATTTACTGTGTCAATTATATGTGAGAAAATGAAGGATAATGTGAAATGCTGAGATGTGACTTATAACTTTGGCTCTGCTGAGGTGAAACTTGTAACTTTGGCTCTGCTGAGCTGTTCTGGTAAAAGCAGGAACTCTGTGAAAGGGACTAACCACAGAGCTGACTGCAGGAGAGAGATGACAGTGCGTCAATAGGCTTCTTGTTACAGAGAGCTTATGAAACGACGTGTAATGGAGAGGCTTATTACCCAGAGTCTTTTCCCAGGAAAGGCATATTGATGAGGGCCCTGGAAAGGGAATGTGACCTTTATGGAGAGCCTATAAACGGACACATCAGGAGCGTCTGTCTCTGTGGTTGAGATAAGGACGTAAAAGTCTTTTTTCTCCCACTGCTCCTCGAGGCCTCCATGGAGACCCCTCCTCTTGCAGTTTTTGTGGTCAGGCTGGTTGTTCTGTGTCAGATCCTGTTCCCACTGTAGCTGTGAGCCCCATATGGTCTTGCTGATAATCATAAGTTTATGTTTAACCTATATTCTTGCTAAGGTGTATGGTTTCTATGTTGACACACAGAAAGTTACCTTTACATTGTTCTACTTTTATAATACCACGTTGTGATTTTTGTGCACCGCATTTGGCAAGTGTATTCTTTTTGTATAATTATCGCTAAAACTTTGCATAACCTTGCTCCCCCTCCCCTATTGAAAGAGCACAATAAAAAACAGGTTTTCGGGGGAATGTCAGACATCCATAGAGCGGCTTTATGTGGTATCTCCCCAGGGCCTAGCTTTAAAAAAAATCTTTTTCCTTATCTCTCTTTTTCACCGACCACTCGATCACTTCGAGAGATCTTAAACTCACGTTGATATATTGGGAGCTGGTCTCGCCAATAAATGCTGTTTAACATTATTGCATTTATATCAGATTATTCGATTTCAAAGTTTTGATAGTTTTCTGATGTCTCACTGAAGTCTAGTATTTAATAAAATATATGTGTTCCAGAACTTTAAAAGCATGGGTGTTTTCGAATTATTAGTGAGTCCTACAATTGATTAAACAATCTGACATGACAACTGTGCAATTCAAAATATCTATGTTCATACTTCTTTAAAAAGTCTCATATCAATTACTAAAGTATTTTATAATTCTAATAATATGTATTTGTCAATATTTTCTTCTGACATATATATGTATATGTGCCTGTATATATTTATCTATGTAAATATTCTTAATATTTAATTGAATAATGTATACACTCTATTTGGTAAACTGCATTTAGAAATATAGTATTTTGTTACAATATTGTATTTTGATCTTGTCTATTATCTGATGTAAATTATTTAAACAACTCATTAATTTAGTGCTTGCTATGTTCCAAGTATTATGATGAGACTCTTAGCATGAGGATAAAAACCATGGTCTTTGCCCTCTAGGAGGCTAGTGCTTAATGAAAATTAACAAAAAATTAATCTGAACTTTGGACTGCATATTTATATTTCAAAGATTGAACAACAAAAAAGTGAAGCCATATATATATATATATATATGTCATTTTCCACTTAGCAACTTTATTTAATTGGAGTCAAAAGAGAATATATATATATATCCATGTGATCACCAATTCTTTTATGTCGAGTAGAATAAGGATATTATATTTCAGAAATAGAGTTCTATTTCTCTAATGAATTCCACATCAATACTTAAAAATATACATTGAAATGGAAAACTATACCAGATAGCATGATATATTTAGTTTTTAAAAGTTCAAAATACTCTGCATATACATAATGTAAAAAGATTAACTTCGTTAGGCTTAATATTTTAATTTTGGAATATTATTCTCTTTTTGATTTTTTATGGAGTATCCAAATTTAGGACATGTTGTGGAAATACAAACATATGATCTTGTACATAAATATGCATAATAATAGAAATATGTCTCAACTCAGTGGACATAATCAAGGTCATTACAGAATTTATTTGGGAGTTGTTTGGCAGTTAATCTGAAACAGATTAGTGAACAGAACTATCAGCAAAGAAAATTCATTGCTCAAAAGTCTCATTACAAATAGTATGACATCTTTCACGTGTTTTATCTTTTTCTTGGGACTTATGAGCCTTATAGAAAGTTATTATAAAAGGGAGAGTGTATGTGTTACTTACCCAGGATAAGACAGAAGTTATATATACTTTGTGTCAACAAATTGCATTATAAGAGTAAGTGACTTTCAACAATGAATAGTTATTACAACAAGATTCCAGCCTGGATGCACATATTCATGAGGAAATGCCTTTTTTATGGAGTATTTATTGAAATGTTTTATTTATAAAATACTGTGGCTGCCAGCTACATGCTAAGGCAGCAATAGAAAGACTAAATTGTCCAATATTTCTTATTTGTTACTGAAAAAAGAGAGAAATTTTTAATAAAAACTCATTAGGGTCTTTGAAAATTGAAATCATTATAATCCTGATTTTTAAAAATATTTTTAAAGGAATACAATTTCGCAGAATTGTGTTGTCTAACACATAAGAAATAGGCCCTTGAAGAACAGGAGACAATTTGTAGTACAATGATAAGCTGCTTTATGCTTTCCTGTGTTAAATTTTTTATGCCACATGAATATTTCTGCATATTAATACATAAATTTAATCTGATATCTAATAATCCTCATATGGCACAACCAACCAATTATCAATAAAACATGACTTTTTTAATACATAGTAAACATAAACAGATATAGATAAGTTGTGCTCAATTAGGCAATACACATCATTATGTATTTTTTGACACTTATAACTGTGCCCGTAGAGCATTATTGTTGTAATGTATATTTTATTATCTTTTCTTGGCCTATTTATTCTTTGATGTATATGATACTAATTTCCTCCTTTTGTTTCTTTGTTCATGCTGCTACTTATTACAGAACTTACCCCTTTTACTTTCTTCCATGATGAACTACTCTACTCACCTCAAAATTCTGTGTGAGGGTATTTTTTTTTTCCTCCACAACGTGTGAGGGTTTCCCCCTCAAATTCTTCTTTTCTGTAATAAGCTAAAAGTAATTGTGTGTGTGTGCATGTGTGTATGTGTGTGGGTGTGTGTGTGTCTATTTTTCAGAATTCTTACAACCTTTAAGCAAGTTCTGGGCCCCAGTATTGACCCTTTTGATTTACTAAGCAGATTAAAAGCTCCTTGAGAGCATATGTAGGTCTGATTCACCATTAAATTCACCATAATTCCACGACCAAAAGCTCAAACTGGATGATTTGCAGTCCCCAAAAGGATCAATGCTTTCAGCCACTAAGTAATATGTGAGTTGTCATTCTACATAGATGGTCCTTGACTTGCTATGGGGTTGTTCCTCAATAAACTCATTCTTTGTTGAAAATAACAAGTCAAAAATAGGCTTTTGACTTGTTATTTTCAACGAGAATGGGTTTATTCAGATATAACCCCGTGGTACATTGAGAAGTGTACTGAATGTATGTCACTTTCTTTCCATTTGTCAAGTAGAAATGTTCTAAACAGAACCAATATAAGTTGGGAAGTAACATAGGATGTCACATAGGTTATTGTTCAGAAATGTCTGTTTTCCATGAACAGTGGGCTAGCAGTGAAAATTATTCAGCTGCGGGTGCTAGAAAATCCTCAAATTACTATTAATAGTCAACTTCTAGCAAACGCAATTCCTCTCAGCAGTTAGAGAATATTATTTTCTTCTTCAGTAAATGGGAAAGCATTCCTCTTGACAGAACAAAAAAAGTACAACTGTCAAAGGCTGATTTCACACAGGGTAATCATTTTAGCCGAGAACACAGAGTATGTGATCTAGTAACAGTTTGTCATAACAAAGCTACTTTTGAGAGCTTAAGAGCCAATACATGAACACACAGACTCGTGATTACAATTTCAAGATCAGGACTTAGGTTAACTGTAGTATCTTTGGGACTCTAGATGTGTAGGGTCCCCTAAAAATGCTACATTAAACTATGATAAACTTTTTTGCCTGATTAGCAGAAAGTAGTATTTTCAGGGATGAACAGATTCTAACATTAGACAGAAGAGGTAAGTCACATATCAATGTGTGCTGAAAACTTCCTTTTGCAAAGCTCAATATTCTTATTTTTGTGATGAAATTAAGAATGAAATTCCTCTTTGTTTTTGTTTCAAAAGGTCTCGTAATTCATAACTGTTAAGTTTAAATTTATGTTCAGTAGTATATATTCTTTCTTTAGAGAAAGAATAAACTTTATTTGAAAATGGTATCTAGAGATAGAGTTTCCAACACAATATTATTTTTTTTCAAGAACATATTCAAACCAAGCATTGATGTTTGATGAAAGCAAACCTGACAGCCAGAATAGTAGGTTGACACATACCTTTCTAAATATTATCCACAAAAGAAGTCTTTCCTTTCACCAGCTTCAGTGGAAAATAGTATCATATGTCTTGAAAAAGTCACATGTGCAAAATAATTATTAAATTTTAAAGAACTAGAGACTGCTGACTAGGTGTGGTAGCTCATGCCTGTAATCCCAGCACTTTGGGAGACCAAAGCAGGCAGATTACGAGGTCAGGAGTTTGAGACCAGCCTGGCCAATATGGTGAAGCCCAGTCTCTACTAAAAATACAAAAATTAGCCAGGGTGGTGGCCTGCGCCTGTAGTCCCAGCTGCTTTGGAGGCTGAGGCAGGAGCATTGTTTGAACTCGGGAGGCAACGGTTACAGTGAGCCAAGGTCATGCCACTACACTGTACCCTGGGCAACAGAGTGAGACTCCATGTCAGAAAAAAAAAGAAAAGAAAAAAAGATAAGAAAAGAACTAGAGACTGATATATAATCTTCACGCAATTTACGGTTAACTAAAAGATAGTCATAGTCAATCAAAAACATGCCTAAAGATAACCATTCCGTAAATCCATGATTTAACAAGAATTTTCTTCTCCTTACTCTTCCTTATTGTTTTTTAGAAGATCCAAAAATAAAATAGAAGTTTACTTATTAAAAGTACTGATGGCTCAGAAGAAAACTTTTTTTTTAAATGATGCAGAGCTATTCATAATCAAGTTTGATTAACAAGATCTTGTTATTGGTAAGTTTGGGAAACATAACTCATCAAAGTTTCGCAACACTGTAAAAGCAGTTTCCAACTGATGTTGAGCATAGATCAGAACACAAATAGTTTATACCTTTGAACACTTTTAAAAAGATGCTTGATAAATTGACCCTCAAAAATAATTATTTTTTACCCATTTCTAAATCTTACATTTACATTTAAGACATTTTACTGCATCAGCTCTGACAATAGTTTTCAGGCTCGTACAGATGCTATATCAACTACTAAGTCTTTCATGTACTCTAAGTAACTTGGTGTAAGGAAATTTCCTGTAGATAAGTCATACAAAAATAAATACAACGAAATTAAAGTACTCAAATTTCTTGTGTCAACTAAATTGGCTGCAAAATAATTTTTTTAAACCTGTGTGCTTTTGTGTCATATTCTAAAGAGATGGATTACTGGAAAGATCCAAAATAGCTAATTCAACAGTTCTCAACTTTTGCTTTAAGATCACCTAAAACAATTTTGAAAAAAAAAAAAAAGTTATACTATTGTGATTTTTAAAAATGACATCTAATGTATAATTTAAAGAAGACTAGATAGAGTTGGTATGACTTAACCATAATTATTTTATTTTCTCAATAAAACAATGTGTCACTGCCTTCAGTACATCAGTCTTTCTGTTTTTTGTTTGTTTTTTTTTTTCCAGAAGAGAAATGCTCTTTCCCTCCCTCTCTCCCTCCTTCCGTCCCTCCCTCCCTTCCTTCCTTCCCTCCTTCCCTCCTTAGAATGGCCAAATAAAAATGTACATTTGTGTCATGAAAACTGCCATTATTCATGCCACTCATTTTGCAGTTCAGATCATCTCAACACAGATTAAAACACCATTTCTAACATCAAACTTCAGAATTATCAGAAACGTACTTGAGTCATGAAACTTAGCTGTATGTGCATGTTGCCTTATTAAAGGATGCTTTATTCACATCCCACATTCTCAGACAAGTCTGTTAAAAGAAACACGCCATGTAGAGGTGAAGCATCTAGAAGTTAATGTTCCTAAACTACTGATTCTAGAAGAGAAACAATTTTATCTCCCTGCCAGGGGATGTGTGGGAATAGAGGGAGGCAATTCTGGGTGTCGGAGCTTTGACGGGGTGCTACTGGAATCTGGTGAGCAGAGAGAACGGGGTGTTGCTACATTTCCTGCGCTCAAGACAACCGCCTACAACAAAGAATAATCCAGCCCAAAATGTCAACAGGGCTGAAATCAAAAAGCCCTGTCCTAACATAATCATTCTCCTCGAGCTTTCATATGTGCTTAAGGCTCCACAACTTCATTCTGAAGACTTGGCTATGGTAATTCCACTGCATCTTCCTAAATTTAATAGTTCATTGTCTTCTATTTGGGGAAAGGACAAATACTTGCCTAAGCAAACATGATTTCTTCAGATGGAAAAGGAAGAAACACTACAGGATGGGCAAAGTTTGTCACCCACACATACACAATATCTGAACATACAACAAATGCCTTACATCCTCAGAGTAATTATATTTGCCCGAATAGAAAATATGAAACAAAAATATTAGTCCTTTGCTAAGAATGTGATTGCAATGTCATACCTGGGTCTGCCTCTTCTCACACCTTTACTTATTATCTTATCATGCTTTCACCTTTATAATCCATCTTTTCTCTTTTTCTTATCACAATGCATATTTTATCTGAATTTCATTGCCTTGAAGATGTGTCTAAATTTCTGCTTCTCATTTTGGTATTTGATATCATGTAACAGATTAAATAATGAATTGAGATTTTGCATTAAACTTACTTTAAAGGAGCCATCTAGAGGCACAATGCTTTGATCAAAAAAGAGATTTTAATGAAGAGAATTTCAGGTAATACAGCAAAGCAGTGGAGAAAATAAATTGGCAAAAGCGGGCATTTCCACATCCTGTCAGTAAGAATCTGCCTATGACATGAAAAGCATATCGGATAATTTCAGTGAAAAAAATTAATTACATCTTTTTGATAAGTTAAACCAGACTACAGCATCTGTTAAGTCCCAAATCTGTTCAAAATCATTTCCTTGCATGGTATATTGGAGAATAAAAGAGAAGGATAAATTATTAATGTCATGTCAACTGTTTTAAAAAAATTATTCAATTACAACTTCAGCTTTTTAGAGCCATCACACACAAAAAAAATTCTTTACATTAACTTTCTAACAAGGGGTTTAAAGGAAAGTGATGCTCAAAACAAGAAAGAAAAAGATAGATTTTGGCATGTAATAATTATTTCAAGAGTCCATTCCCATTGCTAATCTTTTGTATTATACAAAATACTTTCATTGCCAAATGCTGATTTTCATTGCATGTAATTTTTACAGTGGTTGATACATTTCAAAAGTCTACATAGAAGACATAACTCATATTAGAATTAATAGAGGTTGTACATTGAGTTCAAGGAGAGAATATACACTAATCTATTTGTTATGAGACACACCTCATCTGCTATTCATTAGAACATCTTGGAAGTGCTGTATAATACATCAAAAGGAAAAGTGCCCATAATGCAAGGCCATTTATTTTTATATAGCAACTAACACACGGTGTATCTTTAAATGCTCTGCCAAGATATTAGCCACAAGCAGAAAAAAAATGGATTTTTTTAATGGTGATATAAGATGCCACTACTGGGCAATTCTGCATCTAATGTAGTTAAAAGCAAAAACTAAGGAAACGCTTTTCAAGATTTTGGCATCTCTAAAGAGAATTTCACCTTGTTAAATTCAACATTATCTTACATTTTCTCTAAGTTCTGATCTATTCTTCAGTTATTACAGAGTCCTATGAAGACTCATTTTACTTCGTTGAACATCCTTTAAAAAAACATTTTAAATGATAGCATTCAAAGAATTGTCTGAGCTTGGATTGTGCTGTGGATGACTCTAATTTTCTTAGGAGTTGACTTCAATCTCATATGTGGATGATTTAAATGACTGATGTGGAAACAACGTGGTAAACATATGAAGTAGAAAAGCTCCCTAATTCTACCCAAATTAATGCAGTTCTATTTCAATTTCCATAAGATAACAAAAAGTAAATCAGGTTTTAAATTATTATTTGTTCTGATAATACACCTTATTAGCATTTCATTTACAAGAATGTAAAACTATTCAAATGTCTAATATACAGCTATAGCATCCACAAAATCAAATAGAATATGTAATTATCAAGTCTCTCCGCTGATTTGCACTCTTTATATTTGATTGCAACTTGAATAAAACAAATCCCCTACCATTGGCTGTGAGAATTTGCAGAGTGGTCCTTAGCTAACCATCTAACTTTCTTGCTTATAGATCCTCAGGGTTCTCATACTCTCAGGTCACAGGTCATTTTGTCCTTCCTATAGAACTCCTCTTTGCCTTGCCCTTGGTGACCCTTTGCTTAGGACAGCCAATCCCATGCTTATGGTCACCTACGCTTGACCCTCAGTAAAGTACCTTCCCTTCTCATTACTCTGTATCCTGTTGACCCTCTTAAATTTTCTTCATATTTGCTATAATTACTTAATATTCTATTATCTATTTATTTCTTATTCTCTGTTCTCCTAATAGAATGTAAAGTTAAGAGAGTAGAGATTTGGGTTTCTTGCTCACAACTATCTTATTGTCACCTCCAAGAGATACCCTAGGAACTTCAAAATATATATTGAATAATGATCAATCAATCTAGTAATCAGTTTGGTATTGGCATATAGATTCATATGCAAAATTGTGTATGATAGTTTCTTGCTTTGTTGTTGTTGTTGTTGTGCTGTGTGTGCACACAAATAGATGTCTGTGTCTTTGCATGTGTGATGGATCGTAAATGGATTGGGGCAGCTAAAAACCAACCCAGCATAATATGCATCTGAGAAGTATGCAAACAATAATGTATCAATCAAAAGGAGCAATACAATAACTTTAAAAGGAGATTCTTAGAATGCCATTGGCTCCTGCTCATAAAATCAGCTAGCAAACTCCACCTTTAATATTTTTCTTCTTTTGTTTTTTAGACAAACAAAAAACCCCACAGGCATAACCAAACTCACAACCTAGTCTCTGATGCATAGATCCCTCTAGCTATTTCACCAACTTGTTTTTTTCTCTAAGAAAAGATTCTGGAGATAATTATTTTTGGTTGTAATCATATATATATATATATATATACACACTTTATATATATATACACTTTATGTTATTATGTTATCATATATATATGTATATATATATATGTGTGTATATATATATATAGAGTATATATACACTATATATATATATATATATATATATATACATTATGTTCTGAGTATATATATACACTTTAGGTTCTGGATATATATATTATACTTTATGTTCTGGAATACTTGTACAGATCCTGCAGGACTGCTGCTTAGGTACACACATACCATGGTGGTTTGCTGCATCCATACTTCCGTCACCTACATCAGGCATTTCTCCCAATGTTATTCCTCCCCAACCCCTGCTATCCCTCCCCTAGTCCCCACACCCCATCACACCCCAGTGTGTGACATTCCCCTTTCTGTGTCCATATGTTCTCATTGTTCAGCACCCACCTATGAGTGAGAACATGCAGTGTTTGGTTTCCTGTTCTTGTTTCAGTTTACTGAGAATAATGGTTTTCAGATTCATCCATGCCCCTACAAAGGACATGAACTCATCCTTTTATATGGCTGTATAATATTTTTATATATATATACTTTATGTCCTGTACTCCAAAGCATAAAGTATAATATATATATATATATATATATATATATATATATATATATATCCAGAACATAAAGTATCCTTTGAATCTATTATAATAGATACATTATATAGATAGATAGGTTATATATAGATTATCTATAATAGATCCTTTATAATAGATCCTTTGGATCTTCCACAATGGTTGAACTAATTTACACTCCCACCAAGAATGTAAAAGTGTTCCTATTTCTCCACATCCTCTCCAGCATCTTACAAAGGGCTAATATCCAGAATCTACAAAGAACTAAAGCAGATTTACATGAAAAAATAAACAAGCCCATCCAAAATGGATGAAGGATTGAACAGATGCTTTTTAAAAGAAGACATTTATGCAGCCAACAAACATACAAAAAAAGCCCATCATCACTGGTCATTAGAGAAACACAAATCAAAACGACATTGAGATACTATCTGACACCAGTTAGAATGGTGATCATTAAAAAATCTGAAAATAATTTTTCTAATAGTTTCTCATCCTCAGCATCATTTATTTTCTTACACTAATTAAATAAGTCTTCAGTTTTCTAAAGCAATAGCTTTGAAATTCTTTTGCCAAGATCACCCAGGATATCTTTCCCATTTGTCCAATGTGTATTTTTTAGTTCTCATCGTAGAATGGTACTCCCAGACAAAATGGTGCTCTTTTATCCCCTTATTATTTGTTTCTATGTCTTATTTATCAACGTATTTCTGTCTACTTTATAATGTTCTACCTAATGGTTTACTGTTACTGTAATTCTCTTTACATGCCTCTGTTTGCTAGGAATGCTACTTTGGATTCATTTTTCACATAAGCCTAAATATTTTTTTTCACTGAAAATTCATCTGTGTCCACAACTTCAACTATATCTTCATATGATGATAATTTTCCCTATTACATCCTCGAGATATACCTCTTTCCTGAAAGCACAATAATCCACCCAATATTTTGATGGATACTTCAGTCTGGATAGCCCAATAACCAGGATTGAAAATATAATGTACCTTCTATTTATACCAAATCCGGTGTTCTCATGATTTGTTCCACCATCTTCCCAGAAGCACAGGATTACAAGTCTAGACATTTTGTGTTGGCATAGCAAAAACATTCCATCAATATTTATGAATAATGAAACAGTTCTCACTCTTGTACCTATTGTTTGCACATTCTCTTCTCTTCCCTACACATATGCGGGAGCTATAATTAATAGTCATCAAACTTGGATCTCTGGAGTGAGTTAATTGGATTTAAATTCTAGATGCTCTATTTATTAATTATGAGGCCTGGAACACATGACCTAAATGACTATGCTTATTTCTGCCCATCAAGGAAATGGTAAAAATAATAATAGTCCTCATGGAATTGGACAAAATGGGATAATACAGGTAAAGCATGTGCAACAGTGCCTGGCACACAGTTACTCTATTAAATGCTATATATTTATTATTTTTGAAATTAGAACTCTCCTTATCTGACCTATGCCAGTGTTTAGGCCAAGTAAAACTCTTACCTGAAATGATAGTTAGCTTTTATATCAGTCCACCCTGAACTCACTGTCAGAGAGATGTTCTGTAGAACACAAATCTGTCGTATCATTTTAATGCTTAGTAACTTTTAATGACTTCTTTGTTCCTTCAGAATAATGGCATATTTCCTTGGCATTACTCAAAAGGCCCTTTAAAATCTTTCCCATGCCTATTTCTCCAGCCACATCAGTTATAAATCAATCGCAGATTCGGTTTGGAAAAATAATGTAAGTAGGGTGATATATTATCATTAAGAATTAAAATAACTATTGAAGATCAATATTTTTTGGAAGACAGTATTCTTGATTTTTTCTATAATTAGATACTGTTTTCATATTTTACTCCTTTTCTTAAATAAATTTTACTAATTCATACTTTTGGTTATCTATTTTACTCAAAGTGTACTAGCCCAATCTAACAGATGAGTCCCATACTACTTAGATTGTTACAGAGCACAGAACAAATAGAAAAATAAATCTATTGTTTTATTAAATTAATATATTCTCAATACAGAACATGCTAAATATAGGATGGAAAAAATGTGATCAACAGTAAAAATATGAAGTTTTAAAAATCCCTAAATAAAACCTGTGTTAAGTATAATCCAATGATATCTAAAATAATATCATAAAAATTCGTGTCTCTGAAGATCAGGGTAGACTTCAGGGATTCAGAAATAAACTAGAAAGAAATCAGTATGTAAAACCTCTAGACCAGATAAGATTATTGAAAATGCAAAAGAAGAAAAAAAGAGGCTGATAGCGGAGCCTGTAATCCCAGCACTTTGGAAGGCTGAGGCTGTTCGTTCACCTGAGGTAAGGAGGTCAAGACTAGCCTGGCCAACATGGTGAAACTCCGTTTCTACTATAAATACAAAAATCAGCTGGGCATTGTAGTGTGTGCCTGTAATCTCAGCTACTTGGGAATCTGAGGCAGGAGAATCGCTTGAACCCAGGAGGCGGAGGTTACAGTTAGCCCAAATCGTACCATTGCACTCCAGCCTGTGCAATAAGAACAAAACTTCATCCCCTAAAAAAAGAATTATAAAAAGAAACCTTTAGCATTCTAACCATTAGAATTGATATTGATGAGGGGAGCAAGTAAGAGATTAAATGAAAATTGTATTCTGTGATGTTGGAGTTAAATTAGCTAAATAAAGGTTAGTGGAAAATAATTTACCCTGGAATGCTGCTGAGAGATTACAATGAGGACAAAAAAATTGGCATGTGGCTTCTGAAAGGCCTGGCCCTTGGTATCATTCATGTGATCATGAAGAACATTTTTGTGGGGTTGTGTGGATTACAGTCTGATTGGGGAGGGCTGTCATTTAGTTAACTATTGCTAGGGACAAAATTGTATCCTGCACATCATCAGGAGATAAATATGTGATAAAGGTATTTTCTTTATTTAATATCAATGATGCTATTAAGAAATATTTCTATATGATTTTGTCAAAACATTAAATTGTCTAATATACATACATTAGACAATATTAGTAATAGTCCTCATATTGATAGGTCAAAGTAAAAGAGCAGAAAGCTAGGTCATATTTACAGATGCTAAATAATCATTTGATCTTTAACATATGCATACTAATTTTTAAAGGTAATCATAGTAGACTGTCTGGAGAAACCTTTATAACATAAGATATAAATTATTCGCAATTTAATTTTTTAATTCAATACACTATAATAAACATTCCAATATCTTACTGTAACTAGGCCAAATGATATTCAAACACCTTTGAGAAATATTTATATTAGAATTATCAGAAAAATTATAAAAGTAAATAAGTAACAATGAGGGATTTGTGTTATCCGGATATAAAAGATTATTCTGTAAAGAATACATAGGCATTTTTTTAAACAGAATAGAACCTGTCAAAAAACTCTGTGTTTATATGTGTATATGTGTGTATATAACTCTGTTTATGTGTGTTGATTCAATTTAAACAAAATAATAGCATTTCAAGGTTTGTGACATGGTGTAACACTGATCAAATGATATGTGAACCTGTCGTACTGTTTTAAACAAAATAGCAGTTACTCTCTCAGAAACAAAGAACATGAGAAATAGCCAAAAATATAGGTACATATTTATCTTATATTACAGAGGAATATTTTTGCACAATGCTTAAGAAAAAAATTCACAACATTTGATTATGTAGATGTTTAAATGTGCACATTACAAAACAGTGTGTAAAATTAAAACATAAAAGCTATCACAAATTGAGCATGAACTCCATGTATGTATATCTTGCTCAATATGGCTAACATTATAAAGAATAATAAAACAAAAATAACCAAGAGAAAGAAACTCATAAAACTGGGCAAAAGTACTAATAGGCAATGTATAAAGAAGACATATAAATGCCAAGAGATATTTCCCCAATCAAATTGCAAACATTGAAACATTGGTTAAAGTGTCAACAATCACAGGTGCAAGAAGAAATCAACAATTCCCTACGCTGCTGCTGCAAGCACAAAATGATGTCATACTATTGCATTTCTTGAAATAAATTTGTCAGTTTACATCAAACATTGTTTTTTTGTTTAATACATATTTTGTTGCACTTTAGGTTCTGGGGTATACGTGCAGAACATGCAGGATTGTTGCATAGGTACCTACATGGCAGCGTGGTTTGCTGCCTCCATCCCCCATCACCTATATCTGGTATATCTCCCCATGTTATACCTCCCCAACCTCCCTACCCCACAATGTCCCTCCCCTATTCCCCCCCCAGAAGACCCTAGTGTGTGATGTTCCCCTCCCTGTGTCCACGTGTTCTCATATTTCAACACCTGCCTATGAGGGAGAACATGCGGTGTTTGATTTTCTGTTCTTGTGTCAATTTGCTGAGAATGATTTTCAGATTCATCCACGTCCCTACAAAGGACACAAACTCATCATTTCATATGACTGCATAGTATTTCATGGTGTATATGTGCCACATTTTCCTTGTCAAGTCTATCATTGATGGGCATTTGGGTTGATTCTAGGCCTTTGCTATTGTAAACAGTGCCCCAGTGAACATGTGTGTACTTGTGTCTTTATAATAGAAAAATTTATAATCCTTTAGATATATACCAAGTAATAGGATTGCTGGGTTAAATGGATTTTCTATTTTTAGATCCTTGAGGAATCACCACACTGTTTTTCACAATGGTTGAACTAATTCACACTCCCACCAACAGTGCAAAAGTGTTCCTATTTCTCCACATCCTCTCCAGCATCTGTTGTCTCCATTTTTTAATGATCATCATTTTAACTAGCATGAGATGGTATCTCAATGTGGTTTTGATTTGTATTTCTCTAATGGCTAGTGATGATGAGCATTTTTTCATGTTTGTTGGCCTCATATATGTCTTCTCTTAAAAACTGTCTGTTCATATCCTTCACCCACTTTTGAGTGGGTTTGTTTGTTTGTTTCTTGTAAATCTGTTTTAGTTCTTTGTAGATTCTTAATACTGGCACTTTGTCAGATGGGTAGATGCAAATTTTTTTCCCATTCTGTTGGTTGCTGATTCACTCTAATGATTGTCTCTTTTGCTGCATTGAAGCTCTGGAGTTTAATTAGATCCCATTGTCTATCTTGCCTTTTGTTGCCATTGCTTTTGGTGTTTTAGTCATGAAGTCCTTGCCTATGCCTATGTCCTGAATGGTTTTGCCTAGGTTTCCTTTTAGGGTTTTTATGGTGTTAGGTCTTATATTCAAGTCTTTAATCCATCTTGAGTTAATTTTAGTGTAAGGTGTCTGGAAGGAGTCCAGTTTCTGCTTTCCGCACATGGCTAGCCAGTTTTCCCAACACCGTTTATTAAACAGGGAATCTTTTCCCCATTGATTTTATCAGGTTTGTCAAAGATCAGATGTTTGTAGATGTGTGGCATTACCTCTGAGGCCTCTGTTCTGTTCCATTGGTCTATAACACTGTTTTGGTACCAGGACCATGCTGTTTTGATTACTGTAGCCTTATAGTATAGTTTGAAGTCAGGTAGTGTGATGCCTCCAGCTTTGTTCTTTTTGCTTAGAATTGTCTTAGCTATACGAGCTCTCTTTTGGTTCCATATGAAGTTTATGGTGTTTTTTTCCAGTTATGTGAAGAGGGTCATTGGTAGCCTGCTGGGGATAGCGTTGAATCTATAAATTACTTTGGGCAGTATGGCCATTTTCACAATACTGATTCTTCCTAACCACGAGCATGGAATGTATTTCCATCTGTTTGTGTCCTCTCTTATTTTGTTGAGCAGTGGTTTGTAGTTCTCTTTAAAGAGGTCCTTTACATCCTTTGTTAGTTGTATTCCTAGGCATTTTATTCTCTTTGTAGCAATTGTGAATGGCAGTTTGTTCTTGATATGGCTCTCTTTGGGTTTGTTGTTGGTGTATAGGAATGCTTGTGATTTCTGCACATAGATTTTGTATCCTGAGACTTTACTGAAGTTTCTTATAAGTTTAAGGAGATTTTGGGCTGAGATGATGGGGTCTTCTAAATATACAATAATGTTGTCTGCAAAGAGAGATGGTTTGACTTCCTCCTTTCTTAATTGAATACCCTTCATTTTTCTTCATGCCTGATTGTTCTAGCTAGAACTTCCAGTATTATATCAAATAGGAGTGGTGAGAGAAGGCATCCTTGTCTAGTGCCAGATTTCAAAGGGAATATTTCCAGTTTTTGCCCATTCAGTATGGCATTGGTTGTGAGCTTGTTGTAAATAGCTTTTATTATTTTGAGATGTGTTCCATTGACACCTAGTTTGTTGAGAGTTTTTAACATAAAAGGCTGTTGAATTTTGTCAAAGGCCTTCTCTGCATCTATTGAGATAATCATGTGGTTTTTGTCTTTGGTTCTGTTTATGTGGTGGATTATGTAAATAGGCTTGCTTATGTTGAACCAGCCTTGCATCCCCGGGATGAAGACTACCTGATCGTGATGGATAAGCTTTTTGATGTGCTGTTGCAATTAGTTTACCAGTATTTTATTGAAGATTTTTGCATCTACATTCATCACGGATATTGGCTTGAAGTTTTCTTTTTTTGTTGAGCCTCTGCCAGGTTTTGGTATCAGGATGATGTTGGTCTCATAAGATGATATGGGAAGGATTCCCTCTTTTTGTATTGTTTGAACAGTTTCAAAAGGAGTAGCACCAGCTCCTCTTTGTATGTCTGCTAGAATTCGGCTGTGAACCCATCCGGACCTGGGCTGTTTTTCATTGGTAGGCTGTTAATTTCTACCTCAACTTCAGCCCTGGTAATTGGTCTATTCAAGGTTTTGACTGCTTCCTGGTTTAGGATTGGGAGGGTGCAAGTGTCCAGGAATTTATCCATTTCTTACAGGTTTATTGGTTTATGTGCACAGAGTTGTTTGTAGTAGTCTCTGATGGTAGTTGTATTTCTGTGGAAACGGTGGGGATATCCCTTTATCAATTTTTATTGCATTTATTTTATTCTTCTCTCTTTTCTTTTTTATTAATCTGGCTGATGGTCTGTCTATTTTGTTGATCTTTTCAAAACACCAGCTCCTGGATTTATTGATTTTTTAAAGGTTTTTTTGTGTGTGTGTCTCTATCGCCTTCAGTTCTGTTCTGATCTTCATTATTTCTTGTCTTCTGCTAGCTTCTGAGTTTCTTTTCTTTCCTTTTTTTTTTTTTAATCTTGCCCCTCTAGCTCTTTCAATTTTGATGACAGGGTGTCGATTTTAGATCTTTCCTTGCTTCTCATGTGGGCATTTATTGCTATAAATTTTCCTCTAGACACTGCTTTAAATGTGTCCCATAGATTCTGGTATGTTTTGTCTTCGTTCTCGTTGGTTTCAAAGAACATCTTTATTTCTGCCTTCATTCCATTGTTTATCCAGTCAACATTCAAGAGTGTGTTGTTCAGTTTCCATGAAGTTCTGTGGTTCAGAGTTAGTTTCTCTATCCTGAGTTACAATTTGATTGCACTGTGGTCTGAGAGACTGTTTGTTATGATTTCCTTTCTTTTGCATTTGCTGAGAAGTGATTTATTTCCAATTATGTGGTCAATTTTAGAGTAGGTGTGATGTGGTGCTGAGAAGAATGTATATCCTATGGATTTGAGGTGCAGAGTTCTGTAGATGTCTATGAGATCCCCTTGGTCCAGAGCTGACTGTAAGTCCTGGATATCTTTGTTAATTTTCTATCTCTTTGATCTGTCTAATATTGACAGTGAAGTGTTAAAGTCTCCCATTATTATTGTGTGGGAGTCTAAGTCTCCTTGTAATGCCCTTCTTTGTCTCATTTGATTTTGTTGGTTTAAAGTCTATTTTATCAGAGACTAGGATTGCAACTTTTGCTTTTTTTTTTTTTCTCTTCTTCCTATTTGCTTTGTAAATCTTCCTCCATCCTTTTATTTTGAGCCTATTTGTGTCCTTGCATGTGAGATGGGTTTCCTGAATACAGCACACCAATGGGTTTTGACTTTTTATCCAATTTTTCAGCCTGTGTCTTTTGATTGGGGCATTTAGCCCATTTACATTTAAGGTTAATATTGTTATCTATGAATTTGATCCTACGATTTTAGGTGGTTGTTTTGCCCATTAGTTGACACAGTTTTTTCATTATGTTGATGCTCTTTACCATTTGGTACATTTTTGGAGTGGCTGGCACTGGTTGTTCCTTTCTATGTTTAGTGCTTCTTTCAGGAGCTCTTGTAAGGCAGGCCTGGTGGTGACAAAATTTTCAGCAATTGCTTGTTCATAAAGGATTTCCTTTCTGGTTTTTAGTTTTCCTTCTAACACTCAGGCCCCTCTGCTGTAACTGCTGGAGGTCCACTCCAGACCCTGCTTGCTGGGGATCACCTGCAGCAGCTGCAGAACAGTTAGGGTTTCTGCCTTTTTCTTCTTTTGTTATCTTTGTCCCAGAAGGATACCCACCAGATGTCAGCCTGAGCTCTCCTTTATGCGGTGTCTCTTTGGATATATACAGGGGTCAGGTAGCTGCTTAAGGAGACAGTCTGACCCTTATAGAGCTCAAGTGCTGAACTGTGGGCTCCATTGTTCTGTTCAGAGCTGCTGGGGATGTACGTTTAAGTTTGCTACAGCGGAACTCATAACCACCTTTTTTCCCAGGTACTCTGTCTTGGGAATGTGGGGCTTTATTTATAAGTTCCTAACATGCTGCTGCCTTTTTTCAGAGATGACCTGCCCAGCAAGAAGGTAGCCTAGTCACAGTGCCAGCAGAGGCACTGCTGAGCTGCTGTGGGCTCTGCCCAGCTGCTGTGTGAAGTTCCTTGCAGTTTTGTTTATAGAGGTATAGTTCAAACTGTCTCGGTAATGGCAGACTAACTCAGTAATCGTGGACTGCCTAAGTAAAGGCAGACTGCCTCAGTAATGGTGGACTGCCTTGGTAATGGCAGACTGCCTGGGTAGTGGTGGACTGCCTCAGTAATGGTGGACACCCTTTCCCCCACAGAGCTGGACTGTTCTGGGCTTAGCGGCGCTTGCTGCAAAACTCTCAATTCAGAGCATTTTAGATTGTTGGTTTAGATTTTTGGAGTTCGAACCGTTGAGCCAGATCCCCTGGCTCCCTGTTTCAGCCCTCGTTTTTTCAGTTAAATGGGCGGCTCTGTCTCCCAAGCATTCCAGGGGCAGTTGCAAATGGCTGCCTAGATTTTTGTGAGTTTTTGTGCAGAGACCTGCTGTGCCAGCTGAAAGAGCCATGCTGGAAACTCTTGGAACTTTTCATCCCAGGAATCTCCTGGTCTGTGGGAAGTAATAACTCATTTGGAAAAGTGGTGATCACTCACCCTCTGCGTTGTCCTCACTGGGAACTGCACTCCAGAGCTGTTCCTATTCGGCCATCTTGAATCCTCCCCACAAACATTGTTTTTTTAGAAAGATAATTTGTCCCAGTTACCCTCCATTTTAAAATTTTCTCTATCATGGTAACCAGAAATACATAAACATAATTACTACAGTTATTTAAGATAATAAAAGTATTAGAAAGAATTAAAATCTTGGTTATAGAAAATTGCAAAAAAAAATGATTATTTATAAGATAAATTTTAGACATGTAATAATTGCAGATATTTGATTGTACCCACAATATGTTCATAAATATAGCACTGCCTAATTTACATATAGATTCATGTGTTAACACATGCACACATACCAAAGAAAAATATTCAGATTAACTCTGGAATAGAGACGAATTTAAATTTTTCTGTTAGGTTTTCTAAATTATTCAGATTTCTATAATAAATACACACTAATTTCATCATCAAAAATATCAATGTAAGTTATTAAAAATAAAAATAAATTTAAGAGGCCTGGTCTTTTAGCATGCTAATCTGACTTTTTTTGTTTAGTTTAATTTTTCTTTTCATGCCTCTATATAATAATTTCAGATGCATTCACTTGTTCATTTATACATATATGTAATATAGGGTATATCTATATCTATCCTAAGTGAACTACTATTGAAGGAAAAAAGCTACCTTTCAATAATCAGCTTCCAATTTTCTTATTTCTTGGAATAACTCTATAGTTAGCAAAACAGCAAGGAGGCCCCTATGAATAGCTACTCTCTAAGTTCTTTATAACTCTTTTCATAGTCTTCACATTGTTAAAGATATAAAACTGCAAATCTGTGTTTTTCTTTCATTTGGACATATGGCTGGAATTGAAGAACATGTGATATTTTGTGTCCTTGCTTCTAGGAGGAGGAAACAACATGTAATCCTGTATTTCATAACTGCTATCTTTTATTGACAAATTTATTAACAAAGAACAAATAGCTCTGAATCCATTTCACATCTGAATGTGATTGTTCTGGACATTTGTAAGAATTGATTCCATACAGCATTGTCTCTTGTCTCTCTCCAGCTACAGCTCTAATATAAAATAAGATGTATTTTTTCAAGGGTCAATTCAGGGTTTTTCCAGGGAAACCTCTGGAAATTGGTTCTTTGTTTATCTTGAATTAGCTATAAAAAAGATAAGATAGTTGTATCCAACAAATAGATTCAAGAAACAACTTGAACAGCTAACACTAACCTTAATAAAAATGAAAAGCAAAAAAAAAAAACCAGAAAAGATCTTTCAGAACAAAAAGGAAATGCTTCGGATATAAGCTAGAAATAAAGTTTTTCTTGATCCAAGTGTTTTCAAATAAAGTCAAGTTAACTCATTTAGAAATTGAAAATGTACTGCTTAAAAGGTCTAAGTAAAAAACAAAGAATAAAAATAATAGAACATCATTAATACTGAAAATAGAAAATGTTCTCCAACTTCATAAAACAAGTTTGGGAGACTATGATGTGCATAATAGTATCATTATTTGATATGTGCTGTGTATTATATCCTTTATTTGAACATTTTCTCTTGTCCCTAATTAGCATGCAAATTCCATGAGTCAAGTGAACTTCCCAATCTTTTCATGATTAGCAAATGCCTACTGAATGGCGTGATTTACATATCTATATTCTAACTTGCTTTATTTTCAGTGCAAATTATTTGTAAAGTTTTATGAGATGTTTTCAATGGTTTTGTGAGACTACCTCTCCCTAACCTTCAAATTCGTACAAAAGATCTAATTTTTCTTTATAAACTGTTCACATAAAAAATGTCAGATTAATGTTGAAAAATTTAAAGCCTGCTCTTAAGTCACTTGCTGAAAACACTTTGAGTATGCTAACTAATTGTAACTATTAGGACATTACTAATATCACACAAACACATCACCAAACTCCAGTTTATTTATTCTGTGGCAGAGGTTCTTAAATATTGTTCTGTGAACTTACAGTGCACCCAAAGGAAACACATGCACGCTAGATAATGGTCAGCTTAGCTCTAGGGGCATCTGGGCACAGCTGTGCAAGTCTTATCAGTGTTACACAAATTGCAAAGGTTAGGGAGCACTGGTAAATGTCATTCTACCATTTCTATTAATAATAAAATTAGGTACATCTGGCATGAGTGTTCTTAGTGATTTTAAGTTGTACCCTTTTGATAATTTTTTTAAGTATTTATTCTTCCAAATCTTTTCTTTGACAAGTGTAGCTCTGGCTTCTAGGTTTCAATATATAAACCAGTGTAAGGTATTGACCTGACTTTTGAATGCAGAGCAAAAGGTAACACTAAATGTGTTTGGGGAAGAGCAGAGTTAGGCAAATAAACCAACAAAGAAAAAACAAAAACAAAACAAAACAAAATAACAACTATTGTGACAAAGGAGACAGTGTTAAAAGGGCAGATAGAAAAATGCAAACAAGATTAAAGAGGAATTTTTTTTCTGCCTATACAATACTCTGGACGAAAGGCTGGGTTAGGTATCTTTGAAAATCTGGATATGGGGTCATCGTATTTGGTAATTACAGATCAGTAACTTAGTTCTGCTTCTTCCCACATTTTCACTTGGAATGTATGCGAAAGGATAAGGAGAACACAAAATCTTTGGAGCTAAACCAGGAGACAATAGAAAACATAAATTGCAAATTGCATGCACTTGTGGCCCAAAGCAACCGAGACTAGCAGAAATGAGGCAGAAAGTGTGACAATGCAGCCACAAGGAGGAGGCAGACAAAGAGACCTAACAGGGGCAATGACCAGAAATATTTTAATGTATTCACAGTCAGAAAAAACATTCTGTTCAGTGACAGGCTAGGCAGACTGTTTACTTTTCTCAGTGAACAATTTATATACATGTATTTTTTCTAGCTATTCCTTTCATTGGAAGGATAGAACCTTAACCTGGCTTAATAACACATCTTAGTTTCAACTCTCTTCCTTGTATAGCCAAAAACCTTACCTCCTTCTTCTATTGTGTTTAGTTTATCATCTTCAAGTCCAAATTGTGTTTTGGTTTTGTACCCTGAGGCTATCTTTCACTTTCTTGCAATTCAGCTTTTTATTTTAAAATGTTGTTATATTGAATTGAATGTGTTTAATTGTTATGCCTCCTGATATGATTTGAATTTGTGTCCCCACCCAAATCTCATCTCCAATTGTAATCCCCATTGTTGGAGTTGGGAGGTGATCTGATCATGGGCATGGGTTTCTCACTATTGGTTTAGCACCATCTACTTGGTGTTATTCTCCTGATGGAGTTATCAAGATATCTGGTTGTTTAAAAATGTGGAGAAGCTTCTCACTCTCTCTCTTATTATAGCTTCCACCATGTGAGATGCCTTGATACTCCTTCACCTTCCACCATAATTGTAAGTTTCCTGAGGCCACCCCAGAAGCTGCGCAGTTTCCAGCATCATGCTTCTGGTATAGCCTGCAGAACCCTGAGCCAATTAAACCTCTTTCCTTTGTAAATGACCCAGTCTCAGGTATTTCTTCATAGCCATGAGAAGGGAATAATACACCTTAGCATATTTTCTTAAATTTAAGCATGACTCAAAAATCCTACATTTTATATTACTCACTATGAGGTTTTCAGCTACATTAGATCCAGAGTGGAATGCTAAAAAATTAATGGTTTAGAAATAAGAGAAATGAAAACTTAAAAGAAGAAAAGCAAGCAATTCTCAGAAACAAAAATAGAACTACATGTGGTAGAGAAGGAAAGAACTCAACTTAAGTAGAATGTACAACTGTTTCAAAAATCAAATGAACCATCCTAAAAATATAGGGAAACACCAGAGAGAAATTAAATACTAGAGGTATATCCTAGAATATATGATCTAATCTCATGCCCTTCCCTTTCTTCTTCAAGAGGATTAGTAATAGCTTCTAATTACAGATTCTTAGATTGTGAGAATAAATGTGATGAATGTGTTATCTATATATCTATCTGTCTATCTATCTATCTGTCTATATAGACAGATAGATAGATAGATAAATAGATAGATAGATAATCTATAGGTGCTGTTGTTTTTATTGTTGTTGTATTCTTGTCATTCTTGCTTTAATTAGCTTTATTGACATAACTACTTTGTGAGTAGGTATTTTCGGTCCTGGGCCATATTTGTTTCTTCCACTGGCTCCTGCTATATAATTACGCAGACCCAGGAAACTCACCTTTTGGAAAAGTTACCATCTCATTTTTAAAAATAAAATATGGACTTTATCTGTTATTGATGATTCTGAAACCTGCATCCTCTAGTAGCTTAGTGGGAACCAGTGTATCTGCCATTTGATCCCCAAGCATAGACTATTGTTCCTTGGATAGTAAATATCCCAAGTTTTCAAGAGTATTTGTTTCCTTTCTCTATGTATTTTATTTTCTTCTTCTTTTAGTGAATGATAGGGTTCGATCATAATCTCATATAGTCTGATGCTAGAATTCAGTACTTAAAAGGACTGAATGCACTATGTAGAATGACATGCTATAACTGAGTCAACAATCAAATGTATATTTATATGAATCTACTTGTCTCCTTAAAATTTGAAATTAATCAATATGATCAATTCCCTACACTGATCTTGACCTTCCTGTGTGACTCCACAGATGTATTTAAAATAAAAACAAACAGAAAGGACCACAGTCCCCATAAATACAAAGACATTTACCAGGCAACACGTGATTTGTGTCAACTGCTCTTAATGCCTTTGACTAATCACAAATTAGCTGCAGACAAGCAAACAGATGCTTCAAAATGGACCCATGACAAATGACAAACGACAAAAATTTTAGGCCAAATCATATGCAATCACATACCTGCTATTGAATTAGCCCTCAGTAAAGAAGGCAAAGTTTTGTAGAAAGAGAACAGAAGACCAGTCCTCGGTCAGTGTGCCACGCTTTCCATTTAACAACACACAGTGGTCTGTGAGATGTCTTCAGTTTTACAAATCTTCTTCCAGGGCTCTGGAATAGTACACCTAAAAAATAATAAAGAAAACTGATTAATATGAATAAGTTTCATTTAGTATACTAAACTTCTTGTTCTCTAACTAAATTCTTCAATGTCTTTCTTCCCACTACAGTTTAAGTCCACGATGTCAGACTGTATCTGGCTTTTTATTGTTTTCGCTGTTATGCCTAGCACAACACTTGGCATATAGTAGGCAATCAATAAATATTTGTTGAATGAAATAATATATGAGTCACAAGAGCCCAATAAATGTTTGCTGAATGAACGGATAGTCAAGAGAAAAGTGTTCTGCTGTAAAATAGGAAAATTCCAGTATTTCCAAATATTATCTATGAATCATAAATTTGCCTAAAACCTGAATAATGGCAATAATGAATCATCCGTATCAGTGTCTCCGGCCATTCTTCCAACTCATCACTTTCTCATTAGAGCTAGTGTTGTTTCCTTCTCTTCATGCTTTGGGTAAACCGCTAATGTTTCACGTGACCTGGTACTCAGGACTTTTAAGACTTGTTTAAAATTTAAATACTTAAAGTCTTAAAACTTTAAGACTTGTCCTTGTTTTTAGGCTCAGCATAGCCTCATGAATGTTTTATGTTATTGTAATAATAAGCAACTCAGTACACAAATGCATACAAGATCTAAAGTAGTCCTCTTGATGTTGTACATAGCAAAGGAGCAGCAGAAAATAATTGGTATAGTTTTTACAAAAGTGAAATCAAATAATGCATAAGGGTTATGCGTAAGAACAAATGAATGATCAATCATTAATTATCTACCAGTGCAAGATGCTTTTGTGTTTACAATAAAATACACTGCCCCACATTCTTTTGCAACTTTACTGAATCCAGTTTTTAGTTTTGCACTAAAAGAAAGTTACAGAAAGTCAGAGAAAAAGGTGAAGATAGAGAGACATATAAATGAAATAGCAGCAATAAAACTGCAATCTGCATGGAATTTCTCTAGGAATATGTTTAAACCACATTAAGCAAGTCGTAGAACCTATAGATATATTCTCTCAGGAACTTCAATAAATTAATTTGCCAAAGTCTCAGTCTACTCTTTCGTAAATTAATAGTTATTATAAATCCTCTACTCTTTCATAAATTAATAGTTATAATAAATCCTCTTTCTTGGAGAAAGAGGATACTGGAAATTTGCAATTTATTCACCTTGGATTATATCTGCAGAGTTGTTTGAACTTGCCAGTTTCAATTTTCTTTTTTTCTATTTAAAAACTGTTGTGATCAGGCATACCCCCCCACCCCCCGCCGCCTTCCCATCAATATTGAAAAAGGTTCCTAATGGTTTCCACATTGCTAAATTTAGTAGTCAACTATCTTACATGATGTCTCAGTGGATTTAGACATGTTTCATCAGTACTTCTTAAAAAACTGATTTTTACTGTTATAGAAAATGACTCTTTTGTGTGCTTTTTTTCTTTATCTCACTGACTACTTCTTCTTAAACTCAGTTGCACCATTTTTCTTTTCCTCCATAACATTTTAATTA
Source organism: Cebus imitator (assembly GCF_001604975.1). Lineage (NCBI taxonomy): Eukaryota > Metazoa > Chordata > Mammalia > Primates > Cebidae > Cebus > Cebus imitator. The sequence continues at coordinate 1,967,887 of NW_016107648.1, forward strand.
TGTTGAAGAAGTTTAGAGCTCAGTCCTTAGACTTCATTCCTTTGTTATCAGCATTTCTTCTCAGTACAAGTTTGTCCACTCGTGACTTTTATTTATTTTATAGTCTTATGATTTGAATGGGTGTACATCCAGCCTTGGCTGCTTCCCAGAATTCCAGGTTTATATCCTCAACTGCCTATCAGGCACCTAATTTGAACATATAATAGATATCTGCAAATTAATATGTCCAATCGTGTCTTCTAAACTTGTTTAACCTACAAGTTTAAATGGGATAATTAAACAAGTCTCCCGTTTCAGTAATTGTCAACTCAGTTCTATTTACTCACCTAAAAAATGCACAATAATGCTTACATTTTCTCTTTACGTTATGTCCCCATTCCAAATTTACCATTTCTAGTGATATTTGTCCAAAACAATTCTGCTACACACCTGATTTCAGTCCCTCATCATATTCCAGCTTTATTGTTAAAATCTCCTTCAAATTTTTCCCACGAATGCCTTTGTTTTTCATTATTTTCTTCACAAAGTAGGCATATGATACTTTGTAAACAGCATAAATTACATCCTATCATTTCCTCTTTAGTACTTACCAACATATTATTATCTTAATCTTAGTAAGGACTAAAATGCTGACAATAATCCACAGCAGCTTCTCATGGTGCCATGGTTCTTTATTTCTAATATCAAGCTCATATCACAAAAATCTAATCCTACAGATTCTAACCCAACCATTCTCTTCTTGAACTTCTTGACAACCCTCTACCTCTGAGCATTGATATCTGCTAATACCTGCACACTTGTCTACCTGGAATGCTGTGCTCTGAGACATCTGCATAGTTGTCTTTTTTGTCTTCTTCAGGACTTGAGCAACACTTTTGGTTCTTTGCTGAAATATCACACTGTATAAAATTGCAATTTGCTCTTTCATTCCCCTGAAGATGTCTTGATTTCAGTTTTAATTATTAAAAAATCAGACTTGAAGAAAAAGAATTAGAAATAGTTAGATTATCTGAAAGATAAACTAGGGAAATAGAAATGAGAGAGTGGAAAAAAATGAGGATAGGAAGTAAGAAGGAAAGAAAAAAGCTCATCAAGAGTATTATAACAGTCTGGTTATCATTGTGGAAATTCCACTTTGTACGTATTGGTCAGAATTACTTCTTTAGGCACTGCAAAGAAAATTGCCTGCATCCGTAAGGCTCTACCTCCTATTGACTGAGAGTTGTCCTCAGAGATGATGATAACTCAGTGACTCATGCCTGTCACTGAAATTTGAAAGAGTCAAACAGCTTAAAAATAGAAAAGCTGGGACTCCTCAGGTATTTTCATGTTTCTCTTGGTCTTCCCAGCATGAAAGTTTCAGGAAATTAAACGTCTTAAAGGGTATCTGAGCGCTCCGAATGTATGTGTAGAGAGAAAGAGAGAGAGAGATCCAGCCTCTGAAGTCAAACAGCATCATTTCTGCTTTGTTTTGTTGGTTGTTACAATCACAGCCTTCTCCGTTTTTTGGGTTTTTTCAAATTGATGTTTTTAGATAATTGTTCAGTTCCATGTGGTTGTAATAAATAATAATGAGAAATAATGTGTATAGTATGCCCTGTAATAAATAATACTGAGAAATAATGTGTATACTATTCCCTGTGTTAATGGAAACATTTTGCAAAACCATATTGTAATATAACAATCACGATAGTGACATTGGTGCAATCCACTGATTTTATTCAGATTTCCTCAGTTTTACTTGCAGTCGTGTGTGTGTGTGTGTGTGTGTGTGTGTGTGTGTATGTGTGTATGTGTATTAAGTTTTACGTAATTTTATCACCTGTGCAGGTTCCCGCATGTATTATCACAGTAAAGATTCTGAAGCAACTCAACAAAACCAGGATACTTAAATTATACTTTATATAACCACACTCACTCTCTCTCCTTCTCCATATCTACCCACTCTATCTCTAAAATTTTTGTCATTTATGAAATGCTACATAAAAATGTATGTCAATGGAATTGCAAAGCATATAATGTTTTAGATTTGCTTCTATCACTCACATAATTCCCTGGGGATTTATTCTAATTGATGCGTGCATCATTAGTTTAGTTACTTTATTTTGTTGAGTAGCATTCATGGTATATATGTTCCACCTATTGAAAGACATCTAGGTTGATTTTAAAGTTTAGTTAATACAAATAAAGCTGCTATAAACATTCATACACAAGTTTTTGTGTCAAGATGTCATCATTTTTAAAGGAAAAATGCCCAGGGGTGCAATTGCCAGGTCACACAGAAATTGAAAGTTTAGTTTTATGGAGAACACCAAACTGGTTCCTAGAGTGGCTATAGAAGCAATGTATGAGTGATCCAGTTTCTTTAAATCCTCACCAAAATTTGATGCTATCACTATTTCTTTAAAAAAATAGCCGTTCTGATAAATGTAGAGCAATCTCATGTAACTTTTATTGATACTTCTCTGATGGGTAATGATGTTGAACATATTTTCATCTATTTATGTGACACGTAAAATCTCTGTTCATGACTTTTATCCATTTTCTATTTAGTTTAACTTTTTTTACTGTTGAATTTTCTTTGTATATTCTAGATATTAGCTCTTTTTTGCTTATAAGTGTATATGAATGTTGTTTTATTACTCTAATATTTCCTATTTTCAGTTTCACAGATCTTGTTATCTTTTATCCTTCTTTCTTGCTTTGGGTTCATTTTGCTTTTTTCCTAGTTCTTTAATTAGAAACAGCTTATTGCTATGTGATCTTTTCTCATTTTTAACATAATAATTTAATACAATGCATTCCAATCGGCCCTGCTTTTGCTGCATCCCACTCATTTTGATATGGTGAAATTTCCTTTTAGTTCAATTGCTAAAAATATCCTTTAAGTCTTCCACTTTAATCCATTAAGTGCATTGTTTAATTTCCACATGTTTAGGGATTCTCTTGTTTTTGTTTGTTTCATGGCTTAAAATAGAATTGTGTTTTCTTCTTGGTGTATGTTCCATGGGCATTTGATAAAAAAGTGCATTCTGTTATTAGGTAGAGTATTCTACATATGTCAATTACATCATGTCAGTAGTGTATGTTGTTCAGATAGTCTATATTCTTACATAATTTCCATGTAATAATTCTATTAGTTGCTGAAACATGGGTGTTGAAGTTTCCATTTATACTTGAAAAATTTGTCTATTTCTTTTTTTCCTTCTAGTTTTAAGGAGAGTAGTGGAGACAAAGATAGTATTATTCTCAGTTGAAGATGTTTCAGCAAAATATGTAGCAATAATACGTAAGCTGGGATATACATATATATTTCTATTATATATATATATATATATATATATATGCAAATATCTGTATCTTTATATTTTACCTATCTTCCTATAGCCATCATTGGGAAATATAATTTGCCACCTGGATTAACAGTAGGCATCCTAATTTTATGTGAGATGTCCCACTGTAAATCTTAGCCACAAACAATAATGTAGCTTCTCAGATATGCTGGTTTCAATCTTTTTTTAATATATATTTTTTGAGATGGAGTCTCACACTGTTGCCCGGGCTAGAGTACAGTGGCATGATCTTGGCTCACTGCAACCTCCACTTCCTAGGTTCAAGCTATTCTCCTGCCTCAGCCTCCTAAGTACCTGGGGATTACAGGCACCCATCATGATGCCCAGCTAATTGTTTCTATTTTTAGTAGAGACAGAGTTTCACTATGTTGGCCAGGCTGGTCTCAAACTCTTGACCCTGTGATCTGCCCACTTCGGCCTCCCAAAGTGCTGGAATTTCAGGCATGAGCCACCGTGCCAAAATGCTGGCTTCAATCATAGTAGTGTGTTTTTAATTTCCCTAGTTAAGAGACTGTTATCTGGTAATTTCGACATGTAATGTGTACTCTGATTTCATGTAAAGCGTTCACTCTAAATGACCATCTCTTTGAGCCTGCTGACTGACAAAATAATGGTTTAATAATAATGATATTACAGCCTACCAGGAGTTACCATTTCTCTACTTACTGTTAGCAATGATGTCTTTGATGCAATCCAACAAATAAATGTTTTCATACATGAATCCCACCCTAACGCTCTTATCTGAAAGTCCACTGCCAGTATGATCTCTCTTAATGTTGGTAACCTCAAAAGCCTACCTAAGGTAAGGATTTAAATACAGGTAATACATTTTGATGGGGAACCCAGGGAACAGAAGTGAAAAAGAAGAGAAAGTAAAGTAGAGAAGGGAAAATAACCACAACATGTCCATTAACATAATGTTGGTAGTGAAGATTATGAAGACATGTATAGAATATGTCTGAGAAATGACACTCATTTGCTCTTAGAAATGAAGTATAATTATATCAAATTTAACTGCATAATTTAGTATCAAAACTATTAAATATTAGCACATTTATCTAACATACTGTCTCATAATTTATTATTAATAAATGATATATTTTTTAAAAATTTTGTGAATAACATTCTCTTTCTAAAAATTACTTTGTCCAGGTTTTAGCTTTTGAAAGCCCTGCTTATCATGCAACGTCTTAAGAAATTTTATCCTTTCCTCTGGATTATTCTTTTTCCTATTTTTTTGTTCCAAACTTGATTGATGCAGAGTTCATAATTCCCCTTTTTGACCTACCACTCTGATTTCCACATGACACTATATTAAGGTTGTATTTTGGCTGTATGTAGCACAATTATCTTCTTCATTTGTTTATTTTAATTAAATTGTGATATGCAGCATGTTTTTTTTTTTTTTCTTAGCTATGCCTTATTTTGGAACGGGGACAAAAAAAAATCAATGACATAGTTAACCTATCACGATACCCCAGCATCTAGAAGAGTTCTTCTCCTTTGTAAACTCTCCATTTGTTCCAGGTAAGCGAACAAACGAGACAAGAGCCTAGTTGGGGATGTAATTGCTGGCTTCCATAGACCAAGGCATGCAGAAACCTCTAGAATCTTGAAAATGTAACAAAAGACAACCAAATAAACAAAAAACAGATTATCTTGTAGAGCTTCAGGTGATGGCACCTTGAGTTTAGTTCCAAAAAGATGGATTTTAGACTTCTAACCTCCAGGACCATAAAATTATAAATGTATGTTGTTTAAAGCCACTAAGTTTATGGTAATTTGTTACAACTCCAGTAGGAAACTAGTACAGTCTAGATACTTCTCTCTGCTATTCCTGGTCCTCCTATTATTTGTATGTTGGTATAGCTAGTCCAGTCCCACATTTCTCTAAGGCCATGTTTATTTTCTTTCAATTTTTCCCCTCTGTTCTTTGCATTTCATAGTTATATCTTAAACTATGCTTGTTCCTTCAACTGGTAGTGAAATATCCTGCTGAGTCTCTCCAGTGAAGTTCTTCATTTCAATTATTATACTTTTAAACTCAATTTTTAATTGGTTCTTTATTATAGTTTCTCCCCCTTTATTAATATTCTGTACTGGTGAGACTTTGTCATCATTTTTTCCTTTTCCCTTTTATTCATAGGCCCTTTCATTTCTTTGAAAGCATGGCTACTTTGACATTGTTTTCTATTATGTCAAACACCATAGTCCTGTCACAGGCAGTCCTGTTGCCTGCTTATTTTTTCTGGGTATAGGTCACATTGTCTTGTTTATTTTCCTATCTCATAATTTTTTGTGAAAAGTGAATATTTTAGATAGCATACTATTGCAACTATGGATACCACCTCTCTGCCCCAACTCTACCTCAAAGTTTGTTATTGTTGCTGTTGCTTATTTCTTTAGTAACTTGGCTGAAGTATTTCAGTGAAGTCTATTTCCCCTGCAGTGTGAACTCTCTGGCATTGCTCCTCAGAAGATGCAGCCTTAGGCATTCACTTAGTCACCATAGGATGACTGTGGTCTTTAGAGGGCTCTCTTTGTCTCTTTCCCTGATCTTGCTTTGCAGCTATCTGCCTTGTCAGGAATCATACTCAGATGTCAGGCTCTGATATTTGCCCAGTGATTCCTCTGTTGTTTTTAACACTGTCTTGGAATATATATTGATCTGCAGTTAAATATAGGTCTCTTTGCAGGGGGAGTGTTTGAGAACAGATTTTGAAGCTCATTAGGTCTCTTCTTAATTGTCTTGGCTTCCTGGTTTTCTCTTCTGTAAATTCAAATTTAGCCTACAGCTGCCTCTTTACATATTTTAATCTTGCCCAAAAGTTTCTCTATACATAGTGAACTATAACCCAAATGGAGGTGCAAACACAGTGTATGCTACTCTTATACCAAAAACTGAGTTTTGGCCATTTAAAGGGGGCTGATATGGTTTGGCTGTGTCCCCACACAAATCTCATCTTAAAGTGTAGTACCTATAATCTCCATGTGTCTTGAGAGAGACCCAGTGTGAAGTAATTGAATCATGGAGATGGCTACTCTCATGATGCTGCTCTTGTGGTGGTGAGTGAGTTCTCACAAGATCTGATGGTTTTATAAGATCTTGTGAGTACAGCTTGTGCTCTGAACTTCCTCTTGCTGCTCCCATGTGAAAAAGGACGTATTAGCTTCCCATTGTGCCATGATTACAAGTTTCCTAAGGCCCCCCCAACAATGCTGACTTGTGAATCAATTACATCTCTTTCCTTTATAAATTACCCAGTCTTGGTATCTTTATTGGCAGTGTGAAAATGGACTAATAAAGTAAATTGGTACCAGTAGAGTGAGATGCTGCTGTAAAAATACCTGAAAATGTGGAAGCTACTTTGCAGCTGGTAACAGAAGAGTTTGAAACAGTCTAAAGGGCTCAACAGAAGACAGAAAAATGGGGGAAAGTTTGGAACCTCCTAGAGACTTGTTGAATAGCTTTGACCAAAATGCTGATAGTGATATGAACAATCAAGTCTAGACTAAGGAGGTTTCAGAAGGAGATAGGGAACTGGAGTAAAGGTTACTCTTATGCAAAGAGACTGGTGGGATTTTGCCCCTGCCACAGATCTCTATGGAACTTTTAAAATGAGAGAGATGCTTTAGGGTACCTGGTGGAAGAATTTTCTAAGTGGCAAAGCAATCAAGAGGAAGCAGAGCTTAAAAGTTTGGAAAATTTACAGCCTGATGATGCGATAAAAAAGAAAATCCCATTTTCTGCAGAGAAATTCAAGCTGGCTACAGAAATTTACATAAGTAATGAGGAGTTGAATGTTAATCACTGAGATGATGGAGAAAATGTCTCCAGGGAATGTCATAGACCTTCATAGCAGCCACTCCCATCACAGGGCCAGAGGCCTGTGAGGGAGAAATGATTTCTTGGGCTGAATGCAGGGCCCACCCTGCTGTGTGCAGCCTTGGGACTTGGTGCCCCTATTCCAAACTACTCCAGCCATTGCTAAAAGGGGCCAACATACGGTCAGGCCATGGGCCCAGAGGGTGCAAGCTCTAAGCCTTGTCAGCTTCCACATGGTATTGGGTCTGAAGAGGTGCAGAAGTCAAGGACTGAGATTTGGGGACCTCTGCCTAGATTTCAGAGGTTGAATGGAAAAGGCTGGATACCCAGGCAGAAGTTTCCTGCATAGGCAGAGCCATCATGGGGAGCCTCTGGTAGGGCAGTGCAGAAAAGAAATGTGGAGTCACACAAAGTCCCCACTGGGGCACTGCCTAGTAGAGTTGTGAGAAGAAGGCCACCATCCTATAGATGCCAGAATGGTAAATTCACTGACAGCTTGCATTGATTGCCTGGAAAAGCTGCAGACACTCAATGCCAGCCCGTGAAAACTGCCAGAAGTGGGGCTGTCTCCTGCAAAGTCACAGAGAAAGAGCTACCCAAGGCCATGTAAATCCACCTTTTTCATCAGTATGCCCTGGATTTGAGACATGGAGTCAAAGGAGATCATTTTGGAACTTTAAAGTTTAACAATTGCCCTATTGGATTATGGACTTGCATGGGGCCTGTAGCTGTTTATTTTGGCCAATTTCTCCAATTTGGAATGCTGTATTTACCCAATGCCTGTGCCCCCTTGTATCTAAGAAGTAATTAAGTTTCTTTTGATTTTATAGGCTTGTAGGTGGAAAAAACTTGCCTTGCCTCAGATGAGACTTTGGAATTGGAATTTTGGGTTAGTACTAAAATGAGTTAAGGCTTTGAGGGACTGCTGGGAAGGCACGGTTGAGTTTGAAATGTGAGGACATGATATTTTGGATGATTTGGTTTGTCATGATAAATGAATGATATGGTTTGTCATGTCTCCATTCAAATATCATCTTGAATTTTAGTTCCCATAATCCTCATGTGTTGTGGGAGGGACTTGGTGGGGGGTAATGGAATTGTGGTGATGATTACTCCCCTGCTGCTGTTCTTATGATGACTGACTGAGCTCTCACAATATCTGATGATTTTATAAGGTTTTTTTTTCCCTTTTGATCTGCACTTCTCCTTGCTGTCCTTTCTCCCAATGTGAAAAAGGACATGTTAGCTTCCCTGTCTGCCATGATTGTGAGTTTCCTGAGGCTTTCCCAGCCATGTTAAACTGTGAGTCAATTAAACCTCTTTTCTTTATAAAGTACCCAGTCTTGGGTATGTTTTTATTAGCAGTGTGAAAATGGACTAATACAGGGACCACGCCTCTTCAAATTATGTTCAGATAAAACAAATGCTTAGCTGTAACCAATCTAATCATTTCTACACTTCAGTTCCATTCTCTGTAGTCACTTTACTTTTTCTGTCTATAAATCTTCTGCCATGTTGCTGTGCTAGAGTCTTTCTGAGCCTACTCTTGCTCAGGAGGCTGCCCAATTCACGAATCAGTCTTTGCTCAATTATACTGTGTTCAATTGAACTTGGCAAAGGTTTCCTTTTAACACTGGTAAACTGTCAGACATTGATGGTGGTTCTCACAGGGCTCCTGGCCTCCTCCTAATTGCTCACAACCTGAGTCTCTACTTTTTTGGGGAACACTCGTATGCTAGAACTTCTCCATACTTTTTTCCGAAATAAAGCCAGTTTCCATAGATATAGTTACAGAGATCTGTGTTTTATTTTTTTTTTTTTAATTTTTTATTTTTTTAAAGACAGGGTTTCACCATGTTGGTCAGGCTGGTCTTGAACTCCCGACCTCAGGTGATCTGCTCGCCTTGGCCTCCAAAGTGCTCGGATTACAGGCATGAGCCACCACGCCCGGCCAGATCTGTGTTTTAATATCCTCTTGGCAACATGTCTGAGCATCTTCTCTGGACTTGAGTCTGTGACAGTGGTCTGCTTATTCTCAGAATGACAAACTCACTTTGTCACCAGGACACTGGACAGGGGCAGTAGCCTCTTATTTTCTTGACTTTTCTCTTCCAGTGTGGAACCTTATCCCTGTGAGTGAATTGAGATGAGGACAATCTGAGCCCCAGTGCTCTTGGCCTGCCATCCCTGGGGTAAGGCCTCCATACAATGAATGGGTGCTGTGTAGAGGAGAAAGCTTTTGACAGTCTGAGAACATTTTCTTGGAATTTAGTCTTTATTATACAGAGCTGTGGAGGAGGCATAAAAAATGCAGATGCATTCTCTTTCTTGCACTGCAGCAAGCGGGATCCCTATCATATTGGCTGTACCTGCCCTTCCCAGGGGAATTTCCATCATGCTGAGTTTAAGATGGGATAAGTAAGGGAGTGTGTGGTGACTCTGATGCCAGGGACACTCCTTATTCTTACTGAGATTTAGTAGATTTTCTTTCACGAATATGTCTTCATTTTCTATATATCATTAAGATCATTTCCAGACATTTAAATGGTTATTTAATTTTTAATATTTATTGTTTTTTATCCAGAATCTCCTCACACCATCATTCCATACATGAATCTTGAAAAGATTATTTTTAGTTACAGAGAAAGTTTGATTTGCCTAAAAATTTATCTATCTTAATACAGTATTGTTAATTCAAATACTTTGTTAACAGGTCAATAGCTAACTTCCGTTTTAGCATGTTTAATATCTGTAAAAGTTAAAGGCTTCTTTGTGCTTTGTATTACTTTAAGAAATGAATAGTTTTCTTTAAAAAGCAATGTATATTATATTTACCAACTTTTAAATTTTAAATTAATATATTTTCACATTTATAAGGAAGTAGAAATTAAAAATCACCTTTTACCTATGAAGAAATAACTATGAAAACAGATATGTAATAATTATTTTTAAAATGTTTCTTAAAGTACAGAGTTTATGTAGAAAAAAATAATGATTTGAAAAATTTGAGGATAGAAAGTCAATTATTTTTACAGAGCTATAAAATGTGTTGACCTTTAGATGCTATTGATTATCTAAATATACTTTCTGGTGCTGTATCACTTTAACTTTTAGGAATAAGCAATATTTTACTGCTGAATTATATTTACAAAATATAATTGATAAAATAATTGTTTCCTTGAAAGGGGAAAAAATGTTTTATACTATGTTCCAGTACAATCAATACTATATATCAATTTGGAATAATTTTCATTTATTTTAAAATCTCATTATTTTATTTTCTAAAGCCATTAAAGTTCTTTTGAAAGAACTTCCTGACAAATAACAAAATAGGAATTCATTATATCCATTTGTTTTTAGAAATGTGAGCTGAAACTAATTATTTTCCTTGAAGTTCACTTTATAATGAAAAAGTCTCTAAATAATATTCAGGCTGAAGTTTTAAAACTTGAAAAAGTCAATAAGTATCATTTATATATTTAAGCTGAAAGAGCTAGAAATCTGAAGGTTTATAATATTGACTCTAATGAAGGATGGACTTTCTGTTTCATAGTTCAACAATCTATTAAGTGTGTATACTAGACTGAAAAATAAATAGTGTGTTGCTTCAGTCTTCCACTAACTTTTATATCATTAAATTACACACTAGAGAGAAACTGGTTTGATCATCTGTCTGACTTTATGACTTTGTACTGTAAGATACCAAAGAAGTGTCCCCTGGCTATATTTGGTAAAAAGTTAGATCATAAAAGATAAACATTTAGCGTGAACTCAAGGCTAAGAGACTGTTTTAGCCATTTGCTTTATATTTGATGCATCCTGCAGTAGATGTGTAAGTATATTTGCAAAACCAGAAAAGCTTTTGTAGGCTTAAACATGGGGGATTTCCTTGAAGGTTACAGCCCAGATTAAGATTTGCCCCAGGTGAAGGGATGCTGCATTAAGGATGCGTAATAAGAACACTGACTATTCAAGAAAGCACTAAATGAAGGCAAGAGAGTGGAAGTGAGCCTTCTGGATAAAAAGATTAACTTTTCCTTTGGTCCCCGTCTTGATGTCCATTTCTCATAGCTTTGATTACAGGCCCAAACCAGATCAAAAGTTCCTCCGTTATTCCCCTTTTATCCACTTTAAACTTTTAATATTCGTAGTTTTCTAACTGGTTTGGTGTACTTTCATCAGTATTTTCGAAAAGACTTCTTTTTTGTGTTTGATTCATCTGTGACCTTGGGGTGCATTAACAAGTACTAAAGTTGGCGGGAGTGTTCAGCATGTGAATATATGTATGATTTTGTGCATATGTTGGGAGAGAGAGAGAAACATGAATAGAGATATATATTAATCTCAGCTAAAATTTAAAACCTGGCAAACTAAATAATACTCACTTTTTCCAAGTACATAACACACACACACACCACCTCATTGCTCTCCTCTCATCACCAAGATAACAACAAATTTTCCAAAAAGCTCGTTGAAACCAGTACTATCTTCAGATACCAACTTTCTATACAGTACTTACTTTGAAAGTGTAGGCTCTCAATACATAGACCATGTGACTTTTACTTTATAAAGCGTAAATGTTTAAATGACTAGATATGGAATTATAATATGAAACAGAAAATTCAAAGAACTTAGATTTCTCTGTTAAATCCTACTTGACATTCCAAAACCAGTTTTTCTCAACAGTACCCAGTACACTTTTTTCCACTTTCAAGGAAACAATTATTTTGTCAACTATCTTTTGTAATTACAATTCAGCAGTGAAAAATTGCTTTTTCCTAAAAACTAAAGTAATAAAGCACTGGAAAGTATATTTGGGATATACTTTCAATATTCCATTTATATATATATATATATATATATATATATATATATCAATGGAATCTAACAGTCAACACATTTTATGGCTCTGTAAAAATAATTGACTTACTATTGTCAAATTTTTCAATATATATCCATACATATATACATAATTTGTATCTTCTTCCCCCACTGAAAAAGACAAACAATTCAAGGTTTACCAACCCTCACTTGCTAATAGTTATGCTTTTTCATCTGTGAATACGGAAAATATTCATTGACCAAAATTTACATTAATGAATGTTTTATTAAACGTAATATCACCTGTAAATATATGAAAAATATATTTCACATATATAGACCACATGACTTTTACTTTAGTATTCCCACAATCCTTAGTGTGCACATGGTTTAAAAACCCCTAGAGGCTGGGTGTGATGGCTCATGCCTGTCATCCCAGCACTTTGGGAGGCAGAGGTAGGCGGATCACTTGATGTCAGAAGTTGGAGACCAGCCTGGCCAACATGGTAAAAATACAAAAATTAGCCGGGTGTGGTGGTGCAGGCCTGTAGTCCCAGCTACTCAGGAGGCTGAGGCAGGAGAATTCCTTGAACCCAGAGGCAGAGTTTACAGTGAGCCGAGATCGCGTCACTGCACTCCAGTCTGGGCTACAGAGTGAGACTCAGAGAAGTGAAGGGAGGAGAGGGAGGGGAGGGAGAAGAAGAGAGGTGAGGGGAAGGAGGGGAAGGGAGGGGAAAGGATGGGAGGGGAGGGGGGAAAGGGAGGGAGGAAGGAAGGAAGGAAGGAAGGAAGGAAGGAAGGAAGGAAGGAAGGAAGGAAGGAAATTCCTGTCCCTAAGTGACCCCAGTTGGACAGGCTGGGAACCTGTTTAAAATAATTGTTTTAAAGCAATTTTACCCCCAAAACATTACTGCAAAGGCAATTCTTACTTGAAAGGTCAGTTTATATCACAAATTGAGGTAGGTTTCTCTGTCTGGATTCCAGGATTTCTGTCCAGTTCACCTGCCCCTGTGTGGACTATGCATTCCTGTCCATCTCCTCCACTAATTCCCCTTTGCACACTAAGGGAAGAGCTGCAAACCAACTTCAGTGTTTTATAAGAGAATTCAGCCATGTAGGCATAATCAGATCAAAAGACTCTTTATAAAACATAAATGTTTAAATGACTAGATATGGAGTTACAACATGAAACAGAAAATTCAAAGAACTTAGATTTCTCTGTTAAATCCTGCTTGACATCTCCAAACCAGGGTTTTTCTCAATAGATTATAAATGGTAAACTCACTAGATTAGAAGTTTATGAAAAACCCACTGGATTAGAAGTTTATGAAAAAGAATTGTTACATGTTTTTTGAGCTACATTTCATAGTCGAGCACATGGCTCTAGTTTCATGGTAGAGCACATGCCCTAAGTGGTGGATTTTGAATTACTTTCAATTATTATTATCATTATCATTATTCCAACATCCATTTTTAACTTAGATGGATAATTGTATTTTCTAGTAATATTTTCTCTTTATTCAGTTTAGATTAGGTCTAAAATGTAAGGAGTTGTATATTTGTTTTTCTACTGGTTAAAAACTTTGGGTCAGGTGTGTGGCTCATGTCTATAATCCCAGAGCTTTGGCAGGTCAAGGCAGGTGGCTCACCTGAGGTCAGGAGTTTGAGACCCACCTGTCCAACATGGTGAAACCCCATCACTACTTAAAATACAAAAATTAGCCGGGCATGGTGGTGGGCATCCATCATTCCAGCTACTTGGGAGGCTGAGGCAGGAGAATCCCTTGAGCCTGGGTGGTGGAGGTTACAGTGAACTGAGATTGCACCACTGACCCCAGCCTGGGCAGCAGAGTGAGAATTCGTCTCAAAAAAACAAAAAAAACCCCTCTGATTTAGGCAATTGAATTGTTTTTCATCCTGTTGGAAGCATGATTGTTTATTATCATAATTGACTTATTGACCACTTTACTGGCAAATTTTTGTTCGGTTTTGTTCTCTGGCAGCTTAATATTGTGCTCTGTGCTTTATATGTATTATGTAATTTAGTGCTTTCAATATTCCTATAAAGGGTAGGAAGAACTAAAGGAGACATTATCATAACAGGAATTTATTATAACAGGAATCCAAGATTCAAGGCTAAAATAATTTACCTAAAGCCTCAGAGTGCTTGAAGTGAGAAGTCAGCTTCAAACACAGGCCTTATATTAGAACCCCAAGTTTTAGTCATATGTCAAATTGACAATATACATAATTTATATATGTAATATATATTTATATATAATATAATGTTCTAATTTATATTTACCATATGCAAATATATAAAAATATATTATTTAATATGATTATATACATTTACCTGCAATTTCCCAAGGGGAATTTAAAGTTGAATAACATTTAATGTGCATTTGTCCATAAAAGAATAATGAGTACTCAAAATAAAAACACTAAATAGCAGAACAAGAAATAAAATCACTCATTTTAATAATGCCTACATAAAAATACTGTTGCCAATGTATTGACACATGTTGCTAATTTTTCTTCTAATCTTTAAATGTATTTGCATCGCTATGATCATATTACCTGTGTAATTTTATTTTTATGCACTTTTTTATTCTTTTAAATGTATGGAGTACAATTGTAATTTTGTTCCACAGATTGATGGGATAGTGGTAAAGTCAAGGATTTTGGTGTATTCATCAGTTGAATAAGATATTGTACCCAGTAAGTACTTTACCATCATCTGCTTCCTCCCAGCACCTCGCTGCTGAGTCTTCTTTGTCTATCATTCTGATTTTCTATTCACGTATACACCTTTAGCTGACATTTACAAATGAGAACATGTCACACTTGTCTTTCTGTGTCTGGCTGGTTTCACTCAAGTTAATGGCTTCCAGTTCTATCCATGTTCCTGCAAAATACATGATTTTATTTTTTTATGTGTGAATACTAGTCCATTGCGTGTGTGTGTGTGTGTGTGTGTGTGTGTGTGTGTGTGTGTATGTAGAGAGAGAGCTATGGAATGTGTGAGACATTTTATTTGTTGATTCATCTGGTAAGGACACGAGGATTGATTCCATGTTTTCCTATTTTGAGTACTGCTGCAATAAACATATAAGTTTAGAGACTTTTTTCATATAATGATTTTTTTTCCTTTACATAGGTACCAGTAGTAGGATTTCTGGACCAAATGGTGGTACTATTTTTAATCTTTGAAATAAATCTCCATACTGTTTTACATGGAGATTGTACTAATTTACATTTCCATCAATAGTATATGAGAGTTCCTTTTTCTTCACATCCTCACCAACATAACTATTCTTTTTTCTGTTATTGTTTTTAGACAATTTAATATTGTGCTCTGTGCTTTATATATATTATATATGTGATGTCATTTAGTACTTTCAATATTCCTAGAAAGGATAGAATGAATTAAACAGTGTAAGATTGTATTATAATATTTCTAATCATAACTATTCTATGTGGTATAAGATGATATCTCATTGTGTTTTAATTTGTATTTCATTGATGATTAGTAATGTTGAACATTTTTTTCACATACTTGTTAGCCATTTATATATCTTCTTTTGCTAAAGATTTATTTATGTTCTTTGCCTATTTTTTAATGAATATTTGTTTTCATTTTGTTGTTATTTGAGTTCCTTGTAAATTCTGGATATCAGTCCTCTGTAAGATGCATACTTGGCACATGTTTTCTTACATTCAGCGTGTTTTCACTTTGTTGTTTGTTTCTTTTGCTTTGCAGAAGTTTTTTAATTTAAGACTTTATTTCTTTTATTGTTGCTTGTGTTTTTGAGGTCTTAGCCTTTACCTAGATCAATGTCCAGAAGAGTTTAGCCTAGTTTTTCTTGTAATATTTTTAGAGTTTCAAGACTTCTATTTAAATTTTTAGTCTATCATGAGTTGATTTTTGTGTATAATGAGAGGCAGTGGTCCAGTTTTGTTCTTCTGCATTATGCCTGCCCAATTTTCCCTGCATCGTTTATTGACAAGGGTGTTGTTTCCCCAGTGTTGTTTCTTGTCAACTTGGTCAAAGATCAGTTGCCTATAGATATATGGGTTTATTTTTGGATTCTGTATTATATTCCATTGATCTATGTGTCTATTTTTATACTGATATCATGCTGTTTTCGTTAGCATAACTTTGTAGTATATTTGAAGTCAGATTCTGTGATGCTTCTAGAGTTTGCTTAGAATTGTTTTAACTATTCAGGTTTTTTTATGGTTCCATGTGAATTTAGAGATTGCTTTTTCTAATTCTGTGAAAAAAGGTGTAGTATTTTGGTAGGGATTGCACTGATTCTATCATCATTTTACCAATATTAGTTTTCTAATTACCAGAGGGAAGGTTTGTATTGGCTAAGATTTTTTTTTTTCTTTTGGTCTCTGTTGTAAATGAGATTACCTTTTTGATTTTGTTCTTCTCTAGATTGTTATTGGTATATAGAAATGCCACTGTTTTTTG
Organism: Cebus imitator; assembly: GCF_001604975.1. Lineage (NCBI taxonomy): Eukaryota > Metazoa > Chordata > Mammalia > Primates > Cebidae > Cebus > Cebus imitator. The sequence goes on from NW_016107648.1 coordinate 1,984,370, forward strand.
TATATTGATTTTATATCCAGAAACTTTACTGAAGTCACTTATAAAACCTAAGGTGTTTTTGGTGGAGTGTTTAGTTTTCTTGTATCATATCATCTGTGTATAGGAAAAAATTGACTTCTTCTTTTTCAATGTGGATACCTTCTATTTCTTTCTCTTGCCTGAATGTTCTGGCTAGAATTTCCAGTACTATGTTGAAAAGTAATGGTGAAAGTGGGCATCCTTGTGTTATTCCAGTTCTTAGAGAGACTGCTTTCAACTTTTCCTTATTCAGTATGATATTGGCTACAACTTTGTCATATGGCCTTTATAATTTTGAGGTATGTCACTTGTGTGCCTAATTTGTTGAGAATTTTTATTATGAATTGTATTAAATGTTTTTTTCTGCATCTATTGTGATAATCATGCTTTTGGTCTTTAATTCTGTTTACGTGGTGTATAGCATTTGTTAAGTTGCACATGTTGAACAATCCTTGCATTCCTAGTAAAACCCATTTAATCATGGAGTATTATCTTTTTGATGTACTGTTGGATTTGGTTTTGCTAGTGTTTTGCTGAGGATTTTTATGTCTATGTTTATCAGGTATTTTGGTGTGTAGTTTTGTGCTGTGTATGTGTCCTTGTCTGGCTTTGGTATCAAGGTGATATTTGCCTTCTTATATAAGAAGTTAGAAAGAAGTCTCTTCTCCTTGATTTTCTAGGGCACTTTCAGGAGGATTGACATTAGTTCTTCTTTGCATGGATCATAAATCTTAGGTGTGATTCCATTTGGTCCTGGGCTTTCTTTTGTTGTTTTTTATTGCCATACTTAAAAAATCATATTAGACTTAAGTATTCAAATATAGCTGCCCATTTAGATAATTTTGTGATTGTCTCTATTATAAATCTTTTTTAGATGTAATGAAACACGTGTTTTAATTTTCAAAACTGTAATTATTTTCTTATGGAATGTTTGTAGAAGTGATATTACCATGTCAGAAGCTCTAAAGATTTTTTTACATGTATAATTCCAACATATTTTTTCAAAGGTTTATGCCAGTTAGCAGTTGCATAAGAAATACCTAAATATACCCAATTCATTTTATGTCACAAATCTGCATAACATCATATCAAGTAACAAACACTCTGGAAGGTACTATACCTGGAAGTCATGTCTTATACCCACTCCTCTAAAATGCTAGAAAAACAGAAGGCTTTCCATATTCACATTTTTTAAGATTCATGTCTTTAGAGGCACAAAGAAAAGGCAGATCAAAGCACCAGAAATGGTGAAAGGGGCTACACAAGCAGTCCTCTACTCATCTCCTATAAGTGACTTCAAATGTTGCATTGATGCCATGTTCATGCCTGTACTCAAGACTCATACAACTACCTTGACACTACTCTCACCTTGGTAGGGGCAGTCTAGGATACTTAAATAACATTTTCATGAAAAATGGATCAACATACAACCATGGTTTCCACAATCTAAGGAAATGAAGGCTTACCCTTTTGGGGCCTTCATTTCCCCAATTGGGGCCTAGATTTTGGCTTCCATAATCTAAGGCCATGAAGGCTTACCTTTATCCATACTTAAGTATTATTTCAATGGTCATCCGCAAAATTCCAATTCCATCTTCGAATGATCATAGTTTTAAATAAATTAGTAATTTGATTACTCTTGATTAAAAATTTTAACTGAATTTACCTTGCTACTTTATTGTTTGCTGATTATTTACTTCTATTTTTGCAATACACCCTGAGATCAATATTAGTGCTACTTTTTACTCAGTTATATACTGTTACTAATATACATAATTATATTTTTCATTGCTTTTTTAAGTCATTCCAGATCCCCTGAGTTTCCCTCTGGGATTGCTTTATTCTCCTAAAATAATTTCCTGTTTTCTTTAGTGATGGTGACAGATTCTCTCAGGTTTATTTTTATTTTTATTTTTGTTCTGAAAATGTTTTAATTTATAATTGTTTTTGAAGGTTGCTGTCTTTGAGTAGAATTTCTAATTGAAATATTTTTTTCCAGCATTTTGAAGGAATCATTTCACTTGCTTCTGACCTTTAGTGTTTAATTTAATGAGTCTTCCATCACGTTATTATTTCTCCTTGAAGGGAAACAGTTGTGTTTTTTTCTGGCTGTTTTTAAAATATTATTTCTCCTTTACTTGGGAGGCAGGCATTGGTTTTATTTTAGTATGCTATGATGTAGTTTTCTTTGTATTTATTTTATTTAGTCTAAGTAATGTTTCTTGAATGTATGGCCTAAAACCTTAAATTAGTTATTAAAAATCTTAGCCAATATCTGTTTAAAAATGTTTCTGCTTCATTCATTTTCACTACTGGGGTTCCATTCTTAAGCTCTTGTTTGTTTGTTTAACAATGTTTTTGTTGTTTCTTTTTTAGTAACCTCAGCTTTATCCAATATTCTGTTAAGCCTAGCCATTGAATTCTCAATTTTATTTAGCGGTGTTTTGGCTGTAGGCTTTGAATTTAGTCATTTAAAAAACGCATATGTATGCTTACCTTTTGAAACGATCCACCCAGTATTCTGTATTTTAAAACACAAAGGCTTACTATACATGTTAAGCAAATTGAAGAAATAGCAAATATACATAAATGTGGTATATAAATCAGAGCACATAATTTAAAAATTAAACAACTTTATTTTCAAAAATGCTACATTATTACATTAAAAATAAAATAATTGCATTGTTATTTAGGAGATTAGATTTTGTTGCCAGGTGTTATTTTCATAAAGTACTTTTACAATTGTACAGCTTCACTACTGAACAACTACACAGTTGCATCTTGTTACACTTTATAAAAAATATTCTCTGGCTTCCTATTGCAGCTCAATAAATTCTGTTTTATTTGGATATTTAGTTTTTCAGGACATTTTAATAAATGGAAGGAACACTGTGTTAGATGTTAAAATTATGTGATTAGAAATATGAGACAAATAAAGTAAAAATTATGTAAGTTGCTAGTCAATATCATCCCCGTTATGATGTGAGCTCAGCTTATATTTCTGACAGTACCTGCCCTTTTACTGATCGCTTTAATTTGAGGGCTGGGCCAGGCATGAAGTCATAAATAGGCATGAGGGGAAGTGGTGCTTGGGGCAAGGGAAGTGATGGGGTGTATCCTTTTTAGAGAAGATTAAATGAAAAGCTAGACAGATGCTCCAACAGATGTGCCAAAATCAGGGGGTTAGACAGAAGAAAACTAGAAGCGATCACAAAAGAAACCAGAGAAATGAAACACTTGTTGAAGTTCAATATGGGCAGTGGGTTTGGGATAGAAACAGGAACCAGTTTAGTTAATTTTTACATCTTTTAAGGTTTAGGAAATAACAAACAAACAGAAAAACAACAGCTAAATGTGCAAACACATTAGAAAACATATATAAACAGACCATATTGCCAGTTCTCAAACTCACCATACTAATTTACTATCATGCTTTTTCAGGCTGATCTCCATCTGGAATGTTTTTTCTCAGAATCTTCAGCTATCTACAATAGCCATCATTTAAGAGCTAGTTCAAATTTTACACTTAACAGACTGTTAGGATTAGTGTTAGGAGGAGGGCTAGGATTTCTACTATTCACCTATAAAAGGGACTTTGCCTTGCTCTTAACTCAGCACTGTGATTTTACTTTTAACAAGGAAACATTTTCTACCTGTAACTGGATTTTCTGAAACTCAGGTTTCTGGTCTCTCCAACCCCAATGAATGGGGAATGGACCTCAGTGTCGTGGTGAGTGTTACAGCTCAAATAGACCTTGTGGACCCAAAGAGTGTGTGGTAGTATGGTTTATTAGAGCAAAAGGACAGCTTCCACATGTGGAAGGGGACCCAGAGGAGATGCCGCTGCAGGCTTGGGCAGCTAGAACTTATACCCCTGAGTTATTCCCTCCCCCTTCTGTTCTCGTCCAATGAAAGGGGTTTTTCAAACATTCTCTGGATCAGTTGACCTTTGAATTCTTTACCAGATTGGTTACTCTTTTAAAACACTGAGTCACTGAGCCTCCACCTTCATGAGCCAGAGGCAGGAATATTCCTGCACTGGGAACAGAGCCCCTAGCCAGCCAGAGGTGGGAAAATCCCAGCACTGGAAACAAAGCTAACACAATCCCTCAGTCCCCCATCTGAACAGGACAGTCCAAGTCCAACTGCTGTTGGGACATGGGCGATGACTGCTCTAGTGACTTCCTGCTGAAGTGAGGCATAGAAGGGGTCCTGCAACTGAGGTTTCCTCCAGAGGAAAGTCTTCTGGGGTTGCAGGTTGATCCAGTGGTCCATGATAGAAATGAGCCAAGGACTTTTGGAGTTCCATTTGCACAATCATTTGTAGCTTCATGGCCCCCTTTCTGGAAGACATGAGGGCCTAGAAGAGGGGAGAGCCAGGGTAGCCAGTTGTTAAGCTCCATAATCCTATTTCTTGGAGGTCTTTAGCCCTGTGTTCTTTTCTATTCCTGAGTACTTTAACATTGTTTAGGATGATACCTGATTGGTTTATAAAGTAACAGGAATCCTAACCTAAAAAGAGACAAGTTCCTCCTCTCTCTGCCATTAACAGATCCAGGGCCCTTCGATTTTGAAGAGCTATGGCAGCTAAAGAGTTAGGCTGCCTTTGTAGAGTTAGGAGAGAATCAGCAACATTTTCCACATCATTATTTAATTCCCGGGATAGTTTATAGTAAAACTGAGTAGAGGTAGTAATTCCTCCAATTCCAGTACTAAGTATGCCTATTATTCTGGCCCCCATGATAAATGAAAGAATTGAGGTTCCAGTGTGGTATGGGCTGGGCAAGAAAAGACTCTGCAATTGTGAATTGGTGTAAATGGTCATGTGAGGGTACTAGGAAGGAGAGGAGGCATATTTCTTCCTGGGTATTGTTTAGATAGCAGTAAGCTGAAGAACCACAAACAAAGAATAAGCCTGGTGCTAGGCAGTTGAAGCCTAGTGATACGGTAACTCAGTTTCAGCATAGAGAAGCATTGGAGTTGTTAGTAAAGTTCATGCAAGTGAAGTTGGAGGCAGATGAAATTTGTAGATTGGTGACCAAAAATCCTATAAGCCATATATGATCTGAGAGTGGGCTAGTTGTATCCCATAGGTATGGAACTAGAACCAGGATATATGGTTTGAAGTGTAGTGGGAGGCACATCTAACAGTCAGTTGGATTGTCGGAGGAGGCCTCATGCATTCCTGTGAGGGTGATGTTACATACATTGAGCAGCTGGGAGTGTGTATGAATGGTCTCGTGTAGCTTAGAAAGGTCCAGGTCTTTGTAGGGACCGTGGGTACTTCGTGGTTTGCCTAAGCTAGAGATTACTTCCTGGAGACGATGTTCCTGTGCCTGATCTTGAACTCTGCACCCATCTGAAGTCCCGACATGGGTAAAACATGTCCAGCAGGTGGTGGTTTCCTTAACAGCTGGACAATTAGGCCCAGTTATTGTTCCTGTACAATATGTGTGTGAGTTGTATGTGCACAGGGAAGCAGATGTATAGCAATTTTTGTGCATATAAGTATAGAATACAAAGGAGGCCGGTAGACCTAATCCCCAAGACCAACTGAGAGTGGACTTATTTCCTGTCTAATGTTGTTCCAGTGTAACCCCTTTGGGTGCATTTGCAGGTGGGATGTGAGTGAAGCAGGGAACAGGCAACAAGGAGGATAATGAGAACAACAAGAGAGGTTATAGTAAGAAAGTGATAATATCAGAGAGAGAGAGGAGGAGAGCTATTAGAGGTATAATTAGGCAGAAAGCCACAGATATGGAGAGTCTATGGGATATGGGCCTATCCTTAGGGGGTGACCATATACAATCTGGTTGCAAATAATAAGGTTAAGAGTGATGTTCCTGTTAATGCTAGAATGTAAATTAAACTCATGTGTGGTTTATGAATCATGAGTTAGCGATTTTCCTGGGGATTTCATTGGAAGAGCAACCGTAGATCTTCTAATGGCTCACAGGTGTATGAAGGGCAGCTTCCTGGAACCTCAGATGGTGGATAAAAGGGCCCCTGGTCTTCTTGAGGAGGAATCCGAGGTTTCAGCCAAGTGTGATAGATCCACGAGTCAATTCCCACCACCTTCACTGCCATTGAGGTAGACAGAATGACCGAAAATGGTCCTTCCCAAGATGGACCTATAGAGGGAGAGTTGGAGGGGAGAGACATGACAAGTACTAAATCTCCAGGACAAAATCACTATTTCCCTTTTTCCCTATAGTATCCTTCAGGTAAGGTCTTAAGTGTCTGTTGGTATTTAGACAAGGACGTTACATCTTTTATTAAATCTGCTGCTTCTTTGTCTAACATGAGATCATTGGTAATAAAGGGACATCCATAAAGCATCTCATAGGGACTGATTTCTATTTTCTGTGGAGACTTTGGAGCCCTTAAGAATGCTTCGAGAGTGGGCCATGAGAGGTGAGTTTCCTGCGCCAGTTTCTTTAAGTGTCTCTTAAGAATTTCATTCATTCTTCCACTTTTCCTGAGGAAGGAGACCGCAAAGCACAGTGGAGATGATACTGTATTCCTAATGCTTTGGAAATTATTTGGATTACTACAGCTCTTAAGGTGGGGCCGTTATCACCTTGAAGTCAGCGAGGGAGTACAAATCTAGGGATCATTTCATTCATCAGTACTCTTATTACCCCTTGGGCTTTTTCTGTCCTACAAGAGAAATCTTCAACCCAGTTTGTGTAGGTATCTACACATACTAACAGATGTTGATATCCCTGGGATTTGGCATATGGGTAAAGTCCATTTGCCAGTCCTCACCTGGGTAATGACCTGTTCACTGTTCCCCAGGAGGAATTTTGCAATGTGCCAGAGGATTGTTTTTCTGGCATATTTGTTGGATAGCTTTGAAGAGAACTTTTCTGTAAATATAAATTTGACCATTTGATATGTATTTTCTATATCCATATGGAATGTTTGATGTAGGGCTTTAAGCACTTCCCACTGGCTGGCAGGAGGTAGAAGTTATTTTCCCCCCTCAGTAGCTAGTCATCCTGAAGGAAGAAGCTTATGGCCCTGGGAGTTGCCCATTCTATCTCTTCTGCTGAGTACTGAGGTCTAGTCCCCTGGAGAGAGTTTTTCCATATTAAAGGTCTTTCTATAAAATCTTGTTTAGCTGCATTTTTTGCCTCTAAGTCAGCTCAGTGATTGACCTCTGCCTCCTTTTCATCTACTTTCTGGTGACCTCGGCGGTGTAATACTGTAAACTGAGTTGTTGGACAGCTTGTAATAAGTCTAAAATTTCCTTATGATATTTAATGGGAGTTCCTGTCGAGGTTAAGAACTCTCTTTCCTTCCATATAACACCATGAATGTGGAGAACCAGGTAAGCATATTTGGAATCTGTGTATATGTTTATTCTCTTTCCTTTTCCTAATTTTAGAGCTCGATTGAGGGCTACTAGTTCTGTCAGTTGGACACTAATTCCTGAAGGAAGGGGATTCTTTCAAGCACCATCTGATCACTGACTATGGCATATCCTGCCTTCTGAACTCCATTTTCCATAAATGAGCTTCCTTCAGTAGATAGGTTAAGGTCAGGATCAGTTAGAGGAGTTTCTAAGGGATCCTCTCAGTCTGCATAGTTTTGGGCTATGACTTCCTGATACTCATGTCCTGTCTGATCCTCCTTTGGGAAGAAAGGTAGCTGGATTGAGGGCTGCACTTGTGTGCAGCTGACATACAGGCTCTGTGAGCATTAAGGCCTGATAATGAGTAAGCAGTTGACAGACAGCCATAAGCCTTTAAAGCCAGAATTCCAGCTACATCATGTGAAGTCCATATGTTTAGATCTTTTCCCTGCACTATTTTAATGGCTTCTGAGACCAATATAGCCACCACGGCTACTACCTGCGAGAAGTGTGGACAGCCTTTTGCTACTGCATCAATTTCTTTACTTTGGTATGCCACCAGTTGTGGCATGGTCCCCCAAGTTTGGGTGAGAACCCCCAGTGCCACTCCAGACTTTTCTGTAACATTTAAGCAAAAGTTGTTTCCTGAAGGAAGGCTTAGAGCTGGAGCCTGCGGTAATGCCTGCTTTAGTGTCTGAAAGGCTGCCTTGGCCATAGGGTCCAATTGCGTCAGATGGGTGTTAGCCTTTTGGGTTTTCTTCATCAGAGTGTATAGGGGTTTGGCTATTTTGCCATATCTGGGAATCTACAATCGGCAGAAACCAATTATTCCTAAAAATCTCCATAGTTGTTTTAAGATTTTTGAATGGTGGAAGGCTAATATGGGTTGGAGGTGCCCTTCATTAAGGGCCCAAGTGCCTTTGGACAAGATAAGTCCTAAGTATTTTACCCGATGCCTACAAAGTTGGGCTTTTGATTTGGAAACCTTACATCCAGGTGGCCAGAAAGTTTAGGAGGTCCTGGGTGGCCCAGTGCTGACGCTGGGTTTCTGAGTTAGCAGTTAAAAGTAAGTCATCCATGTATTGGAGGACCAGGGTACCTGGGTGTGAAAAATAACTAAGGTCCTGAGCTAAAGCCTGGTCAAACAGGTAGGGGCTCTCTCAAAAGCCCTGGGGTAACACTGTTCAGGTGAGCTGAGAATTCTGGTCTGGAGGGTCTTCAAAGGCAAACAGAAACTAGGATGTAATGGAACACAGAGACAATCATCCTTCAGGTCCAGGACTGTAAACCATTGTGCCTCTCCTGGTATTTGAGAGAGTAAGGTCTAAGTGTTGGGTACATCTAGTTGGCTACCTCAGGCCCTGGGTGTAAAGGGATCACAGCTTCATTGATAAGCCTGAGATCTTGCACCAGCCTCCATTGCCTATTAGGTTTTTGTACTCCTAAAATTGGAGTGTTACAAGGGCTCTTACAGGATCCTACAGTCCCTGAGCTTTTAAATTTTTTACAATATCCTGTAGCCCCTTTTTGGCCTCCAGTCTTAGGGGGTACTGTCTTTGGTAAAGAAAAGAAGTGGAATCCTTTAGTTTTATTTGAATTTGGCAGGCATTGGTTGCCTATCCAAATTGTCCTTCCATTGCTCAAACCTCAGATTAATCCATTCTTCAAATAATGGGCAGCCAAGAGGGATCTTTTCCCTGATGTTCATATAGATAATTGTTCCGGCTTTGGCTAACATGTCCTGCCCTAGTAAGGGAGTGGGACTTTTGGGAATGATGAGGAAGGCCTGGGAGAAGAACACAGCTCCCCAGTTACAGCCTAGGGGCTGGGAGAAATATTGAGAGACTGATTGTCCTAGGACTCCTTATATAGTTACAGACTTGGAGGACAACTGTCCAGGACAGGAGAAAAAAACTGAGAAGGCCATACCACTGTCCAGGAAAAGGTCTATCTCCTGGCTTTCTATGACTAGCTATACCAGGGCTCAGTGAGGGTGATGGCTTGGGCCTGGCGCTTGCCCCAGGCACCCTCAGTCCTGCTGTTGGGTCATCTAGTTGGCTACCTCAGGCCCTGGGAACCTTCGTCCCCTGGGACAGTGTGCCTTCCAGTGATCCCCTGGTCCATTCCTCTGGGGACAATCTCTCTTAAAGTGTCCTGGTAGGCTGCAGTGGTAGCAAGCTCTGCCAGACTGGTGGCTAATGCAAGCCTTTTCCCTTTCCAAGCCTCTTAGGTCTGCCTACCTAAAGGCGATGACTAGGGCTGTGGCCTTTTTCTTGTCCCTCCTGTCCCTTTAAACCTGTTCCTTCTGATCTCTATTATAAAACACCGAGATTGCTAGATTTAGTAATGATTCTAGACTCTGTTCTGGCCCCAGGGCCAACTTTTGGAGCTTTCTTCTAATGTCTGCTGCTGATTATGTAATACATTTGTCTTTTGGTATTAGCTGCCCCTTGATGGAGTCTGGTGACAAGGGAGTGTATTAAGACCTCCCATAGTCACTCAAAGAAGGCTGTTGGGTTTCTTTCTTTCCCTGGGTTATGGTGGATAACATTGAGTAGTTCATGGATTTCTTCCTGGTCCATCTTAATCCCTTGAGTGTGCCGGTCAATAGGTGCCTAAAATTCCAGTTCCCATGTTTGGAGTCAGAATTCCACTGAGGGGGTTATCTAATTAACTAATCCCAGTATTAGGGACAGCATGTTGAAGGGAATCTTCCCCTTTCCTATGGCATCATTTTGTCATTCACTTGATTAAGGTACCAATTTTTCACTCATTGTTTCTTTCATAATATGTGTAATATTTCTTAAAATGTCACTGAACATTGATTTGGGTTAAATTTTCAATTTGAATACATTTTTTTCTCTCCAAATAAATGTTAAATATGCAAACACAGAGATATGCACATATACTTGTTTCATTGTGCAAATAAAAATTACATTTATGATTTATTTCAATAGATCAAATTATACAAAATTAATCAAAATGTTTTGACTTGTTTACATTCTTATTTTGTTCATGATTATGACCTTTTAATACCTCAACAAACAAGTCATATAAAATCAAGAATAAAATTGTGGGTACATATAATAATAAAATAAGAGCCGATCAGTTATTTTAGATGATATTCTATGCACAGAACATTATCACAGATTCAGCGGGAATGCAAAATTACTATAAAAATGGTCCTTCCCGTGGTAAGCATAAAATCTGAGAAGAGAGAGATTCACAGGTGAAATATTATGAAAATAATACCTGACAGAATTTAATTGCTAAGTTGTTTGGTTTGAATCTATAAATAGTGAAGGAATTAAACATCATCTTCATGAGAAAACCTCTCCAACTAGATTTAACAAATTTGCATAAGAAGAACAATAATAATGAATTTTTAGTGCAGTAAGGTCAATGCTACTGTTCACATTCATGTCAGTATTTTCCATTATAAAATGACTTTCTTAAGCATAAATATCAGAAAATGAAGCAAATTTATATTTGATTTGAAGCATAAAAAAACTGTAAGATCAACTTTTATCCTATATAACCTATATCCTAGATATATTATGGCAGAATTTTAAAAATCTGTAATTTGGAAATGATAAATTATTGTCAATGACCATGCTTATAATACTCTAAGCTTTGTTTTACATATAGCAAGCTTGAATTTATGGAAAATTTACATAAATCTGTATTTGGCAGGGTTCTCTAGAGGAACAGAAGTAATAAGATAGATGTATTTGTAAATCGGAGTTTATTAAGGAGAATTGACTAACATGATTACATGATGAGGTTCCACAATAGGTCATCTGTAAGCTTAGGAGCAAGCATTAGAAATGGGTTTATAACATCGGGAAGAATCCACACAAAGACAATGGCTCGCTCAGCAAGGCTAGTTTACTTCCTGAAGGAAGGGTGCAACTTGCCGGCAGTCTTACCATGAGAGCACACCTGAACAAAGGAGACGGAGACATTTATAACTCTCATACCCTGATGCAATATCCCTACTGTTGTGTCCAGTTTCCCCTGGCCAGAATGGGACCTCACATTCTATGCTTGACCTGATTGGCTAAAAACTGAAAACTTCTTCAATAGATAAGGGGGAAAGAAGACAAGGAAGAAGAGGAAGGTAGACAGGAGAAGGTCAGGAGGGTTTCCAAATAAGGAATGGCATGCAGCAGGGTCTGGAGCTTGTCCAGTTTTGTTCAGACATGCCAGAACGAGTCCAGGTAGCTGATTTAAGATGTAGCTGATTTAGAGACTGTATATATACATGGGTATATGTTTATGCTAATAGTGGATAGTGGCCATAGAGCAAGAGATTGTAACTCCTTATAATGTAGTCTAAGATAAACTTTGAAGAACTTTTCCATCTCTCACAGCAAGGAAGCCAGTCCAAGTTCCAAAATTGAAGAATTTGGAGTCAGATGTTCAAGGGCAGAAATCATCCAACATGGGAAAAAGATGTAGGACAGAAGACTAAACCAGTTTAGTCTTTCCATGTTCTACTGCCTGCTTTTATTCTGGTAATGCTGAAAGCTGATTAGATGTTGTCTTCCCAGATTGAGGGTGGGTCTTCCTTTCCCAGTCCACGGACTCAAATGTTAAGTCATTTGACAACACCATCACAGACACTTCCAGGAAGAATACTTTGCATCCTTCAATCCAATCAAGTTGACATTCAATATTAACCATTACAAATCTCACGCACCCATGTCTGTTTATTCCAACCCCTTTTGTTTTCTAGAAAACTTGTAAGTTTATACATACTAAGAAAAACCTCTTCCTCAAATTGTAAAAATTGAGTTGGAAGTCAATAAAGTAATGATGTATATACCTCCATCAGGAAAGGACAAAAAGGAAAGAAGAAGAAATGAGGGAAATATAAATTAAAAAAAATAAATACACATAAAATATAAATATATATGAAATATGAATAAATGAAAGGACACATAATGTACCTATTAATTTGATTCCAAATACATGAGTTGAGATGATTTTAACCAAATTCTATTCCACATTCATGCTTCCAGAATATCAGGATGAAAAAAATCTTCAAATATTTAGGTGACTCAGCCATTTTTCTGTGACCTCTTTGATTTTTATCTGCACCAATGTGATCGATGTAACCTCCTCAGTCTACACAGTTTTGATACCATATATATGGTAGGCACTCTCAAAGATCTATTTCTTGCAAAAGTCACACATACCTCTGTAAATATCTTCATGTCCCCTCTTTAATAAGTTATGAGAGAAAAGGATAGATCTTATACATCATCTACTACTCTTTTGATATGTTAATTAGCTTGATTTAACAATTCAATTCCACAAATACATGCAAGTCTTGCCAATTAAAAATAAAAATGTTGTATATCTATATCTACAGTTCTAACCAATAGCTAAGTCATCCAGATAACAAAAATATTTCAAATACTCAAAAGATAGTTCAGTTTGGAGCCCTATCAAGTCTGGATAAAAGTGATAGTGTGTCCATAAGATGGATGTTTCTCTCATAATTTCAGGATTTATTCTGCCCCTGCCAGGAGTTTTCTGTATTGAGTATCTATAAAGAAAACATCTTTCTTCTTACCAGTGTGATTCTAAGGTTACTTTTTCCAGAGATGTTGTATAAGTATATTGAAAGCCAAAGGAATCCAATCATCTTTTTAACACATTTTTCGTTCAGGAATATATTTTCCCTTCTTCATTTTGAAGAATTCTGAATCATCTTTAAGAATCCTCTTGAAAATGACCAAATGCTTGAACTATTTCTGACTTGAATTATCTGTCATCCCTGTCTCTCACCATTTTTTACCTCTTCAAAGGTACTTATGTTATTTTATGATTCAATAATGAATTCAAAATGTCAGATGAGTTTAACCCATTCTCTCATATTTAAACCCAATCCATTTAAATTGTCCCATTGAAACAATCATGCCTTAAACTACCAAAATTTTGATCTCATACATGTCTTAAATTCTGCAGGTGGTCGTCTCTCTCTATTCAGCGCTGTTTCAAAGAGTGATATATAGCTTATTTTGCTTTACCGCCACACAATCAAAAATAAAATAAAAATATGCACATATTTTTGAAATAAAACCAGTCCATACAATAGAGTTTAAGAATGTTAGCCTGGACAACATAGTGAAACCTCATCCCTACAAAATATACATAAATTAGCCAGGAGTGGTACTGCATGCCTGTAGTCCCAGCTACATGGGGGGTTGGGCTTGAGACCAGAAGGTAGACATCGCAGTAAGTCAAGACCACCACTGTACTCCAGCCTCGATTACAGAGTGAGAGACTGTCTCAAAAAAAAAAAAAAATGTTTTGCAGAAATTGGAAGAAGGGCATATTTATATTACAGCAACCCACTTTAAAGTAAAATATTAAGAAATATCCTGTTCATAAGTCTTTTGACAAAACTGCTAGCTGAAATTTCTTTCCTGATCCTGTTCCCCAGGTCTCCAGACTTTAAATTCAAGCCATATCCATGGTTTAATTAATCTAATCCCATTTCCTTTCCTCTTTCTCCAGGTTCTCCAACCTCAAATTTATAGTTCTTTGGTTTTCCTTCTATTTTTAAATTTATTTCCAAATAATATTTTTTGGATCTCAATATCCAGATTCAAGGGGAGTTGGCAAGATACTTGCTTTTCTAAAAAGACAGGCAACTACCTAAAAAAATTCTGATGCTAGGTAAAAATGTAATATATACTTTTGACCTTATTGTAATTAGTTATTTGAGCTTCTCTCTTCATATCCTTATTAGAGTTAACCAATGATTTTCTTACTGTAGAATTTTTCATTTATCTATATCCACCTATATATATATACATATATATGTATCTTCTGTGAAAGACACACATATATATATATATATTATAATCATCTGATAAGTTTCTGATATTTTCATCCTTATAAAAACTGTCAAAATCAATCTAGCTTTTAATTCTTAGTAAAAAGTAATTATTAAAATGCAGTGAACTAGGTTTTCTTGACAACATAAATTGCAATTTATAAATTTTATCTGCCCTATTTCCAGGCAAATGCTTCAACTGCTTTGGAATTAACTGTGTTTAAAGTTATCTAATAATAGAATAAATAAGCAAGGAAATTTTAAATTTATCAGCCTAAAATTACCATTATTGATAAAATAATCTGAGAATTGGAAAGAAGACAAGCTATAGGATAAAGAGTGGAGTCGAAATTTAAAATGACTTGAGGTGTTTTGAGTTTTAATAGGGATGATGGTTAAATGTAAATGAAGCTATATTTTGAGCCACAAACCTGGAGTTTAATACTAGTCCTGATTTATAAAACCTTACGAAAATTAATTTCTATTATTTATATTCCTGAAACATGACACAGGGCTTGTAGCAATTTACAGTGACATACATGATGAATGAAAAAATATATTTAAAAAATTAAGACCAGAACCTAGAACAAAAAGCAAATATGTTAACAATAAATTGTAGTGTTTCATTTGACTCTAATCTTCCTCAATGTTAGGACCAAAGAAAGAAATTTTCATGTTATATACTTCCCAATTTTAGACAGCACCTCAAGTTCCAATTGCTTTCAAAGGACAAATCTAACAAATTCCCTAATATCAGTCTCTGAACCTGTTTTCTCACTTACATAGTGGTTCTAGTAAATACTCACTATCAAGACCCTTAGCAGCTGTTGATGACAACAGGTGGGACAATTAAAATGTGGCCTGCTAGTGGTAAATCTTCTGTCCCAATAAACATACAGAGTTGTATCCTCAGTGACTATGTTATGACCTTTCTTTCCTTCTTTCTTTCTCTCTCTCTCTTTCTCTCTCTCTCTCTTTCTCTCTTTCTTTCTTTCTTTTTCTCTTTCTTTCTTTCTCTATCCCTTTCATTCTTTCTTTCTTTCCTTTTTTTTTTTTT
>NW_016107648.1:1999661-2042367 GCF_001604975.1 Cebus imitator
TTGCCCAGGCTAGAGTGCAGTGGCATTATTTCGGCTCACTGCAATCTCCATCTACAGGGTTCAAGTGATTCTTCTGCCTTAGATCCCTAAATAGTTGGGACTACAGGCACATACCACCATACATGACTGATTTTTTTGTATTTGTAGAAGAGATGCGGTTTCACCATGTTAGCCAGGATAGTCTCAATGTCCTGAGACAATGATTCGTCCTCCTTGGCCTCCCAAAGTGCTGTTATTACAGGTGTGAGCCACTGCGCCTGGCCTACCTGTCAAATTTTGGTCCTGGAACATGGATTATGAGTAGGTGAACTGGATCCTCATTACTGGGCATGTGAAATTTGGAATTACGGATACCAAAAACAGGGAAATGCTGGAACTGAATGGTATTAATGGGAGCTGCTTGGAGAGGTCAACCGATTTTTCTGAAATTGTCTAGTTCTATTTCTTAAGTTCTTTTTTCACTTCTGTGAATCTCCTTCCTGTGAATTCAATCTGCTATGGAACCCTGACTAAATTCAGTACAATATAAGATTTGGGCAAATATAAGCATGCATATATGAGCTTTTAGAAATGGTAGACCAAGCAACGTTTTCAACATTGTCAACAGAGTTAGGTGATATAATTTCTATATAATATTATAGAGATATTTGTTTTTCTTTTCCTTGAGCTAAATAGGCTCTAAATATTCTAAATCGATAGAGTTTTTTGAGAAACTAATTACCAGTGAGTACAGAAACAGAGCAGTTCCATAGACATAAGTTTGGTAGCCATAAGAGGAAACCAGCATTAATGAAGTTTGTTTATGAAAATCTTATCAGTTGGAGCATTTAAAACAAAGCAGTTAAGGGGTTTTATATCATTAACCAACCACAATCACTCATAATATCACTCTGAGGCTTTAACGAAAACAGTTCTCTAATCTCAGTTCAAATGAAAGCAGCAACAACTCTGAAAGCCTTAATAGTTTTAAATTAGTACTTTACTTAGGAGAAGCTCTGCTAAGATATTGATCTCAGCTGAGAAAAAAAGATTTATGCTCAATGATATTAATTACAGCATTATTTATTAAAAGAAAAAATGAAATTTCCAAAGTCAGAATTATTTAAAATGTAATATTTAAGTAAATTGTGATGAATACATATAAAAAACCAACACAAAACTTTAAAGTGCAATGATATGAGCGAATGCTGATATAATGTTGAGTGAAAAGACAGTTTATAAATATGCATATTCTTAATATTTATATTATTTTAAAATTTACATAGCATAGAAAAATTAAAGAGTTTTCTACCTTAATGTCACCTCCTGGAATGATCAACCAACTTCCACTGTTGAAACAATGGTCATTAAACACTTTCTTCTATTCTGTGAATTAGCTACCCTAGTCTCCTTCAAGAAATTCTCCTAAATCAAAATTTTGTTAAAAAATCAAATTATAAGAGTAAAAAAATCATAACTTAATCCAGTTTGGAAAAAATATATAAATATATGAATATACAGTATAGGCAAGCAAATTACAGCAAATTACAACCTATTACCTTTCAAGAAGGAAGAATATGGATGGGAGCTGAGATCGTCTATGCTTTACTGTGTGATAATCTCTACAGCCTGAGTCTTTGGTGACAAAACTAATATAAATATACATGACAACAAAAATTAAATAAAAAGTAGGAAATTATCAAAATGTATTATATGTCTGTTTTACAATGTCAAAGTATTACCTTTTTAAAGGTAATTTTTATATTTATTTTTCATGTGTGCATGTGTTTAAAAGATATCTCAAAGTATTCCCTTTTTAAAGGTAATTTTTATTTTTAATTTCTGTGTGTGCATGTGTGCTTTACAGATAAAATATCTCAAAGTATTACCTTTTTAAAGGTAATTTTTATTTTTAATTTTCACATATGTGTATGTGTTTTAAAGATATAATATCCTTTGTTTACTATAGAAACTATGTTATTTTCAGTCTCCAAAGGCCAAAAATTGTTTGGAAATGCATTTGAATTGTTGAAATGTGCCAGTGTTAAAGCTGAATATTAAGCTTATTTCTTAATAACCTTTGCTTGAGATACCTATGAAACATCAAAATGTCATTGAAAAGCTCTTCAATACATTACTGCAGCGAGTATCCTTTGAATGCTTGGATTGGCTTGCAATTCTCAGGAATTTCATCTGTGGCTATTGCAAGATATATATGAGTGGAGATTTGTCATAATCTGCTTTGTTTGTTCAAGTCCTAGGAGGTAATCTCAATTGGAATTTTATCAAAAATGACTGTATGGCAATAACAATAATCCTTCTGCATCTAGATTAGTTCTCTGTTTTATTTTACTAATGAATGCTCTAGAGAAATATGGGTATTTTTATGGAACAATTTAACCTTAGAGCACAGCTACTTCTAATGTTAATTTTACTGGACACCTACAAAGCAGTATAAATTTAAGTACAGTTTAATCGACCCTTCCAGGCCTGATAGAAATCACATAGCTAGGGCATAAATGATAATTAACCTAAAGTGATGCTAAGATTTTCTTTAGATAAGTACTGATAAATGCCACATTTGGGATCCAAATTCAAAGCAAACAGAAAGCACAGGAATTGGACTATGATACATAGGACCCCATCCTATGTATCACTTGGGCAACAGTAGTTCAGAGGATGCTTTTGCTGGCAAGGAAATCTGATTTTCAATGTCTATGTTTCCAGCATATAATGACCGTGGCTTATTTAACACAAGCACCATGATGGGAGCTGCATTTTGTTTCCCTCCTGCCTTCACTTCACTGCAGAATTAACAAAATATGACTCTCTGTCCTACTAATAGGGCAGCATGAAAACTAATTGGTATTCTCTGTTTTCAAATATTTGTATCCTCAAGCCTCTCTGACTGAAAAAAAGCCTGACAGAGTCTCTTCATTATCTCATTATGTTATAATTATTGCATACTTAATTGCCAGGGCCTGAGAGTAATTCATTTATGTTGTGCATCAATATAAGCTTGTGCCTCTAGAACTAGATTTAACCAAATTTAAAAAACTCTAATTTAGAACACAGTGTTATTTGTCTCCTGGTTATTCAACTCATGAATAATCTTTTTCTTTTTATTAAAAGAGGAAAAATTTAAATCAATATACTATTCTAGTTTTCAAGGCTTTGTTGATATTTCTTTTCTATTTTCTTATATCAGACTCAGAAAAGATCAAAAAGCATTTTCTGAAACTTTTGTACACACTGTTACTCTCATCCATTAAACTCTTCTGAAATTCATACATTTTTCTTCCTATTGTTGACATAGTGACTATCACATTAGTTACTTCTTATTGTACAATTTTAGCCAATTTACTTCAATTCAATACAACAAAATCAAATAAAGAAGCATTTATTTCATAATTCCCAGCAGACGGATTTCTAAATGGTACATGCTAAATATATATTTATTGCATTGGCTTTCTCAATGAGGTAAAAATCTGTTTCTATTTTTATATGTCAGTATTTTTACATTTCCTTTAATTTTTTTACTTTTTAAACTTATTTTCTAGTCCACATATATAGTCAATGGAACGTATATCATAAATCTCCTAAGTACACAATATAATGATTTCCTCTCAAGATCTAGAAACCCGAGAATATCATTAGAGATTCAAGCTCTTTCTCTTGTGCCACATAAACCGCGTGCCTTTTCTGTCTATATTTTGTTCTCCAACCTTTCAAATCTTCAAACGTATTGTGTCTACTATAGTTCTACCCAGTTTTCTACATACTTTGAATTTCTACAGCAGATATTTAAGCCAACTACTTCCCAATGCAGTAGAGGAATCCAGAAAGAAAAATCTTACAAACAGTAAAATGACAAGAATCAAAAACTCAAACAACAGCATGAAAACACACGTTACAACGAAATAAGTCTACTCTCAGGCTTCTCCTTCACAAAGTTTCTTTCTGTTTCTCTTTGCCACCCTTGTCAAGCACTATCATTTCTTAATGGCTTCTCTCCTAATGCACCCCTAAAAATCCATTCTTCATAGAATGATCTTTTGAAAATATAGATGATGTCATATTACTTTCTTTTTTTTTTTTTTTTTTTTGGAGATGGAGTCTCACTCTGTTGCCAAGGCTGGAGTGCAGTGGTGCGATCTCAGCTCACTGCAGCCACCATCTCCCAGGTTCAAGCAATTCTCCTGCCTCAGCCTCCCAAGTGGCTGGGATTACAGATGGCCACAACCACACCCTGTTAATTTTTGTATTTTTAGTAGAGGTGGGGTCTCATCATGTTGGCCACAGTGCTCTGAATTCCTGACCTCAAATGGTTGGCCTGCCTTGTCCTCCCAAAGTGCTGGGATTATAGGGGTGAGCCACCACACCTAGCCCTGCCATATTACGTTCTTGACCAAAACATTCTAATAGTTTCCCATGACATTTAGCATACAGTCCAAGTTCATTTTTCTGGCTTCGAAAACCAGGATCTAGTATTTACCTACCTCTACAACCATACATCCCAACAGTTTCCTTCTAACCCAGCGTGGTGAAGCAATGTCGTCACTGTTTCTGTTCTTTTAACATTTCTAAATATCCCTGGACGATATTTAATTCTTGGAGTTGCATTTCTTACTAGCTATTTGGTTTATATATTTATGTTTACATAAATATATATATATAATATATATACACAGATGCATATACACGTATATGTGTGTATATGTATGTGTGTGTGTGTGTATATATACATATTTATTTATTTATTTATTTATTTATTTTTATGCTACTTAAGTTCTGAGATCTTTCCTGAAATGCTGCTGTCTCCCCAATATCTTGAAAACTTTTAGGCACTCTATATAAATACTTTTGTAATGCACAAATACATTGAAGATTGATTGAGTGATACTAAAGTCTAACTGGCAATTAAGTCATATCTACAAGTATTTGTTAATAAAAGTTGAGATTCAAGAATAGTGAAACAACTAACCTGCCATTAATTTGTAAGTAATGATATACTAATAGCCCATATTTAAGAAGATTATATTCTATGCTTGATTATATTCTGTGCTTGCTAGTCACTTATATTCTATGCTAGTCAAGCATAGAATATAAGTGGTAAATAACATATTATTTTAATATTTAAAATAATCTGAGTTAATAACTATTATTCTTCCCAATTTTAAAAAGAAAGTGAGATTTGTAAAGACAGCTTTTCAGTTATGTATTAAGCCAAGACTCTCAGACCTCAATATGACTTTGGAGACCTTGTATGTAACAACTATGCTGAATTTCTTTATTATTCTGTAAAGCCTTAGTAAATTTAAGGCAGATAACCAGCTATAACAATGCCTCTGATAAAATAACCTAGCTATTTTTTCACAAATTTCCAATGCCATCTTTATTACATACAAAAGTCCTATATAAATATTGATATGTTTCAGAACTTTCTGATCTGTTCTACTTATATGTCTCTTTGTGTTTAAAGTAGTATTTCAATTATAGTAACTTTCTTAATATTTTTTCGAAACTTGAAGAAGTCACATTTTAATTATCTTCTTCAAAATATGCATTATTCATTTTACCTGTTTATTCTGTAATGTAAACATTTGTATTATTAAGCCAGTTACCAAGCCTAAATCTCATTGAGATTTTACCTTTAGTTCTGTTACATTTTTTAGCTTTATGAAATTCATATACTGTTGAGTTTTCCCTTTTGTGGATTTAGTACAAATTATTTTAGGTAAGACTAAGTTGAAATCCTTTATCAATATATTTAGTCTGTTTACAAAGTTTCTATATAAAAGCTTCTTATAAAATCTTATGTAGTTTATTTCTACCTTTACCTTCTGCCATTGTGAAAGAAGAAAACTTTTTCTATTCTGTTGTTGTATTTTCTATTTTATCAAATATATAAGCCATTTATATTTGTATTCTTTGTATTCTTATATGGAGTGACAAACACAAGCTTGGTGCTTCTCTCAGCTTGACTAAACTTCAGACAGACTTCTTTCTGACTATATATCCTAAGCTTCTTTTTCTGAAAAGTTATTATAAATTCTTTTTTTTTTTTAGACAGCGTCTCACCCTATTGCCCAAGTTGGAGTGCATTAGGGCAATCTCTGTTCATTGCAACCTCTGCCTCCTGGGTTCAGGCGATTCTCCTGCCTTAGCCTCCTGGGTAGCTGGGACTACAGGTGGCCACCACCATGCCTGGCTAATTGTTTTTTATTTTTAGTAGAGACAGGTTTTACCAGCTTGGCCAGGCTGGGCTATAACTCCCGACCTCAGATGATCCACCCACCTTGGCCTCCCAAAGTGCTTGGATTACAGGTGTGAGCCACCAGAAATGGGAATATTTTAAAAACTTTTTGAGAGTGTTACTTTCCAGAAATGTCTTTCTCAAAGACCAAACAACCAACCCTTTGCAATGTAAGCATCAAAGAAAATAGTATCCTTCTCTTTTCATTTCTGGGTCAACATAGGAGCCTAATTCTGTTTTAACCACCTACTCTAAGTTGTAAAACTACCACCACCTATGATAAAGATCTGAGAAAGTTTACTTTTCTTTTGGTAAGGCCGATTAGCAAACACAGGTAGCTGGCTGGCCCTTAATTCTTCAGTCTTTTGTGCTCAGCTGAATTGAGCTTAAAACGACTTCTGGCTTTTCTCCTCCATTACAGTCTTCTTGTATGGGTTTTCTTGCCTGGTTAATGTGAAATTTTTGCTTTCACAATGGCAGGTAATCTATTACTGCATTCTTTTGTGTTTTTCTAAAGAAGATCCTCCCCCAAAATAATATTGATATCAGGTATTATCTTATACATAAAAGCTTATTGTTTTTAAATTGTCAAGAATCACAATCCCATATTATCAAGAACTTACATAAAAATCATAAATATTAATGTATGGTGTATATTATTGCATTTTTTTTCCAATTTGTGATTGACTCTACAAGAATAATAAGATATTTTTTAGATAATTTTGTATTAGAATCATGCTGGCTTCATGAATTGGTTTTAGAAGCTTTTCTTCTAACATATTTATTGTAGGTATTCTCAGTTTTCTAGAAGTCATCCAAAATCATGCCCACTACTATACTTTATTTTATTGTGATTATTGTTAAAATTCACTACATTTACTTGTTTTAATCTAGTTAACCCTCTCATCTTATATCAGTTTTTACTGTTTAAATTTCAAAAATATATTTATAAAAAATATATAAAATATATAAAAATTTTATATAAAATATATAAAAAATTTTATATAAAATTTATAAAAATTAGTGCAAATTTCTATATATTCTCTTACATTTTAAAATGATCTTATAATTGGAATGCTATTTATTTTGCCAATTATATAGTTGCATTTTTTGTCCTCTTAATTGGCTTTATCATGTTTGTATTCATTTTACTGAATTTATGTTTGGCATCAATTCATAAATGAAATCAGTATTTTTGACCTCTAGTTATTGAATGCAAACTTTGGTCTTTATTATTATCTCTCTTCTATATTCCTCAGTTTAATTTCTATATTTTATTATTGGTCTCTTGAATTGGAATTTGTTTTATAATCTTTATTGAAAATACTTCATTAATGGCTGTATTTTTTCAGAGAATATACTTGTCAATTACCTATTGCAAATTAAACACAAAATAAAAATGAATTAATCTCCTGATCAAAAAAATGTAGATTATAATGTGTTTAACATAACAAAAAATAAAGGTGATATATTTTAAAAAACTAAATTATTTGAAAATAAAATTTCTCTCTCCCTCCTCCTAATTCCTCTTACATCAAAGATAAATAACAATGAAAGTAACATATAATAAAATTACTTGATGTAAGCAAAGAGTTATTTACAAGTTAATTCATAGCTATCATGTACTTCATTACTAAACTTAAAAGAATAAAATTTAATTAAGTATACATTTTATGTTATGCATTTATCTACACATACAAAGGGAAAATTCAATAAAGGCTTAATCAAATTTCTCTTATGCAATCCTCCTCCCTCAGCCTCCTAACTCTCTTTAAAATCACAAGACTTTGGTACTATTATTTGCCTTATTTGATGAATGAAGAAACTGAGATTAAAAAGATGAAAACATAGCTGACAGCTTTCAGAGCTGAGACGTGAATTTGTTTTATGTGGTCACTATCTAACGATGACATCCATAGCAAACACTTCCAGTTGTCTACTCAATGCTCAGTCTTCTCTTTTCTTTAGAAATCGACACAACATTCTCTTAAGGATGATAAGGAAAGAAAAATGCATGCATTGTTGGAAGACTCAGCTAATAACTCAGCTAATAACTTTCACTTTCCCTTTTTCTTTGGACTCATCTAAAATATAAATGAGATTTTAAATAAAGCAGCTGTGCTGCAGCCATCAGGCATGAAGATCAAAGCCAGCTGCAATGACACTACTCAATACTAGAGGCAAGGATATAGTGAAGCAAAGATTTTCATAAACTTCATTTGGAAGGAGGAGTTAACTGGAAGGCAATTTAGAACTGAAGATAACAATATTCAAGATATTTTGCCTTCTACTAATATATTTCCAAAATTCTCAATAATAATGTCATTAATTACATAGTTGTACATAGTTAAAGCTTACAGTAATAGTTTTAAATCTTTTTTAAAAACTATTAAGTTATGTGTGGAAACATTTATGATACGTTATTTGGTGGAAAAACATGAAAAAAACAACATATCCTAAAGTATTTTAAAATGTGTGTGTGTGTCTGTGTGTGTGTGTTTTGTTGCAAGCATTCAAACAACATTTTCTAATGCTGATAAAAAAATACATTTCTGAGTTTTTCAAATAATTGTTAATAATTATATACGACTTTCATAATAGGTAAAATATTTTTAAAAATCTGGTGTCAAAATTCATTGGATATTTCAATCAAAATATCTTTTGAAAGTTGTGGGTGAAAACAAATTTAATGTTAAAGCAGCCAGTTTGCCACACAAAATAAGGAAAAAAAGATGGCATCAAAATTATCAGTCGTGCAGGGTGCGGTATTGGTACTTGGCAAAGTATTCCTTGTCCTTAACACTGGTTTCCATTGGAATGTGTGGCCTGAAATTGAGAGCGTGTTATGGGACAAACTTTTTATATTCTGAAACTGAGAAAAACCGTGAACAGAGTTTGCTTTTTATCTGGCTGGCTTACAGAGGATCATTAATGATATTTTCCTTGAACTTTCAATTCATGGCAATGTGGAGAAATTGTTCTAGTTACTTTCACTCACGTAGATAATTTTATATTAAAAAAGATAAAGTTGAAGCTCAACAAAATTACATTAGCTCCAGTGGTTGCTAGCACAGTGTGCATGAAATTCCAGAAAGAAAAGCTTTTAAAGAATGGATCAAGAAATAAAATTAAAGTGGTATCAGCAATATGGCGTAATAGGAGCTTTCTACAATCACTTACATTTAGAAGCATCGATTTTGACAACTAATGCCATAAATGAGAATAACTTTGAAAGAGTCTAGAAGTCCAGCAAAGAAGTTACAGCACATCATTGGAAAAACAACCAAAACACACACACACACACACACACACACACACACACACACACATTGAGAATAGATGCACTGAGTGGGATATGAATAACAGTTTCATTTCACCTGAGTCACCTTTTCTCCAAGATGGTACAGCTCAGTTCCAAGAGAGACACCCACAACCTGAGATTTCTCCCACGGAGGAAAGTGAAAGTATAGTGAGTGCCCAACTCCTTCACCCACATGCTCCCCAAACTCACTTCTTTCTGTTTTCACCCAGATAAATGAGGTGACTAGCACAGCTGAGTGGTTGGAAGAGGCTGGGTGCAGGGAAGAGAAGTCACAGATCCTACCAACTGCTCTGTCAGGAGGCCCACTTACAGACTACTTGGGATATCTCACCCAACTAACTCAAACATACCCTACATGGTTTATCCTTCCCACTACTCCTTGACCAGCTCCTCAAACACACCCCCTTGTTTGGGGAGTGCAAGCAACTTGCAGTCAGTATTACATTGTGGTATTGGGAAAAGGCACATAACTGGAAGTATTTCAGGGCACCACCCTAGGGAAAACAAATGTGAATCTCTCAGCACTAAGCCTGGCTTTGTGGGATTGGGAAAAAGAGTACAATGTTAAGAATCCTTCCTCCTAAGAAGGAACAAGAAATGTTATGAGTCAACATCATAGAAAAAGTCTGAGAGCCACAAATTCTCTAGCTGAGCTGATTGGTAAAGCTGTTTCTCTGATGTTTCTTTCTAAAAAGCCAGTCAGTAAAGCCTAGAAGATGAGACTCTTTCAAATAAGAAGAGTGAAAGACAAATCCTCAAAGAACATGAAATGTTGAGGGAACATGACACCAACAAATGATACAATTACATTTCAGTAACCGTTGCCAAAGAAATGTAAATCTTCAAATTGCCTCACAAAAGATTCAAAATAATTGTCTCAAGCTCAGTGAGTTACAACAGAACACAGAAAGACAACTCAAGAAGAATCAGGAACACATTACACAAACAAAATTATCAGTTCAATGAAGACATCGAAATAAAAATACAAACAAAAATTCTAGAGCTGCAGAATACAATCAGTAATAAGAAAAGGTAAGAGAGCATCAACAACAGACTTGACCAAGCAGAAGAAAAAATCTGTAACGTTAAAGACAGGTCGTTTGAAAATATCCATTTAGGAAAAAAAAAAAAGTGCATGCACTAGGGAGAAACAGAATAAAGCAGAATGAAGAAAGCCTATGAAATCTATGGTGCACCACTGGTAGGGGTAAACTGCATAAAATGAGAGTCCCAGAAGATAAAGAAAGGAGAAAGAACCAAAAAAATTATTTTAAAAAAATGGCTAAAATATTCCCAAACCTGGGAAAGATATGTACATCATGGTACTTGAAGCTCACGATTATTTAATCATATTAAACTTCACACACACACACACACACACACACACACACACACATACACACACACACACACAAAGCACCAATATGAACTGTGGAAATAACAACAACAACAACAATTTTGAAAGCGTCATTAGAATAGAGTTTTTTTCACATACAAGGATACCTCCATAAAGCTACCGATCAGATCATTCAGTTCTTAGCAAAAATCTTACAGGCCAGCAGAGAGTGAGACAATATACTCAAAGGTTGAAAACTAACTAACTAACTAAATAAATAAATAAAAGTACAATAAACAATACTTAACCTGACAAATGTGTCCTTCAGAAAAGGAGAGAAAAAGCTGAGAAAGTTCATAACCACTAGACCTGATTTACAAAAAATAGTTGAGAGGTGTTCAAGATAAAAAGAAGGGGTGCTAATAAATAACATGGAAACATCAACATGTGGAAGTATAAAACTTACTAGTAAAGATAGATACATAGTTAAATTCAGATTACCCTGATACTATAACGGTGGTATGCAAATCGCTTATAATGCTAGTAAATGTTAACTGCCAAAAGTATTAAAAGGATTATAACTAATTTACTAATGCATACATATGCAATATGAAGAGATATAAACTGTGACATTGAAAATATACAATTATTATAGCGTGAAGCTATAAAAATGTAGTTTTTGTATGTGATTAAAATTAGGTTTTTATCAATTTCAAATAGGATATTTATGTTATTATAACAATAGAATATTTTATGGAGTCTCATAGTAACCATAAGCAAAATCCTGTGTCCTTGAATATGCAAAAGATAAAGAGAAAGGAATAAAAGTATACCAGCAAAAAAAATCACATATGTACAAAGGAAAAGAGCAAAAAAGAAAAGATAAAAGCCAAAGGATCAAAAAAAAAAAAATAGTAAGTTTTTACCCATCGATAATTACTTTTCATGTAAATGTATTAAATTCTACACTACAAAGACACAGAGTGACTGAGTAAATTAAAAAAATATAACCCAGCCATATGATACCTGGAACTTTAGATTTAAGGGCACACATACATTGAAAGTGAAGAAATAATATATATATATATATATATATATATAATGTAAATGAAAATCAAAAGAAAGCAAGGGTATCTATGTTAATATTAGACAAAATAGATTTTGAGTCAAATATTGTAATGAGATGAAGAAAGTCATTATATAATGATAAAGTGATCAATTCATCAAGAAAATATAAAAATTATAAACTTACATGCATTCAACAGTATAATACCTAATTATAAAAACCAGATACTAACAGATATTGAGATGGAAGTAAATGAGAGTAAAATAATTGCAGACTATAGTGCCTCACTTTAAACAATGAATAAATTTCCAAACAGAAATTCAATAATGAAACGTTAAACTTGAGTTGCACTTTTGATCAAATAGACCCAAATGACATAAGTAAAGCATACAATTCTACATCAGCAGGATAGGATAGATCATATGATTGGCCACAAAACAAGTTTTAAATTTAAGAAGAATAAAATTATATCCACTATCTTTGCTGACCAACATGCTATGACAGTAGAAATCAATAATATAAAGTAAACTTGAAAATTTACAAGTATGTAGACTGAACAACATAGTTCAATACAAATAATGCATTAAACAAGAACTCAGAAGGAGGTAGAAGTGGAACAGGATGGTACAAGACAATACTCTACCAATTGTCTGTCCCACAAGGACACCAAGTTAACAACTATCTACATAGAGAAAAACACCTTCATAAGAACCAAAAATCAGGTGATCCTTCATTTGAATAGTATCTATATTTCATGTTATATTGCTAAAAGAGACACTCAAGAGATAGAAAAAACAGTCTTGAATCCCTGATGCAACTCCTCCCCCTCTTCCCACAGCAGCAGCATGGTGCAGAGAGCGTCTCTGAGTACTGGCGGAGGGAAAACACAGCAATTGTGAGGCACTGAACTTAGTGCTATCCTGTTAGAGTAGAAAGGAAACATGGACCAAACTCAGCTGACGCATGCCACAGAAACATCATTTAAACCAGTCCTAGCCGGAGGGGAATTGCCGATCCCAGCAGTCTGAACTTGAGTGCCTGCCAACTTAGTCATTGAGGGCTACAATCCTCTGTATCTTCAAGTAAACTTGAAAGGCAGATCTAGGCCACAATGGTTGTACATCTCAGGTCAGTCCTAGTGCTGCACTAGGCCCAGAGACAGTGGACCAGGGGGCACAGGACCTACTGAGAAACCAGCCAGGGTGGCTAAGGGAGTGCTAGCATCACTCCTCCCTTAAGCACAGGCTACACAGATCATGGTTCCACAAAAGACCTCTTCCTTCTGCTTGAGAAAGAGAGATGAAAGAGTGGGAAGGACTTTGTTTCGCATCTTGGATACTAGCTCGATCACGGTAGGATAGGGCACTGCTTAGAGTCATGAGGACCATTCCAGGCCCTCGCCCTCAGATAACACATTTAGATAAACCTTGGACCAGAATGGAACCTGTTGCTTGAAGGGAAGTACTCAGTCCTAGCAGCATTCATCACCTGCTAACTGAAGAGCCCTTGGACTTTGAATAATCAACATCAATACCCATGTATTACATTGAGAGCCTTGGGTGAGCCTCTGAGACTTACTGGCCTCAAGTGAAACTCAGAGCATTACCAGCTGTGGTGGCTGTGGGGCAAAACTCATTCTACCTGAGAAAAGCAGAGGGAAAAGTGAAGGGAACATTATCTTGAGCCTTACATACCAGCACAGCCATGGAGAGATAGAGTACCAAGTGGAATATTGGTATCACCAGTTCCTGGAGTTCACTTTTGGATAGCCTCTCTGGCTGCTCTCTCTCCTTTCCCACTCTGGCCATGCAAAGAGCCTTGAACTCATTTGCCTTCTATCATGATTTTAAGTTCCCTGAGGCCTCTCCTGAAGCTGATGCCACCATGCTTCCTATACATCCTGCAGAGCCATGAGGCAATTCAATCTCTTCTTTACAAATTACCCAGTTTCAAATGTTTCTTTACAGCAGTGTGAGAGCAACCAAATATAAAAAAATTGGTACTGAGGAGTGGGACATTGCTATAGATACCTGAAACTGTGGAAGCAGCTTTGGAAATGGTTAATGAGCAGAAATGGGAACTGTTTTGGGGGCCCAGAAGAAGACAGGAAGATGGGGAAACATTTGGAACTTTCTAGAGACTTGTCAAACGATTGTGATCAAAATGCTGATGGTGACGTGGAGATTGAAATCTAGACTGAAGAGGTCCCAGATGGAAATGAGAAACTTATTACAAATTGCAGTGAAGGTCACTTATGTTATGCTCTAGCAAAGAGCTTGGCTGCATTGTGCCGCTGCTCTTGTGATCTGTGGAGTTTTGAACTTGAGACATTATTTAGGATATCTAGTAGAAGAAAATTCTAAGCAGTGGTGTTCAAGAATGACCAGGAAGCTTCTAACAACCTATGCTCATATACATGATCAAACAAATTACCTAAAATTGGAACTTACATTTAAAAGAGAAGCAGAGCTTAAGAGTTTGGAAAATTTTAAGCATGGCCATAAAGTAGAAAAAAAATTTCATTTTCATGGAAGCAATTCAAATGGGCTGTAGGAATTTGCATTACTAAAAGGAAAGCAAGTACTAATAGCTAAGACAATGGGAATAAACCTGAAAGGCATTTCAGAGACCTTCATGGCAGCATCTCCCATCACAGGTCTGGAAGCCTAGAAGAAAAGAATGCTTTCCTGGACCAGGCCTAGAGCCCTGATGCCCTGAGCAGCCTCAAGACACTGCTCCCTGCAAACCAGCCACTCCAGCTTTAGCTGTGTCTCAAAGGAGCCCAGGTACAGCCCGGGCTGCTACTCCAGAGGGTGCAAGCCATAAGCCTTGGTGGTTTCCATGTGGTGTTCAGCCTGCGGATACACAGAGTACAATAGTTGAGGCTTGGAAGCCTCTGCCTCGATTTCAGAGGATGTACAGAAAAAGATCTGGTGTCCAGGAAGAAGCTTGCTACCGGGGCAGAGCCCTCATGGAGAACCTCTACTAGGACAGTGTAGAGGGAAAATGTAGGGTTGGAGCCTCCACGCAGAGTTCCCACTGGGGTACTGCCTAGTGAAATTGTGAGAAGGTCACTGTCCTTCAGTCCTCAGAATGATAAACCCATCAGCAGCTTACACACTTTACCTGGAAAAGCCACAAGCACTCAACACTAGCCCCTAAGTGCAGCTGTGGGCACAAAACCATGCAAAGCCACAAGGGTGAAGCTGTCCAAGGAATTGGGAGCCCATACCTTCCAACACCGTGTCCTGGATGTGGCGCAAGGAGTCAAAGGAGATTATTTTGGAATAATCTTTAATATTTAATAATTGCCCTTCTAGGTTTTGGACTTGTACAAGGCCTGCAGCCCCTTTGTTTTAGCCAATTTCTCCCTTTTGAAATAAGAATGTTTACCCAATGCTTGTACCTTCATTTTTGTCTTAGAAGTACCTAACTTGTTTTTGATTTAATAGGCTCATAGTTGGAAGGAAGTAGTCTGTCTCAGATGAGACTTTGGACTTTTGAGTTAATTCTGAAATAAATGAAGCTTTTGGGGGACTATTGAGAAGGCATTATTGTCTTTTGCAATGTGAGAAGGAGAGGGGCCTTGGGTAGAATAATAGTTTAGATCTGTGTCCCTGCTTAAATCTCATACTGAATTGTAATCCTCACTGTTGGAGTGTCTCTTTCTTTTTAGTTCTGTTTATACGATTTATTGATTTGCTTATTCTGAACGAAACTTGCATCTCAAGAACAAAGCCTATTTCATCATGGTGAATTAACTTTTTCGAAACAATGTTTGTACCTATTGTGGGTACATAATAGGTACATATATTTATAGGGTACGTGAGATATTTTGGCACAGGTATGCAAAATGTAACAATCACACCATGGAACATGGGTATCCATCCCAAGCATTTATCTTTCCTGTTATAAACAATCCAATTATACTATTTTAGTTATTTCAAAATGTACAATTAAATTATTATTGACTATAGCCTCCCTGTTCTGCTATCGAATAATATGTCTTGTTTATTCTACTTTTTTGTACCAACTAACCACCTCTACCTACTCCCCACCCACCTACTACTCTTCCCAGACTTCCATAGTCATCCTTATATTTTCTATTTCCGTGACTTCAGTTATTTTGATTATTGGATCTCATGAACAAATGAGAACCTGTGATGTTTGCCTTTCTGTGTCTGGCTTATTTCCTTTAATATAATGGCCTCTCATTTCATTTATGTTATTGCAAATGACATAATCTCATTTTATTTTATTTTTTTATGGCTGAATAGCTCCATTGTGTTTAAGTAGTACATTTTCTTTATTTCTTTATTCATAAAAACTTAGGTTGCTTATAAACCTTGGCTATTGTAAATAGTGCTGCAATAAACATGGGAGAGCACATATGGCTTTGATAAATCAATTTTCTTTCCTTTTAATATATACCCAATAGTGGGATTCCTGCATCATATTACAGCTCTATTTTTAGTTTTCTGAGGAACATAGGAACTGCTTTCTATAGTGGTCCTACTAATTTACATTCTTATCAATAGTACACCAGGGTTTCCTTTGCTCCACATTCTTGTCAGCATTTGTTATTGCCTTACTTGGATAAAAGCCACATTAACTGAGTTCAAATAATAACTTATTGTAGTTTCGATTTGCATTTCTCTGATGATCAATGATGTTGACCACTTTTTCACATGCCTGTTTGCCATTTGTTTTTCTTCTTTTAGGAAATATCGATTCACATCTTTTTTTTTAAATTGGATTATTAGATTTTTTCCTATGGAGTTATTTGTACTTTTATGTATTCTCTTTATTGATCTCTTGTCAGATGAGTAATTTGCAAATATTTTCTCCCATTGTTTGGTTTTTCTCTTCACTTTCTCAATTATTTCCTTTGCTGTGTGAAAACTTTTTAATTTGATGTATTCCCATTTGCCCATTTTTGCTTTGATTGTCAGTGCTTGTTGTGTATTGACCCCTAAAATTTTTGCCCATACCTATATCCTGGAGAGGTTTCATGTTTTCTTGCAGTAGTTTCATAGTTTGAGGTCT
Source organism: Cebus imitator (assembly GCF_001604975.1). Classification (NCBI taxonomy): domain Eukaryota; kingdom Metazoa; phylum Chordata; class Mammalia; order Primates; family Cebidae; genus Cebus; species Cebus imitator. Next base: position 2,016,667 of record NW_016107648.1, read on the forward strand.
TATTTTTAAGTCTTTAATACATTTAGATTTGATTTTTGTATAAGATGAGAGATAAAGATTAAGATTTATTCTTCTTTGTATGAATATTCAGTTTTCCCAAAACCATTTACTAAAGATACTGTCTTCTTTTCAAGGAATGTTCTTGGCACCTTTGTCAAAAATGAGTTCAGTGTAGGTGTTTGGCTTTGTCTCTGGGTTTTCTATTATGTTCCATTGACCAATGTGTCTATTTTTATGCCAGTAAATGCTATGTTGGTTACAATAGCTATGCAGTATAATTGGAGATCAGGAAATGTGGCTCTTCACATGGACTGGTTTGTAGATGTTGAACCATCCTTGCATGCCTAGGATAAATACTAGATGGTTATGATGAATGATCTTTTTAATGTATTGTTAAATTAAGTTTGTTGATTTATTGAGGTGTTTCATGTCAATATTCATCAGATAAATTTGACAATAGTTTTCTTTTTGTATGTGTCTTTGATTTTGATGTCAGGGTAATACTGGCCTCATAGAATGAGTTTGGAAGTATACCCTCTTTATTTTTCAGACTAGTTTGAGTAGGATTGGTATTAATTCTTTAAATGTTTGGCAGAATACAGTAGTGAAGCCATTCGGTGCTGGGCTTTCTTTACAGGGTGACTTTTTATTATTACTTCAATCTTGTTACTTGTTATTGGTCTATTCAGGTTTTGGATTTCCTCATGTTTCAATTTTAGTAGGTTGTATATGTTTAACAATTTTTCCATTTCCTCTAGATTTTCCAACTTATTATTGTATAGTTGCTCATAGTGGCCAGTAATTATCCTTTGAATTGCTGTACTAAGAATTGTGATGTTTCATTTTTCATCTCTGATTTTATTTGGGTCTTTTCTCTTTCTATCTTAACCTTGCTAAAGGTTTGTCAGTTTTGTTTAATGTTTTTAAAACATAAGCTTTTTTTGTTTCATAGATATTTTATATAATGTTCTTTATTTCAAATTCCTTTATTTCTGCTCTGATTATTATTATTATTTCCTTTTGTCTACAAATTTTGAGTTTCATTTGCTCTTGCTTATCTAATTATTTAACATGCATAATTAGGTTATTTATTTGCAGCTTTTTTTAATGTAGGCACTTACATCTATACATTTCCTCTTTCTGCGGCTTTCCCTGTATCCCATAGACTTTGGGATTGTGTATTAGCTTTCTGGTATGCCATTGGACTAGCCTGCTAGTATTTTTGTTGAGAATTTTTGTGTCTATGTTCATTAGGAGTACTGCCTGAAAATTTCTCTTTTCTGTCTCTGCCAGGTTTTGATATTTAAAAAAAGTTCTCAGAGACCTATGAAGACACTTAAATTACCAACAATAGTAGTAGGAGACTGCAACACTTCACTGACAGTAGTAGACCATTGAGGCAGATAACTAACAGCTATTCGGTACTTAAACTCAACTCTTGTCCAAATGGACCTAAGAGACATCTGCAGAACGTTATATCCAACAACAACAGAATATACATTCTTATTATCTGCACGCAGCACATATTCTAAGATCAGTCACGCACTTGGCCACAAAGCAATTATCAAAAAAAAATTTTGAAAAATGAAATCATATCAACTGTATTCTTGGACAAGAGCAAAATTATCATAAAAATCAATGCTAAGAAAATTGCACAAACCATACAATTACAAGGAAATTAAACAATCTGCTCCTGAACGTCTTCTGTGTAAATAAAGAAATTAAGGCAGAAATCAAGAAATCCTTTAAAACTAATGATAATAAAGACACAACATGCCAGAATCTCTGGGACACAGCTTATGCAGTGTTAAAAGTTTACAGCAGTATATGCCTATATCAAAAAGTTTGAAAGATATCAAATTAAAACCTAACATCACAACAAGAACTTGAGAAACAAGAGCAAAACAACCAAAAAGCTAGCAGAAGAGAAGAAATGACCAAAATCAGAGATGAATGAAATTGAGATGTAAAAATCCATCCAAAAGATGAATGAAACCGTAAGTTGGTTCTTTAAAAGAACAAACAAGATTGATAGACCACTAGCTAGAGGAATAAAGAAAAAAAGAAGATAAAATAAACACAATCAGAAATAACAAGATGGCATTACTGTCAACCACACAGAAATGCAAAAAATTTTCAGACTATTACAGTTAACTCTATGCACACAAACCAGAAAACATTAAAAAAAATGCATAAATTCCCAAGGTTGAACCAGGAAGAAACTGAAATCCTGACCAGACCAATAATGAATTTCAAAACTTGGTCAATGATAAAAAATCTACCAACTAAAGAGCCCCTGGAAGGGAAAGATTCACAGTTGTATTCTACCAGACATATAAAGAAGAGCTGGAACCAATCCTACTGAGATGATTCTCCCCCAAAAACCAATGAGGGACTTCGCTCTAACGCATTTTACTAGGCCAGAGTTATTTTGATATTAAAATGTAAATTCTATAATGAGAACTTTGGTATTTGTTGCTTTAATATACTGTACTATCTATGCCTAGAAGGCTTCCAGAAACACCATAGGCACTTAATAAATATGGGAAAATGAATTAATAAAAATTGTGGGTTTGTCAACTTCACCACCTTCTCCCTTGCCTTTCTCTTTCAGAACTGAAAAATGAATACTCACTTCTCCTGGCTACATTTCAGTGAGGTATGAGCTTATTATGTGTCTTCAGCAGTGAGATACGAATGGATGTTTTGTAGGAAGGGATTCTTTCCCAAATAAAAGGTAAATTTCTTACAAAAAAGGACGTGTAATTTATGACTTTTTTCTTGACTGGAATGAGAATGTGAAATATGGAGACTAAACAGTTATCTTTTGATTTTAAAGATAGAAAAACACACCAAGGATGGAGGAAAAGCAAGATAAAAGGAGTCAAAAAGTCAAAATTGTTGATGACACACTCTCAGGTGCTGTAATAGCCTTTGACTCTCTACTTCTGGAACTTCCCACATGTAAAAATATAAAACCCCACATGGGGTTTAAACTGGACTTAAATTGTGGTTGGCTGCCTTCATTATGTTTTAAATACATTTCTAATTGAAACAGAAAGTAAATCTTTAATAAGCGTCAAGAAATGATAGATCATACTATTAAATAAACCTTTCCCTTTTTTCTCATAGGATCCCACTGCCCTTTCAAAGCTGTTCCTTTTGTCTTGTGCTTCCTTCTAGGCATATGACATTTTTATCCACAGAAATCCAAAAGTATACATTTTATTCAGGGCTCCTTAGCTCCTGGCTGCTACTTTCTTCAAACTCCTGATCTACATAGCTATTTTTAAAAATCTAATAATTGCATTCATGATAGTGAATTATGATCAGTAATTATTAACCCCTTCATACTTAACCTCATGGGCATTTGTATTTTAGTAAGGAAATATTCAATTCTCAGGAATTCATAGGTAGTTATATTACTCAACATTTATGGAAAAAATCACAAAGGAAGATAATTTGAAGAAGAGCGTCACTAAGGGAAACTAAGGACTATGACTCATACTCTCTATTCTCAAAATAATTCACTAACAAAGGATGTAAAGTACCTCTTCAAGGAGAACTACAAACCACTGCTCAACGAAATAGGAGAGGACACAAACAGATGGAGAAACATTCCATGCTCATGGTTAGGAAGAATCAATACTGTGAAAATGGCCATACTGCCCAAAGTAATCTATAGATTCAATGCTATCATCATCAAGCTACCAATGACCTTCTTCACAGAACTGGAAAAAACCACTTTAAACTTCATATAGAATCACAACCCTGAATAGCCAAGACAATCCTAAGTAAAAAGAACAAAGCTGGAGTCATCGCACGGCCAGACTTCAAACTATACTATAAGGCTACAGTAATCAAAACAGCATGCTACTGGTACCAAAATAGAGACATAGACCAATGGAACAGAAGAGAGACCCCAGAAGAAATACCACACATTTGCAACCATCTGATCTTTGACAAACCCAGCAAAAACAAGCAATGGGGAAGGGACTTCATGTTTAATAAATGGTGTTGCAAAAACTGGCTAGTAATGTGCAGAAAGCAGAAACTGAACCCCTACCTGTCACCTTACACTAAAATTAACCCCAGATGGATCAAAGATTTAAACATAAAACCTAAGACCATAAAAACACTAGAAGAAAATGTAGGAAAAGCGATCTAGGACATAGGCATAGGCAAGGACTTCATGACTAAAACACCAAGAGCAATGGCAATAAAAGCCAGGATAGACAAATGGGATCTAATTAAACTCCAGAGCTTCTGTACAGAAAAAGAAACCATCATTAGACTGAATCGGCAACCAACAGAATAGGGAAAAATTTTTGCAATCTACCCATTGGACAATGGACTAATAAGAACCTAAACAGATATACAAGAAAAAAACAAACAGCGCCATTCAAAAGTGTATGAAGAATATGAACAGACACTTTTCAAAAGAGGACATATATGAGGCCAACAAACATGAAAAAATGCTCATCATCACTGGTCATTAGAGAAATGCAAATCAAAACCACACTGAGATATCATCTCACACCAGTTAGAATGGCAATCATAAAAAATCTGGAGACAACAGATGCTGGAGAGGATGTGGAGAAACAGGAACACTCTTACACTGTTGGTGGGAGTGTAAATTAGTTCAACCATTGTTGAAGACAGTGTAGCAATTTCTCAAGGATCTAGAAATAGAAATTCCATTTGACCCAGCAGTCCCACTATTGGGTATATACCCAAAGAACTATAAATCGTTCTACTATAAAGACACATACACACATATGTTCGTTGCAGCCCTGTGTACAATAGCAAAGATCTGGAACCAACCCAAATGCCCATCAATGATAGACTGGACAAAGAAAATGTGGGACATGTACACCATGGATACTATGCAGCCATAAAAAAACAATGAGTTCATGTCCTTTGTAGGGACTTGGATGAATCTGGAAACCATCATTTTTAGCAAACTGACCCAAGAACAGAAAGCCAAGCACCGTATGTTCTCACTTAAAGGTGGGTGTTGCACAATGAGAACACATGGACTCAGGGAGAGGAGCATCACACACAGGGGACAGTTGGGCGAGGTAGGGGAGGGTGGGGAGGGATAACATGGGGAGAAATGCCAGGTATAGTATGCACCTAAAGTAAAATAAATAAATTTAAAAAAAACTATTATTATTATTTTCATGCCCATAGAAAGAGGTGCTATCTACTTTTTTAAGTTAAGAAAAGCACACACCTATATCAGTATATTTTGAGATTTTGAGCTATGCTATTAAGAAAATTCAGGATTTTGCAATAGTTAATCCCATAGGCGATCGGGGCTGTGAATTGAGAGAAATACTGATGATATTGCCTGTCAATACAGAAGGAGAAAAGCTTATTTTTAATTTCTATATACATACATTGAATGAAATGAAGCACATATACAACAATTCCCCCTTATCAGTGGATGCCAGAAACCGTGGTTAGTGTCAAACTCTATATACACTGTTTTTTTTTAAATCTAATAACTGAGTGCTACTAAGTAATTAATGGGTTGATAGTCTATACAGTGTGGATATGTTGGAAAAAGAAATGATTCATGCTCTGGGCAGGACAGAGTGTCACAACAGAAACTTTTATCAGCTACTCGGAATGGCACACAATGAAGAGCTGATGAATTGTTTATTTCTGTAATGTTCCATTTAATATTTTTAACCACAGTTGACCTCAGGCAACTGAAACCATGGAATGCAAAACGGCAGATTAGGAATACTATTATATATAAGAATCTCTTTTAAAAAATAACCTAAGGATAAAAATAGCTTTGTGCTTACTAAAGACAAACCTGTTATTACTCATATAGTGTAGTTTAAGTATTCTTTTGATGTAATACTTTAAAAATTACAGCAAACAATAATGATAATGAGACAAAAAGCATGTAGGCAGTGCTTATTAGTAGATACGGATAGTCACATATTCAAGTTAAAACACAACTGACAGCTGACACTGTTTCTTCTCAGATACTCCTCACCAGGACAAGCTGATAATATAAACAATTTCCCTTAAAATGATATAGTTAAAAGAGCTTGGGCTTTGGAATCAAATAGACACGACTCAAGTTTATGATTATTCTCTTAATAATTGTGGTTTCGGACACGTTACTCTGCATAGCTCCAGTTTATCACCTGTCAGTTGGGCGTCATTATACCCACCTTGTAGAGTTGTGTGATTATTATATGATACAATAATTGTACATTTTTTATAACATTTTTGTTCTTTCTGAACCAGTAGGCGAGGAGTAGGGCTCAAGCAAATCAGCCCATCACCAGTGTCATTGTTCTCCATTGAATATTTCTATTGAGAGAAATAGCCTAAAGCTCAGAGTGTGTTCCCAGGACCCTTTGAAGGTCCTTAAAAGTCTTTAAGTAGATCCAACAGGTTCTGTAGTTTTTCCATTGCATTAATCTAAGCGAGGCCAGATTTTTCTTTATACATTTCCACTAAATCAGTATATTGCAACAGAATGGAGATGTACATGTGAAAATTCATGTGTGTTACTATCAAATTAGGTAATAAAGATATTTGTAAAAATGTAAAACAATATCATTGTTATCAACTTATTGTTTCTGTTTTGTGAAATATATTTTAACATAAAATATGTTAAAAGCACCAATATGCACGTTTATCATTAAAAAATATTTAAATGATTTTCCATTTTAATTTCTATCACAAAAATATTAATATATTTAACCTACATAAATAAACAAAAACATTTTGATAGCATTCAATTGTTTAAAAAATATAAAGTCAACTAAAATGTTTGAGAACTGCTCACATAAATTGCTACGTTTTTACTATTCTCTGTGACCATGTAAGTTTAGGCTGTGATCTCTACTTTAAGAAAACAATCCAGGATGAATATATATCTATATCTATCTAAAATATATATTTATTATATGTCAATATTTCATTATGTCTATCTATAATATATGTAATGTGATAACAAATCTTGAGTTTATTTTGCAAGCCAATATTTAATTTATTTAAATTCTAGGTTTTAGTATCTGAAATGGCTTTGCTACAAAATCCCAAAGACAAATTATATGAACTTGATTCTCTTACAGCACATTAGAATTAGGGTAGATCACCATGAAAATGTATAGGTACTTGCTATCTATGTCCTAAAATGTTCTGGAGTTAAACATTGATAGTTCTGAGCACGAATCAATTATGAAAAGGTTTGCATATAAAATACAAAATGTACCCTGAGAAATTAAGGGTAATTTTGTGTAGAATCACAGAACAAATATTTGTAACAAATACTACTGTATTAATACCGAAAACACAGAGAAGTTTACCAGCACAAGGGCAAGACAATATTCCAAAATAGTGTCCTCCTTGGATAATATGACAAGTATGCTTAAAATCTTAATTTGACTAGAAAAAAGTTGAGTTTCATTAGCAAGTAGCTTTAGTTTACCAGCACAAAACATTATTCCTGTGTTATTTTTACTCAAAAAGGGTGTGTCATACAAATTAACTTAGATGTCAGATGCATACGTTTTCTATTTATTTTTATTGCTTATACAAATTTAATTGTAAGAAAAGAAACAAAATAACCAAACTCATTTAGACCAAGATGACGATGGTACCTTAAAATTATAAAATATTCCCTAAGGCTGCTGGGCGAACTAATCGCCATTTTCTCTCAGATGCTTCACCTAGGCTGTCTTCACTACCTTGCTCTGGGCCACAGGAGACTGACTTACAGGTTTCATCACCCCCACCTCCTAATGTGTCCATTCCCAGTTTGGGTTTAGCCAATAGAAGCAGCAGTAGAAAATTGATGACCTGGAGAAAAAGCGAGAATTTTTTCTTTTCTTTCTTTTTTACCAGGGTGCTTTTTTGGACGGGGGTTGCTTTCCTCCATGTGGAGGAAACTCCCACCTCTGCTGCTCATGCCAGGTGCTGGGTTTCATGTTTCCATGCTGCATTGCTCCTTTGGGTGAACAAGCAGTAAAAGGGGAGAGGGTATCCAGTAATTGCCAGCATCAGACTGCTTCTTCTTGGGTCCTTAAATCCTACCTTTATGTCTAAGACTAGGTCTTGTTTTAAACCATCATTAGACTCCCCTGAATTAACATTTTGGGTATATCTTGCTGACTGATACAGCTGTTGTTTCTAATGTTCCAGGCTCCAGTGTGATTTTCAGATACTGTGGAAATAAGTTTTCCATTTATAGGGTTGCTATTTGGAAGACTGAACAGTTCATGAAAGCTTATTAAGTGCCTAAGTTATTCCCACTATAAAGAAGGAGGTAACATTTGTTGAACTAGGCAATCAACACAATAAGACTCTTTGATATTTATTATCATTTCAATTTTGTCTACAATGCATACAGAGCAAAACTTCTGTTGAGTTTTAAGTTTTCCTATGGTTCAAAAAATTAGATACCTGCAGTGTTGAAACTACCTTGAGCAAATTAGTTATTAAGAAGCAAATTAGTTATTAACAATATTAGTTATTAAACACCATTTAATAGGTGTTTCTACTAAATAGAAAGGTAAAATGACAAGATAGTTGTCCTTTAGTGATATAAGTGGCATCTCTAAAAATTGAAGAAGGTATAGTATCAAACACCTTTAATTCTTTAAAAAAAAACTAATAATATTCTAAGTGATTTACCTACATTGACTCATTTGAGCTTCTTAAAATCTCTGTGAGCTTAGCTCTATTTGTCCTCTTTTAGGCAAGGACTTGGTCACAGAGAGATTAAATAACATGCCCCAAATCACACATCTTTCTTTCTGTGTGATTATACAAATTTCATTTTGATTGATTATCACAATGAAAGACAAGCAAATTAACAAATAAAATTACATGACACCTAAGAAATAGGTACATCATTGGCATTTCTAACTCGCCCTTTCTCCATTGCTGTCTTTGTTTATTCAGAAAATATTCATAAAATGATTGAGGTGTATCTGGTGCTGTGTCTTTGCTGGCGTGATACAGTGAACAACATAAGTGCTCGTCCTGGCTCTCAATGGACATTTCACCAGAGAGACAAAGTCAACAAAATAATTACATCTGTGATGACTATCCTGCAGGAGAGACTTCAGATAATATGAAAGCACATTGTCTAAATCAAGACTAGGAAGAAGCATTTTTCTGAGATGAATCGAGATCTGAAAAAAGAGAGGGGTGTGGTGGGTACAGAGAGAGAACAGTCTGAGGACAGGATAGGCTGGAATAAGGGAAGGCCTGGGGAGGAGGAGCTCAGACCTTTCTGAGAAGTAAAAATATCACCACTGTTTCTGAAATGCAGAAACTTCTAAACACAGAGGCCTAGATACTTTGATTGTAGAAGAAAAGTAGCTTATATTGTCTCCATTTAGTTTAGAAAACAGAAATTTTGAGAAACCTTCTTCAAGTGTAGTGTCCAATGTCAAGGTCATAGACCAGTCTTTCATTTTTCACAGTCTCCCATTCTAGAGGGAGAATGATAAAGAGAATTCAGTGAAGGTGAAATCACATGGCAAATTCATCATGAGAACGTCTCTGAAGGAATTGTCTCAAAAAATTCTTCCAAAAAGATTTTTATCCATGGAAAAAATTGAGTAACACATGGAGACTGGGGAAGATTTGGCATAAAATTCTGGGTATATATTCAAAGGATTATAAATCGTTCTATTATAAGGACACATGCAGATGGAGACTGGGGTAGGTATGAAAGCTTCAGTTTAATGAGTATCTATTAAGCATTTTCCATATATGATATTTAATCCTGATAAGAACCTTACAGCACTGGCACCGTTATCTGTCTCTTTTAGATAAGGGAACTAAGGAGTCAAATAACCTGCTCAAGCCTCATACCTATAAGTAGCAATCTATGCTGGTGTGAGAAACAGAGTCGTCATGGCTCCAAAGTCCTTACTTCTTCTGCTTTATCTCTTTCCCCTGAGAACTGTTTCTTTTAACTCAAGTGCTAACATATGGGTGACCCAAGAAGGATGGGAGTTGCGTATTAAAGATCTAAGATATATGTATAAATGTAACAAAAATAAATTACCTTAAATTCTTTCTTCACTAGATTTTAAAATATTTATCTAAGATTTTTTGAAGTGGATGTTTCTCATACAAATTTGATAAATTTATTTGTCTATAATTGTTTCATAGGGCAGGATTCTGTCAGATGTAGAGAAAGGAGGAGAATAAAAACATATATCTGAACATTTCTCCAGAGACAAAGTCAACAAAATAATTACACCTGTGCTAATTATCCACCAAATTTTAGTCCCAGAGAATGATTGTTTCTTAAAAGCTCATTGTACATAGCATGGACCATCTGCTTTATGAGAATATTCTTGGGTTGCTGAAGTTGGATTCAATTTTATAGCTTGCATTATATGTCAAGCTACTTGTTAAGTGTTATACAGGCTATTTGAATTTGATACCTATGCTGTTGAAAACCCAGAAGCAGGAATTATAATCTCCATTTTATAAGGGTGAAACTGAGGGTTACCAAGATTATACGACTGCCCTACTATTTTAAGTAGCAACTAGAAGAGCCAAGATCTAAAAATATATATTTTGTTACTTTAAAAAGTACAGTTAGAATCTACTTGGAATATTTGTATATGGTTGCTATCTACCAGGTTATATGCTAAAGGCTTCACATCAGATGTCTCAATAAATCACAGAGTATTAGACAGGAACAATAATGAAAATAGTGATGATGATGATGAGGATGATGATCATGATAATGTTCTTTCTATAAGTGAGGAACTAGAGTAAACGTCTCCATCTAACACATCCTGCATGTTGAACTTAACAAGCTAAAGCTTTGAGGGATCACTTTGAGATGCCAGAAGTTCCAGAATATTCCTTCAGAAAATTATAAATTTAACACTCTTCAGCCTAGCCATAGTTTTTGAATGTTATATTCATATCTGTGATTTAAAACGCAGCTCCAAGTAACAGGGCTATGAGGCCACATTATCATTATTCTGTGGCAATTGGACTAATGGCCTCCATTCTAAGAAGAACTATTGCTTTGACATCTCATTTATTTCATTACTCAGGCCTATTTTTCCAGCTGTGATCATATGCTGACCGGGACCTGCATAAATGAAAATCGGAGAGCTCTAAATACCATAATATATGTATTGTGTTGAAATCTAACACCTTGGAGACTTCATGGAAATGACTTCTTGTTTAGGGATATTGTTAACGACCTTGGCCCTGAAATACTCTTAGATGGCCAATTCAGGCAAGAGCTGATGACACTAAATGAAAAAAAAAAAAAAAAACAAAAAAAAAAAAAAACCTGGTTTTGAGCAGTGATAATGAGAAAATATAAATTAAAAATGGAATTTGAAGTTTTTAGGGTTTTATCACAACATGTGTTATAGGATGGCTCTGAAAATGCCTGTGTCAGTTCAACTTTTATGTTGTTTCGTTTGATCCAGTCAGACTGTATTTCTCTTTTCCATCGTCTAGGAAGCATGCTAATAGCATAAGTTCCCTCTTCCATACCTCTGTCTATATCAGAAAGCACTGTGGATAACACATCACTCCTTTTCAGTTAGCTCACTGCTTTCACTTCGCTGCTTATGATTTTTAAAAGGACATATTGTGAAAAAAGTAATATAATTAAATTGCTATTCATATACAGATAAAGCGATTAAATTTATATATAGTGAGAGTGATACGGGTATGTATACAGTATATATTAGATATAAATAGGTGCAGAGGAATTATCACCGGAAAAATATTTAAGCAAAAGAAAAAAAAACAAAAAAAAGAAGAGTTGAGTTTTTCTTTGTTTGCCATTTCTAAGGATTCAAAACTACATATTTGAATTACACAAATAATCTGAAGGAAACAAATCAGTTACTCTGTATAGCATAAAAAAGCTAGCTCTATTCAGACATGTAAGAAAAATAACATAATTTATATAAAGCACATTTAATCCTAAATTTGAGGATGAATAAATGAAGAAATTAGGACAATGTTAATTTTCCTAACTCATTTAACATATTAGAACATTTATTCTTAATAAGAAATGTGTACCCTCAAGGAGTCATCAAAGAATGATGTGCCATAAAGAATTCAAATTTGCTCTGCCCCAGCTCTCTCCCTCTATTGGAATCCACTGCTCTTGCTGTTGAAATCATGCCACGTTACTAGTCATGTTCAGAGGGCTGTAGTTGGAGGATCAAGGGGATTAAGTTTGAAAAGTAAATCACATTTGAAAGAAGTGAACACTATCAGCATCTTCCATAGGACTTTGGGGATTCTGTTGGAAAGAGCTTTCTGAAATTAAAATGTAATTTTATTTATAAAGAGTAGTAAAGATTCCTGCAACATTTCACTCCCCTAGAGGACATCAGATGATTTTATTCAATTACCACCATAAAGGATAGGCCTCTTCTTTGGAGTGAACAAGGATATCATGAAACTCAGTGGGGACAAGAAAAATTTATTTTTATGTGGACTTATGTTTAGTATTTATGGGGATTCTGTTGTTATATTGGCTATTACCTTTTTAATTATTTACATTATAACATAACAAATGCTGCTTGTAAAACATTCAAGAATAACAGTTTACCCTAAAACATTCGTTTTTCAATATTACATCCCTCTCTTTATGATAATGTTTTATGCATGCTTATTAATAAATAAAGGGGTGGACTACATATATATTTATGAGTATAAACATATATGCATACACATACATTTTATAATATGCTATAGAACTTGTTCTTCAATTTGGCTTTGATCTTTTCCTTAAACTTAATACATGATGAGATGTCCCTTTATGTCTGTCATATAAAGTTATAAACATTATAATCATTAATTTCAAAATAAATATGCCATAATAGTAACATAAAGTTGGAGGGAGAAAGTATAGTTCTTAAGAGTACTAACTTGAATACTTATTCAACTGTTAATTCTAGAACTAGCAATAAAATTCTTTTCACATTAAAATCCAATCACTTGCTAGCTCTATTAATTCAGGCATGTTAAAGCACTTTATCATTAGATTTTTTTATCTGTTAGATGGCAATAGCTATATATATATATGTATATATATACATATATATATATTTATATGAAAAGATTGTTTTGAGGTTAAATGGGTAATTTATTCATCAGTGTATTCAACAAATATTTACTATGCCCCTACTAGTACCACATAGATGGAGGTACTTTTTGAATCTTCACTTAATAACACTGACAAAACATTTTACTCTCTTGGAGCATGTATTCTAGTAAGGGAATGTAGAAATTTTTTATACAGAATATAAAAAGAAATAAATAATTAAGTTATAGAGAACATTACATTACAAGTGTCATGCACACACATACACAAACACACACACACACACACACAAACAGACTAGTAGGCATTAGGACTCCCTGTGGTGGAAGAATTTTATAACTGCACATATAGTTTAAATAGGTATTTAGGATGGGTATGCTAGGGAAGGTAATATGAGTAAGGACTTGAAGATAGGGAATTTTGAAGGTCTCAGGGAGAAATGTTTACCAGGTGGATGATACACTCAATGAAAAGTCTTAAGATAGAATAATTATGCATAAACCCAAGAAAGAACAAGGAAGGCAGTTGGACAGAACCCAGTGAGTGAGAGAGAAAGTAGCAGAAGTGTAGGTTATACAAAGGAGGCTGGGGAGGACCAATAATATGTTTGTAGGACCATTGACTTAACCTGAGAATTATTTTAGGACTCAGATCAGAGGATGGGTATCATTACATATATTAAAAGAATCCTTTGACTGCTATCTGGACTATGGCATGCAGGTAGGGAACAAGTATAGAAAGGCAAAAGGAATAAAGAAGCTACTTCAGCAATCTAGATGAAAACTGATGGTGGCTTAGGCCAGGACATGAGCAGTGGAAGTGGTTGGAAGTCATGGGATTTGCATATAATTTTAAGGTCAGGAAAACAGAATTTGTGGATGAATTGGAAATAGGGTGTAAGAGAAAGAAAGGATTTCAAAGTGACTTTAAATATTTTGGCCTTAGTACCTACAAGAATGGAGCTGTCACTGGCAGAAAATGGGGAAACTCCAGGAGAAGCAGGTTTAACAGAGAAAACTGGGAGTTAATTTAGGTTGCATAAAGTTTGCAAAGTCCACCTGACTTTCTAAATTTCAGGTAGAGGTGTAGAGAAGCCAACTGTAAAATAATATAATTAAAATCACATAATTCACACTTGGAAATGGCTTGATGAGACATTGTCAGGTAAACTGATTTTGTTAAATTACAAAACAAGTTCCTAAAGGAGTTGATGATGTTGTCTAATATACAGGTATATTGAATACTAGGTCAGTTGATATAAAATTTATTAGCACATTTCCAGCTTCCAACCGGTATGAGCATGACTTTTATTTATTTATTTATTTTTTTGAGATGGAGTTTCTTTCTTTTTACCCATGCTGGAGTGCAATGGCACGATCTTGGCTCACCGCAACCTCCACCTCCTGGGTTCAGGCAATTCTTCTGCCTCAGCCTCCCGAGTAGCTGGGACTACAGGCATGCGCCACCATGCCCAGCTAATTTTTTGTATTTTTAGTAGAGACGGGGTTTCACCATGTTGACCAGGATGGTCTGGATATATTGACCTCGTGACCCACCCGCCTCGGCCTCCCAAAGTGCTGGGATTACAGGCGTGAGCCACCGTGCCCTGTCCTGAGCATGTCTTAAACAATGATGGACAGGTTACTAGGGGCCAGCAGATGAAGTGAGTACCCACACAAAACTTTACTGAATTTAATTTAATCAAATCCATTCTATTCCTATCAGGTCAAAGTGCTAGCTAGGCCTTGTTCAACAGAATAATAATAATAATAAAAAAAAAGTAATCACGCTTGCCAGTCACCAAGACTGGGAGAGCTTTCGTACTCTAATGGAATCCACATGGTTCAAGAAAAAGAATCAGAATGAGCCTGTTAGACCAAAGACATCTCTTTGAGCTCAGTGGCCTTGAGGTGACAAATGTATCACACTGAAGTGTTTGTGAAAAGGTACTCAAGAAAAGAAAAGGAAAGAAAAGGAAAAAATGAAAAGAAAAAAAGAAAAGAAAAGCAATTCTTGCATTGTCCCCCACTCTGATGAGACTTTTATCTTCACTAATTCATTTAAGGTGACCAGAGACTTTTATGCTAAACCAAATGGTCTCACCTTATTCTTCACCTTTCTTGATGTAGCAGCCTCATTTGATACAGTTGGTCCTTTTCTGCTTGAAATATTTTCCACATTTGGCATTGGGAGTATCATTCTCTCTTGGTTCCAGTTTCATCTTAGTATCTTTTTCTGATTCCCTAGTCTTACCTCCACTGTCGCCAAATTCTTTCTCCTGCATTTTCCCCAAAGGAAGTTACATCCTTCTAAATTTCTCCTCCCAAAGCCTCTGAGACTTATTTCTTCTTTCTATCATGTATTCAATTCATAACTATTTTTAGCTCTGACTTCAAAATACATTCAGAATTAATCCTCTTTCAATTATACAAGGTAAATAAATCCCGGGAGTCTACTTTAAAACATAGTGCGTATAGTTAAAAAATGTATACTTAAAGTTCTGCTAAGAAAATAGATCTTATATCATGTGGTCTTATCACAATAATAACAACATATTAAAAGGGTGAGAAGAAACCTTTGGAGGTGATGGACGTTTAATGATCACCATTCTAACTGGTATGAAATGGTATCTCAATGTGGTTTTGATTTGCGTTTCTCTAATAACCAGTGATGATGAGCTTTTTCTGAAAAGATCAACAAAATAGACTGCTAGCCAGACTAAGAAAGGGAGGAGATTCAAATAGACGCAATACAAAATGATAAAGGGGATATCACCACCAATTCCACAGAAATACAAACTACCATCAGAGATTACTACAAACACCTCTATGCAAATAAACTAGTAAATCTAGAAGAAATGAATAAATTCCTGAACAATTACACCCTCCCAAGACTAAACCAGGAAGAAGTTGAATTCCTGAATAGACCAATGACAAGGTCTGAAGTTAAAGTGGCAATTAATATCCTACCAACCAAAAAAAGTCCAGAACCAGAGGGGTTCAATGCCAAATTCTACCAGAGGTACAAAGAGGAGCTGGTACCATTCCTTGTGAAACTATTCTAAACAATGCAAAAAGAGGGAACCATCCCTAACTCATTTTATGAGACCAACATCATACTGATACCAAAACCTGGCAGAGACACAACTAAAAAAGAAAATTTCAGGCCAATATCCATGATGAACATTGATGCAAAAATCTCCAATAAAATACTGGCAAACCGAATCCAACAACACATCAAAAAGCTTATCCATCATGATTAAGTCAGCTTCATCCCAGGGATGCAAGGCTGGCTCAACATCCTCAACTCTGTAACTCTAATCCATCACATAAACAGAACCAAAGACAAAAACCACATGATTATCTCAATAGATGAAGGGAAGGCCTTCCACAGAATTCAACAACTCTTTATGCTAAAACCTCTCAATAAACTAGGCATCAATGGATCGTACTACAAAATAATAAGAGCTATTTATCACAAACCCACAGCCAGTATCATATTGAATGGGCAAAAACTGGAAGCATTCCCTTTGAAATCTGGCACAAGACAAGGATGTTTTCACTCAACACTCCTATTCAACATAGTATTGGAAGTTCTGGCTAGGGCCATCAGGCAAGAGAAAGAAATAAAGAATATTGGAATAGGAAGAGAGGATGTCAGATTGTTCCTGTTTGCAGATGACATGATTGTATATTTAGAAAACCCCATCATCTCAGTCCAAAATCTCCTTAAGCTGTTAAGCAGCTTCAGCAAAGTCTCAAGATACAAAATCAATGCGCAAAAATCACAAGCATTCCTATACACCAATAATAGACAGAGAGTCAAATCAGAGTGAATTCCCATTCACAATTGCTACAAAGAGAATAAAACACCTAGGTATACAACTAACAAGGGATGTGAAGGACCTCTTCAAGGAGAACTACAAATCACTGCTCACGGAAATAAGAGAGGACCCAAACAGTTTTTGAGTATTAAAAATCAGCAGAGACATAAGGGTTTCAAGGTTTCATTACATGTCATTTTATCACCCACATCTTTTTCATCATCATTATCATTTTGTTCGTCATAGTTAAAATTTACTCAAAATTTATTGCAAACTACACACTCTTATCCTTCCCAAAAACTACATATGGTAAGTATCAGCAACCTCTTTTATTGATTAATTTTCATAATTTACAGATAATGAAACTGAGATGATTTGGCTCAGGCTTTTTGCAACATAAGCATTCAACCTGGACGTGGTTGGTGTTTAACAGGAATGCAAATAATAAATGCTAGCCTACACCATAAACATACAGTTATTAAAAGAGAGCCTGCAGTGGTGGATAGCAAATGGCCAGCTCCCAGCTTGGCACATTTTCAGCAGCCTCGGCTAATCCAGTCCCAGCCAAAAGCCCCAAGGTTTAATGATACAATTGTAAATGTTGGCTCACCAAATATCCATTTAGCCAGACCATTGGGAAACAACCTCTTCATTTCAGTGTACTAAACACAGAACAGTCTTGCCTGCTCACCCATGTTATCACTTAGTAGCTATTGGCCTGTAAATCAGGAGATTTGGGGACCAGTTGTCACCATCTAAAATATGCCTTCATTGCATTTGCCTTTCACCTGCTGCCATGCTTCCCCAAGTACACAGGTGCTAGGTCAATAAGCTCTACCAGAATGCTTAACAGTCAGCAATATCAAGAAAATAGCAAGAAACATCTGAGCTGTGATTGCAAGGGGTGTTCCCTCTGAAAGAGGAAATGAATCATCAGCATTCCACACATCACCCAGGACTGAAGCTTCCCTTGATGAAAGCTGCCTATTTAATATAGAAGGTTAAGTCTCTCTTGCAAAGGAAATAATAATTCACCTTGCTCAATTTGTGGAAGAACAGAAGTGAGAGTCATCTGTCTGATGATAAGGTCCGTGGCTGGCATCATTCTTATACAGTCTTTTTCAAGAAATTTGTAATTGCCAAAAGGGCAAAATCGACACAGTGAGAAAACCAACAGAAAAAAAAAATGTGTTCAAGATATTAGCAGTAACTATCCATAGAAGGCTGACATTTTTATAATTGAATACATCATCCTTCTGATAAAAACATGGGGTTTACACAATATAATGGTCAAAAGTAACTTTTAATGTTATTTGGCCCGAAGTCTGATATATTTCTGCATCTGTGGGACTAAGCAATGACTGTGTAAAATATTTTAAATTTTAAAAACCTTTTTCTCAACTTGCAAATTTGAGCTTTTTCAAAAGGACAGAAAAATGCCAAACATCTCAATTTCATTGACTCTTTTATGAAATTTACTCACATTTTTATTTGTAATTTTGGCTTCATGGAGACATATCTATGTAATATGATGATTTTTGCATCTCGATATATTGCATGTTATTAAAACTAGAAATGGCTTTTAACCCCATTACAATGCAAAGCTACGTTTTAGTCACAATCAGCAAATGACTGCCTGTGAAGGAAGGGTTTTTATTAATGCCACATTGATCATTGGCAAAGTTAAATATGTGGCCTCATATTACAGGTAAGGGGAAAAAGCCTACTAAGTGATAATGGCATTTGCCTAATTCTCACCAGACTGGGCTTCTACACTCAGCACTGCATGTTAGGAACCTGGTTTTGTTATCTTTCAGCAATATGCCATCTTCACAAAACAAATAAGACTGAAAAACTAGATATTCCAATTTAAGAAGATAAAAAGGAAATACTAATAAAATGTCAAATAAACTGGACATTTGCATCAGCCTGTTTGGCATGTTTTCTGTTTGCAAGAAAATTATGTGAGTTTTCAAATTATCCAAAAGCTTATTGACAGACTCAACCCTGACCAGAGGAGTCACTCTTACATTTCAAATGTCAGGGTGCTAAGCTCTAGTAGCCTGATACTGTCTTCATGACAAGCAGACCTGGTTCACGGGCAAGTGCAAAGTCATGCAGCCCAACAGTACAGTCAGTCAGCCTAGCACTGTTGTCTTCAACATTTGGAGCTGCCTTTTCCTATTTTAACTGGACATAGGGAAAATGGATCTGCCTCAGTCAAGAGTAGGTCCAGGTAAACTTCTGGAGCTGCTTGACACAGCAGGATTGGAGTGCAGGTGCACAATCCCATGCATTATAAAATCACAGTTTTGCAACACTGTCATGGGTGGGCTCATCACCTGGCTTTGAGCCACTATTGCCTGTGAGTAATATAACTGCACAGCTGTCTCTGTAAGAGAGCTGCCAGCTGCCTTGCAGGCAGGAAAGGGTGGGGAGCCAAAAAACAGTGAATGCCAGCGAGTGTCGCTGTAGGCATGGTGGTGGCAGGAGTCATGGAGCTGTTGCTGAGAGGGGCTGCAGCTGAAGCTGGTGGTCAAGATGAAGGCTGATGAACAGAAAATAAAACCAGATTTCAACTGCCTCGGGTGTTCTTTCAGCTACCCACCACCCGACCATTAGCTCCCCTCAGAACCCAGCTTGGGTTGGAACCTGACACTTGGTGTAGTGGGCAGGACTCTGAGGTTAGTGAGCGCTGGACCCCAATGATCCCAGGTCAGCTATGTGGCCATGCTACTAGGATGGCCTCTGATGGAAACATGGGTGGCAGTGGTCAGGTCCTCCATGAGTATGGAAAAGGCGCTGAAGTACCTAGAAGCACAGAGCATAGAGTAGGAGTGCACCTTTACAGGCAGAGTTGGGTGGGTATTTCTGACTACACTACAGGAAGGGCACGCTCAGTCCCTGTGGGATGCAACGCATGTAAGAGACCTCTTCTGTCTGATACAGAGGAGGAAGAACCTCCTTTTCAGGCTCTCCCAGTGTTCCACTCAAAAACAGGGCATGAACATTCCCAGCAGCAGGCCCAGAGACCCCTACTATGGTCAAGCACACGTCACATAGCGCCTATGTCCCAACTGAGTTGTGGGAATTAAATAAAGAATGTTGACAGCTTCCTGGGGAGCTCCTAAGTGCCTGGATACTTGGCCCCTGAAATGCAGGAGCTGACATTATTCCCTGTTCTTCACCACTGGGTAGGAAATTACCCCAAAGCAAATTCCAAAAAATGCCTATGAAGAGGGCAGGGTTAGCTGCTAAACCCAGTCCCGCCTGGATGCTCCAGCTCAAGGACTACTTGCAAACTAGTAAAAGAATAGAGTCTTTTATGTTTAATTAGGGAACTGGCTTAAGTAATTGTAGCCTCATCTATGGGAACTCGGATACATTTCCAGGCAAGAGTACATATACAGACGGCTATGAATGTCGGTTACTGAAAGTGAAACCTGTATCTGCACCTCAGCATCGGCAGCTTGGCTCCCTACTTACACACTGTGTATGTCTGTCCCGTACCAGAATACATTCTCAGGATGGATATTTTACATGGCTTGGCAGCTGAGCTATCTATCATGGATTTGATGGAATGACTGATGATGAGACAGTACCACTGTGCGACGGACTAGGCTAATGCATTCTTTTCCATTGACATCACTCCAGAGAGCCAGAAACAGTTCGCCTTCACATGGGAAAGGCGACAATGGATTTTCACAGTGTTGCTGCAGGGCTGTGTGCATAGTCCCACCATATGTCATGGTCTCGCTGTCACAGATTCAGATCCCTGGAAATGTCCAAAGGGAATCCAACTATTCCATTATATGGATGATGTTATGTTAACCTCTGATTCTCTTGCAGATTTAGAAGCCGTGACACTCCTCTTGTGACATTTGGCAGCATGCAGTTAGGCCATCAATGAATCCAAGGTCCAAGGGCCTGGATTGATTACCAAATTCCTGAGGGTTATCTGGTCGTGTAAGATGAAGGCCATATCAGAGGCCATCATAGACAAAATTTAGGCATATCTCTGGCCCACCACAGTGAGGCAGCTGCAAACCTTTGTGGGCCTCCTAGGGTATTGGTGGGTATTTGTGTCCCTTTTGGCTCAAATAATATAACCCTTCTACCTGTTGACAAAAAAGAGGGCTACCTAGGATTGGGGTGATAAGGCTAATACAGTTTTTCTGGCAGCCAAGTGGGCTATTCAGCAAGCACAGGCCCTACAAGTGATTGCTCAAGGGTGCCCATTTGAACTTGATGTGCACGTGACCACAGATGGGTTTGGCTCAGGCCTATGGCAGCACATAGAGAGCTTTAGAACAGCAGTAGGCTTTTAGTCCCAAGTTTGGCAGGGAGCTGAGCTCCAGTATGCATCAATAAGGAAGTGCTTAGCAGCTGCATATGCCACCCATCAGACTTGTGAGAGTCAGGATGGGCTACAGTCGACATGCGAATGACTTAATAGTGGGGTGGGTACATTCATGGGTAACAACACCCCAGACTGGGACAGCACAAACATCCACTTTAGCCTACTTTGAAGAGTGGAGTATCCTGAGTATGACCCCCTTAGCAGCAGAATTACAAGAAATCTTGGGATCTTTAGTCCTAATGCAAGACAAGGCCCTGGGTCAGTCTGAGGCACCATTAGACCCTCATCACTGTTTAAAGAGTGGCATCCCCCAGCCAGCCCCAATGGGGCATAGTATACAAATGAGCCTAGCCAGAGTGCTACTGCTGCCTGGACCGCTCTCACGATCGAGCCAAATACCGACATCATATGGTTTAATATTGGGTGTGGATGAAATAGTCAATGGTCTGAACGCAGAGCAGTGTGGACGGTGATCACCAAGAAGGAGACACCTATGGTAAACCTGCACGATAGCTGGGCAGTGTATCAAGGCTTAAACTTGTGGGTAACTACCTAGAAGTTACAAAATTGGCTAATTGGTCACCAGCGCACGTGGGGCCAGGCCATGTGGCAAGATCTATGGGAGGAAGGATGACTTCCTCCCACCAGGACTGTGGATGAACAATGTGATGGTTAATACTGAGTGTCAACTGGATCGCATCGAAGGATACAAAGTATCGATCCTGTGTGTGTCTGTGAGGGTGTCGCCAAAGGAGATTAACATTCGAGTCAGTGGGCTGTGAAAGGCAGACCCACCCTTAATCTGGATGGGCACAGTCTAATCAACTGCCAGCACAGCTAGAATATAAAAGGGCAGAAAAATGTGAAAAGAGAGACTGGCCTAGTCTTCCAGCCTACATCTTTCTCCCATGCTGGATGCTTCCTGCCCTGCCGATGGCCTATTGTGGGACCTTGTAATCACTAAGTTAATACTTAATAAACTACCCGTTATCTATTCCATGAGTTCTGTCCCTCTAGAGAACCTGACCAATATAAATGGTAACTTGTTGTTGCCTGCCCCAACACCCCTAAACACAGGAAAACAAAAAACCTGGATTTGGCCATGGACCCTCCAAGTCCCCATGGCAGGTGGTTGGCCATGATAGCCCCGTAGGGGGAAGGACTACAGTATAATTTACATGTCACTTCTTGGGTATTTAACATATGGACTTTGTGATTGACTGTAAGGGAACAGCCAAGGAAAGAACCCTCCTCTGGGGGACATATATGTTGTCTGTGTGGCCTATTATAAGCTCCCCAGCAACTGGTACAGATACGGAACCCAAAGGAACCATGAGGAGCTGATAAGGTGTGATACCATCATTCAGGGCAGAAGTCCCTGGCTGACCCATACCGACAATAATGAATAGAGCTAGTTAGGAGTGTAGTGGCTTGTTGCTCTCTGTATCAGTGCAGTAGCCTATGGGTCCAAGGTTCTGCCCTGTGGGCATGTCTCCCCACTAGAAAAACTCCCTCGGCCTTGGGGGTGGAGTGTGGGAGCTGGTGCTGGGAGAGGCTGTGGCCAGAGTGGGCAGCTGATACAAAGGCTGTTGAAGAGAGTAAAAATAAAACCATATCACAACAGCCTATGGTCCCTTGCGTGTACCTTCAGTTACCCGCCATCCATCCACCAGCTCCCCCCAGACCCCAGCTCAGGTTGGAGTCTGACACTGACTGTTGTCTTCTGTTAGCACTCTTTCTCCTACCATGATGAATATAATGCTGATCATATTAGCATGTCATCTACTCTTTTCACAATTAGATTATTTCTGAGTCATCTTTTTTGGAGTTCTGGAATGCTGTAGCTCTTTTGTTCTGTAGCTATTTGGTTGTACAATTACTGGCTATTTTTTTCAGTATCCTTTCACTCAAGAATTGCTGAGTATTTATTGTGTGTGTCAGTCCCTATGGATATAATGTTACCTCTAGGCAAGATAGAAGGAATCCTTATCTTCATAAACCACAAATTCTGAAAAATAAGAATAAAAATTAAGTACACCATTTAAATAAATCATACTGAATATAGGATTAAAAAATACGTGGCACTATTGAAATTTTAGAAAATTTTATATGAAATAATGTGTTGCATTGATATTGATAGATGAAAATAAATTATTGTTTTTCTATTACTGATGGTCTTACAATTTTGGACTTTTTTGTTTAGTTCTGTAAATCATATTTAAAAAAATCCTTATTTCTCATATCTGTAAATAAATTTACAGCACCTTATGGTTGCCCTGGGTTGAACAAAATTAATAGTCTATGTTACAAAAATAGGAGATCATATATATGTAAAGGAGCTACAATAGTATCTAGTATAAATAGGCTCTCAAAAAGCCATTAATAATGGGGTTTAATTGTTTAAAAATGGGAAATATAACACAAGAAAATACCTTACTTTCCAACATTTTTGTACATGAGAATATTTCCTCAGCCCTTTCTTTCCATTCAAGCCCTCATCATTTCATTCCCTGAAAGATATTTATTATGATTTTCCAACAAAGCATGTCGCTACCTAAACTACGTTTCTACTCTCAAAGAGGGGAGGTTTGGGGAACCCCTAAAAGCCTTCTCATGCAGATGCTATAAATTTAAGCCCGAGCCTTTAACGTTATAAAAATCAGAAGTTTTCTTTGAACCTTATTAACATTAAAGGCTTTCAAGTCATGAATATTCAAAACGGTGATGTTACTGGTTGTATTTCATCAAGCAGTATTGAGAGAAAATAGAGTATATCTAGGATCAATTTATAATCTTGTGCAATTTCAGCAGCTGCCTCATGATGCAGGATTGTATTAAGAGCTCCTCTCCTTCCCAGCCATGCACACTTGTGGTTGTCTGACTGCTGTACGAGGTGAATGCACTTCCAGGAAAACTAAGGTCCACAAACAGAGGTTATTTTCTCATTAGGTATTCATCACACTTGTCTGTTAATATGAAAATATGCATGTGATTATCTAAATGAGAATGAGAGAGCAAGGATATGAGTTGATATTAAGAACCCTCCCAAAACAATTTAATGTAGTAACTCATATAGTGTTTTTGTTATATCAGTCTAACCTACAAACTTTTAAGCTACTACAGAACTTCGAATTCCTCCCACAATCTTCCTCTTGGCTTTTAATACGCTTTATCGTCTAGCCATACTCATCTTATTTCTCAGTCTTAGCATGTCATAGCTTCTTCGTGGGCTTATATGACACGTTTTATATTTATAAAGACATATTTGAAGGTCTTTTATATTTACTTGAGTTCCAAATTTTCTTTCAAATCTTATTTCCGTCTAGTGGCGTATAAACTGATCATATTACACCTGAAGCCTTTCCAAATTTCACCAGCATTTTGTAATTTGATGAGAAGATTTTGACCCAGCTGAGGCTTTTCTGAAAATAACTAATCACTGCTGTTTTAAGGTCATAGAGTATAAATGAAGATCTTATTTCCTTCTATCTTAGCCTCCGTAAAGATGGACTCTCTTCTGATTTATTTCTTTAATCTAAAATTTGTCTTAAAAACATTACTCTTTTAGATCTCTTCTTTTAATTTTTACTTCTATTTATTTTATTTTATGTTGTTACTTGTGGGTGTATTTGGTTGGTTTGAAACATCTTTCACAAATATACTAGTTTTTCCTTTTCTTTATTTTTACTGAATGTTTATTTTGTAAGAATTGTGACCAAAATACTTACACTAGATGAAACAGGTAAATGTAGGATAATAATGATGTGGCCCTAAACACACACAGAAAATGGAAATAAGTTTATATATCATGCCATAGAATACTGAAGTCATTCCATGTATATAAATGTGTATTATATACATATTAGATACATGTATATGTATATTGTGTGCATATAGGAATGACTTTGATATTCATGTTTGTGTTTAAACGCATACTGTATACATATATATGTATCATATTTCTAATTAAGTTATAAGCAACTTTAGTGCAGAGTTTTGCTTCATGATATCATTTCATCCCAATTTAAGCAAGAGTTTCTTCATTACTCCAGACGGTATCTTTCTCTCTGTGAGCTCTCACGGACCCTCCTGTGTCAAATTCAAATTTGCCCATGCATGTATCTTACTTCTCTCATTTGCTGCTATACACCTTAAGGTCAGGAACACTAATTCAGTTTTAAATTCCCTTATGGTATGCAGTATATTATAAGCATATGATAACAATATTGCTAGTTAGTACATTTTACTCCCTAGATATAATAAGTAGATTTGACAAATAAGCAGAATATGTAAAGTAATAAAATGAGACACGTTTTTTAATTATTTATATTAAGAAAAAGAAGAATGTCTTTTTCTCTTAAAGGTTGAAACAGCTTTGTCATAATTAATTAATGTTTTATTTACCTTTCTTTTTTTTTTTTTTTTTTT